>NW_028288601.1:2662500-2962500 GCF_059628265.1 Tinamus guttatus | reverse complement strand
AGGGAAAATTTAAGAGCTTAGAGGATCCGGAGAAAGCGACAGAAGAAGAAGAGGAGGAGAAATCGCTCTTTGAGCAAGCCCTCAGCAACGTCTCCGGCGCCCTTTTGGAGAGGGAAGGTTACTCTTTCCAGCAGAATGCACTGGCTCAGCAGCAGGCTCCCAATGTGCACAATGGAGAGTCCCAAAGTTTTCCCGTTTCGCCTTTAACGAGCAATGAGAAAAATCTGAAACATTTTCAACATCAGTCACCCACTGTTCAAAACTGCCTCTCAACAATGGCCCAGAACTGTGCAGCTGGCCTAAACAATGACAGTCCTGAGGCCCTAGATGTCCCTTCTTTACAGGACTTTAGCGTTTTCTCGGCAGATTCCTGCCTACAGCTTTCAGATGCAGTTTCCCCCAGTTTACCAGGATCTCTGGACAGTCCCGTAGATATTTCCACTGACAGTTTTGACTTTTTTACAGACACACTCACCACTATTGACTTGCAGCATCTGAATTACTGAAAAATTAAAGACGTCCTCTCAAGGGTCCTGCCTTCTCCTCCTTATTGCTCTTCTTTATTTTTGGCAGTGAATTAATTTTATTTTCTCCCCTTCCCCCCACTTTCCCGGTCAGTGTTTTCTGTTTATTGCCTCCCTTTGCTGTGTTCGAGAACCATTTTTGCGTTTCTTATGAAGTTTTAGTTGTGTTCAGTTTTAACCTAGCCACATTCTAGGTCCTCCTATGAAAGCAATATATGAGGTCTGTAAGAAAGTGATCATATAGGAATTGTATCTTCACTTTCTTTTTATTTTTGTATGACATTAGAATGCGTTGTCATAAGTATTTTTGGTAGAATAAATTCTTGTTTGCTACAAGGAGCTTTCTCTTTTTTCTTTCTCTCTTTCTCTTTCCCTTCTCTCCTTTCAAGATGGTAACATCACGGGTATTTCTTCCCCCTCTCTTCCATTATTAATTTACTAATAACCCAAATCCAACATTCTCACTCTGATCTCTCTGCTTTTTGGCAATTTAGTATATTTATTAGAGAGGGAAAAAAAGCACGTTCGAATTATTTATTGCAAAGCTGCTCACAAGAAAGAAAACAAACTAAAACCATTCACAACCTAGATGACTACTTCTTCCTTTAATGTGTAAATGTAGCATGTTATCTCTGTGTCGATACAAAGCGTGGATATTCTGAACTCCAAGGAAAGCAAAAACGTGCGTTTTTTTTTGTAGTTGTTGCAAACAAACATTACCTAGAGTCAGTAGGAAAAGTGCTTCCTGCAGATACTAGCTTGTTACATACACGAAGGGCTCTTTTAGAAAAAAAACCGAAACAAAATTATCCACCATTTTAAAGTATTTTTCAGGAAGCGTGTCTTAAAAAAATATAAAAGCTCACAGAGAACGCTTTTGGTTATTGCTAACGTGCTGAGCGGTCCAAGAAAAGAGCCGTAAAGGAGAGGGGGAAAAAGTTATTGAATTAAAAATATAAACGTGGCATTATAAAAAAAATGGGGAGAAGCGCGGCTTCCCCTTGATTCTTTTGAGGGCTAGTGCGGGGACAGAGCGCAGGGTATTTTCTCTCTCACGCCGATTGCATTAGAGATAACGAAAAGGGGGGACTCTTACTTTCCGAGAGAAAATTTCCTCAGGGCTCGCCATCTCTTTGCTTGAGATGAGCATGAAAAACGAAGAAGAGCATTGAAAAAAAAATAAAAAATAAATAAAACATAAAATCCGCATGAAATCCTGCACGGGGGCCGAGCGGCGCTGCCGCAGCGCGGTGCGCAGGGCGAGCCGCGTCTGGGGGCTAACGCCGAGCAACAGATGCGAGCCGGGGGCGAGCAGGCCCCAGGGGTGGCCTGTTCCCCTGCGAGTGACTGAGTGTGAGCGTGAGTGAGTGTGAGCACACGAGAGGCAGCCCGTGCGAGGAGAGTGCGCTGCCTCCCGCCTCTGCAACGCGCTGTGGCGCTCGGCTGCGTGGGTTATAGCTGGAAGGGCTGAACGCAATTCTTCCGAAAGCCATAAATCACACTCTTTCTATGAATGAGAATGTCATCAAAGAGATCAATTGCAGGAACACATGCACAAATAAAAATCCTCTTACGTATTTGCCAGGGCTGGGGATCCCCGTCTAAAACCATTAAGTGAGAAGGCGTTTAGTCATAATTCATTTTTATTGCTCTTTTAAAACAACAGCTTGGCTGAGCCGCGGACGCGGCGAAACCTCGGCCCTGCTTCTTGTCCTGTTCCCCGCTCCAGCTTCGGCTCCACAGAAAGTGAGCGTCCGCGCCGCTATTTTAACTCCTGGGGCCCTGGCTTAAATTTAAGGGCAATGTGTGCGGAGGGCTTGGGGTTGCTTTTGTGCCCACCTATCTGGTTACTGGCAAAGATTAAAAAGGAGAAGGGAAAAAAAGAAAAAAAAAAAAGGAAAAAAAGGCACTACGAGATTTAAACTTTCTCCGTTTTTTTTTTTTTTTCCCACACTCGATTTAAGCAAATCGGGCGATTCAGCAATCGCCTAAGCCTCTCCCTGTGAGCCCTGGGGCCATAGTGGGGGGATCTGGGGATGGGTGGTGCGACATCTCCCACGAAAAAAAAGCCTTGTGTGCCGGAATTGCCCCCCCGGCTCTCGGAAAACAGGACAGGAAACGGTGTTTTCTGCCCCTCGGCCCGGAGGGAGCGGCGAGGGAGCTCGGCGGGGAGCGGGGGGGGGGGGGGGGGGGCTCCTTTTTAAGTTGTCCCCACGCACAGTGTTGGCAGCAAAAATCCAAAGCACTGCGAGAGAGACAATGTGACAAAAGGGACGGATCTCTGCTGAACAATGGCAAGAGGAAAAAAAATGGAGAGAGAGGGAAAAAGGGGGATTCCGGGATGCAGGAGGCTGTAAGAGAGGTGTTGTAATGTGGCGAGATTTACACGCAAACCAGATCTATTTATAGTAAAATATACAATTTTCTTGGCCAGCTGTTGTAAAAGAAAATAATAAAAAACTCCTGAAAAGATGCCAATTCTTTTATTAGTAAACAGTCCCAGCAGCTCGCTTTTCCCCCTCTGCCTTATGCAGTATTTATCACAACTGTTTTACAAGAATGAAATAAATCTGTTTACATCCGTAGCTACGGCCAAAAATGATGCAGTGTAATTCCATAAATGCCTCTGGAGTGTTGCTGCTACTCCTCCCCGCCACGTCCCCACTGGAGTTTAAGGAGATGAACCTTTCCGGAGAGCTCTTACCCATTTGTGCCTGCGCAGGAAGGGAAAGCCAACAGAAATACTACTGGCATATGGATAAACAATCCTTCGGTTTTTGCTGGCCGCGGAGAGGCCTTGGAGATGGAATGGGATAAGGGCTGACCTAAGAGCGGTAGGAGAGTCTTGCACCCAGGAGAGGATGTTGTAGTGTAGCTGGGAGGAGCTTGTGTGTGTGTGTATGTGTGAGCAAGGAGAGGTGACAGGGTAGAAAGGAGCCTTTGGGGCTTCAGAAGAGAAGCAGCGATGTAGCAGGAGAACGCAGCGATGTGCAGTCCGGCTGGAAATGCACCTGCAGAAATACAGAAGGCAACTGGCTCCTTGTGGGGTTGCTGCTGCTGCTCGAGGGGATATTGGTTTCTCTGCCTCCCCCCGCCCCCACATTAACATTTCGCAGGACACCCCTTTGAAGGGTGCTGAAATCGGCGTGCTGGTGACGTACCCGCTCCCCAGATGGATGGATGTCCTGGGACGGATGGATGCCCCGTCTATACCTCCCCTTTCTTTTTTTTTTCCGCATACGTAAAGCGAATATGAGGTGGCAACCCAATCCCTAGCCACCCTCCCTCCTCCTTTTCTATCCATAGGCTCTCTCTCACACTTTTATTTATTTATTTATTTACTTATTTATTTATTTATTTATTTATTAACAGGGAGGGGAGGAGAGAGAAGTTTGAGTCGATGCTCTTTCGGTTCCCAAGGGTCCCGGTGCCGCCTCTGCCATTGGCCATCTGCCACCGCCGCCACCGCCAGTCCGGGCGGCGGAGCGGGGACAAAGGGACCGGCGCGGCGGGCGCTTCGCCTCCCTGCCGCTCCGCAGCCCCGTCCCGAGCTGCCGGGCCGCGACCTGAGCCCCCTGCGCAGCCAAATCCCCCGCCCGGGCCTAGGGGCGGCAGCAGACGGGGCCGCGGCTCCGCCACAGTGGCCAGCATCGCTCATACCCTGTCCCCGGTTCCTCCTCCTCTAGCGCGGCCGCGGGAGAGCGGCGGAGGTGCGGGGGGAGAGGGGAGCCGGGCCGGGGGCACAATGGCCGCCAGTCCTCGAAGCGCCTCATTTCCATGCTAATGCCCGCCGTGATGCGGCTGGACAAACCCCTTTAACTCTTGGCGTCGCGCTGGGCTCCGCGGCCGGGCAGCAGCAGCAGCGGGAGTCCCCCGTCCCTGTCCCCATCCCCGTCCCCATCCCTGTTCCGTCCCCGTCCCGTCCTCACGGCCAGGGCTGATGCTTTCCGCGCCTGCCCCAGCCTCCCCCGTGCCGCGGGTCCGGCCGCCCCTCCACCCCTCCCCGCAGGGGATTTGGGATAGGGGGGTGGGCTCGGGGGTGCGGATGGGCGGCCTGACAGCAGGGGTGCCGCCGGGGCCGCTGCGGCATCACTCACCCGGGCGGGCACGGCCGGTGGGCTCCGCGGCGCGGGCGCTGCGCTCCCCGCTGCCTTGCGCGGGGGCGGGCGGCCCCCGGGGCGGCCCCGCGCCGCTCCGCGCCGCGCCGTCGGAGCGCTCCGCGTTTAAATGCCCCCGGCGCGGCGACGTGCGCGCCGCAGGAGCCGGGGAAGCCCCGCGGGCGGCTCAGCCATTGGCTGCCGCCCCCCACGTGCCCCGGCGCTCGCTGCACCTTCGTGTCATTTTTCCTGCCGGCCCCATGGAGGAAGTGGGAAAGTTGGCGCGGCCCCGGCGGGCGCTGCGGAGCCGCTGAGGGCGGCATGAGCTCCTTCCTCGAGTACCCGGTGCTGGGCGGCGAGGCGGGGGGCTGCGCTGCCCGCGCCTACCCCGCCGACCACGGGATTACAACTTTCCAGCCGTGCGCCGTGGGCGCGGGCGGCTGCGGCGGCGAGGAGCGCTTCGTCGTGGGCCGCGCCGTGCCCGTGAGCCCCCACCGCCACCACCACCCCGCGGGCCACCAGCCCGCCGCCTACCAGCCCCACGGCGCCCTGGGGGTCTCCTACTCGCACGGCGGCTGCGGCCCGACGTACGGCGGCGCTCAGGGCTTCGGCGCGCCCTACAGCCCCTACCCGTTGGGGCAGGACGCGGAGCTCGGTGCTGGTTTCCCCCCCTGCGCGCCCGCGGTTTATTCGGGGAGCCTCCCGGCCGCGGCCGCGCAGCACCCGCACCAGGGCTACGCGGGGGGGCCCGCGCCCTACGTGCACCCCCCGTACGGGCAGGAGCAGCAGAGCCTGCCGCTGGGCACCTACAACCACGGCCTGTCCCCGCTGCACGCGGGACAGCAGGAGAGCGCGCGCCCCCCCCTCCGCGGAGAGCTCGCCGCCCGCGCAGACCTTCGACTGGATGAAAGTCAAGAGGAACCCACCCAAAACAGGTGAGTGCCGCAAGGGCCCGGGAAGCAGCTAGGGGGGCAGCTCGTTTCTCTCTCTGCCTTCGGGGCAGCCCGGGCGAGGCAGGTGTCCCCTGCGCTGGCTTTGCAGGTAAAGCTTTGCGCCTGCCGCCCGGGCGCCCCACTCGCGGTGAGCGCCGCTTGTGCCTGTCCCCCTCCCGCGCTCGTATTTCTTGCGATTCATAAACCACTTATCAAGTTTCTTTTGACACTGGAGGCTGACTCTGGTTTAGCACCTCGCACTCCATCACTCACTGCCGGCGCTTCCCTCTTATCCCGAGAAGTTCTTGCTCCCTATCGCTTAGTTGGTGTGGACATATTGATTACGTCGCCTATAAATCACTTGCGCTTACTTAACGCTGCCTGTCCCCCCTTGCAGGCAAGGCTGGCGAGTACGGCTTCGTGGGGCAGCCCAACACGGTCAGGACGAATTTCACCACCAAGCAGCTCACGGAACTGGAGAAGGAGTTTCACTTCAACAAGTACCTGACCAGGGCCAGGAGAGTGGAGATCGCAGCCTCCCTGCAACTCAACGAGACACAGGTCAAGATCTGGTTCCAGAACCGAAGGATGAAGCAGAAGAAGAGAGAGAAGGAGGGGCTGCTTCCCATCTCCCCAGCCACCCCCACGGGCTGCGAGGAGAAAGCGGAGGAGTCCTCAGAGAAGTCTTGCTCGTCGCCCTGTTCGGCCTCTCCAGCCTCCTCTACCTCGGACACTCTCGCTACCTCAAACTGAGACGGGTCGGAGCGCTCCCCTCCCTAGTTCGGCTTGGAGCCCCAGCTCCCAGGTCACCTCCCTTCCGTAGCTCGAACCGATTTAACTCTGTTCTGTGTGTGTGTGTTGGCTGGTTGTTCTCTCCCAGAGCCCCGGTGCCCCCAAAGGGCCTCGGGCCTGGGTGCCACGAGGACTCTTCTCTCTGCCCCCCATTTGCCAGAGGGGATGCGCTGGTCCCCCCTTAAGGGTCTCCCTCCTCCGTGGCGAGGACGTTTCTTTGCGTTTCCCCCTAGCGAAAGACAGGCTGTCTAGGGTACATAACCTCCTGAAGAGATGCACTATTGGAAGTGTTTACACGACGTATAGGACTTTCACCCTTTAATTTAATGTGTCCTTTGTCCGCGTCTATGAGTTTGTTGCTTGTAAATACTTTGTCCGAGAGATTTATCTTTTTACAGATTTTTTCTAGAAATGACGTTTAGATTATCAGGTGAAGCAGGGTGGGTGCATTCGCGAAACTGGCTCCAATTTTATATTGGGAAGACAGACGACCGCATCAAGGCAAATGAGTCAAGCTCAAGCAGATACCTCAAAGAGTAGCGCTATGTCTTTCAAATGTGACAAACAAGGCTTCAATTGCACTAGGTTTTGTAAACCTTATCCGGTGTGCTTTACCCC
Organism: Tinamus guttatus; assembly: GCF_059628265.1. NCBI lineage: Eukaryota > Metazoa > Chordata > Aves > Tinamiformes > Tinamidae > Tinamus > Tinamus guttatus. The sequence continues at coordinate 2,955,537 of NW_028288601.1, read as the reverse complement.
CCCACCTCCCGCCAGGCTGAGTTATATATTACTGTCCCCAAGACCTCCTCTCGTCCTATTTTCATATTAACTCCCCTTAAAAAAATCTCGATGTCTTTTCAACCTAATCGTAAACGGGACGACTGGCCAAATGAATGTATATTTTATGTGATTCGTGTCTGGAAGTTTGCATGCTGCACAGTGCTTTGCTGTCCTCCAGCTACATCGAGTACCATCGGTTGTAGTGTGGGAGCTCCCTCCTTTTCTGTACAATCAACAGAGGCTCTATGGTTCCGGGACTGAAGGAATCCTGAGCACGATTTACGGGTCCTTATAATGTCTGTAATAAATATATTCAGCTTTCAGGTATCCCTTGTTTGCCTATCTTGGCGTGACGTCACCTCGAGTCACCAGCTCTGCTCAGCAGTTTGGTTTTCATTAGTTTCTTCTGATGGGATATTTCTAAAGGAGAAAGGAGGCAACAACCTCCCAGCATTAACCCACATTTTTATTTTATTTTATTTTATTTTATTTTATTTTATTTTATTTTATTTTATTTTATTTTATTTCATTTCATTTCATTTCATTTCATTTCATTTCATTTCATTTCATTTCATTCTGGACTCTGAGCTGGGAATGTCCAGTCTGGTTCCATAACACACACTTCCTCCCTTTTCTAATGCTCGAATCCTATTATTTTTTTTTTTAGAAAACAAAAGCCCTCCTCTCCCCCTCACTGTATAAGGGAGGAATTTATGATGCAGATCTATTCTTGAAGCACACACACGAGAACTTCCTGGGTCAAGTGCTAACCTTTTCACCTCGAGATGGATGCTGACACTTTTATAAACAGAGCCCAATTCAAAAGCAGAGACTGTCTTCGGCCAGTCTTTCCTCACATCGCAGGCCCCTCGCTAAGGGCTGCGCATTTAATTAGCCTGGGCACTAGGCTGGTCCTCCTTGCCTCTCCTTTCCCCCCGCTGCCACTTTCATGCCTGAACGGCTGGAAAGGTGGGAGATGGCTTCCAGGTGCCTGGCAGTGAGTTTCTGGCAAACTGTCTTATTTATTTATTTATTTATTTTTCTGAAAGAGGGCGAGTCATGGCAAGTAAAAATCAGCCATTTCCAAGAGGTACCAAATGAGCCCCGGGCCGGGAAGGTGGGTGCATGGAGAGCCCGGGTCCCAGGATAGAGCACACAGAGCACAGACACGTTCAGGGAGGTCTCGAGTCGCTTCTGCCTCTTGAATTTCAGGAAAAACAAAACCAAAAAAGCCCAAACCACTCTAACATCTTCTTTCCCCGGCACATCTTCAGGGGAGCGTGCCCCTGCTTTCCTCGCGGCCCGGCTGCCTATGGAGACTCCACTTGGCGGAATCCGCTGAGAGTCACCGAAATTTTCTGCACTTCAGTGTCAAAAGAGACAAGCCGTGATTTGCAAGGCGCGGCGGCCATATCAAGGGCCGGGCTATCTTGCAAAGGAGCGGGGCTGTCTCCAAAGGCTCCCGCGAATGCTTCGATTTCTTTCATTTCCTCCGCCTGCCATATATACTTTACCTTTTGTTTATTAGTGTAAAGCCACAAAGCAAAACAGATGGCCTTCTTCCAGAGACTTGGATGTGTTAAAGTGGCATTTGCATGCCAATGAGGGCATTTCAATATCGAAATCTGGATCTAAACATCGCCGGAATCCGGATCTGCAACTCGGCTCCCCCGGTGTTGACTTAATGTGCTAGAAAGAGCAACCATAAATTATAGCCTAAATACGAGAGACAAGACACTTGTCAGTACGTCAATCTGAGGTGAGCGATTCATCGGCAAAGAATCTCTTCTCCTTTCAACCCGAAGCCTCCGTTTATCTTTTTTCGCAGACCAAACACGCTTATCCCCGCTCATTTTGTTATTATTATTATTATTTCGATAGGATCAAGCTCTCAGGTCAGGGAGTGTCGGGGGAAGGTATGAGCATTTCTAGCTACTCCACACGTGAGAGTTTCCAACACAAAAATACGTGAGAGTTTCCAACACAAAAATAACGATAAGGATCAGAGAGCGCTTTGGCCTGATAGAGAGGCTCATTTGCACTTTGTAGGGATCCTCTTCTTTTTACATCCTCTTTTTCTATTTCTCTCCAGAGTCTCAGGAGAAAAAAAAATGAAGAAGAAGAAGGAAAAGAGAGAGAAAAAAAAAGAGAAACAAACAAGAGAGAAAGAGAGAAAGACAAATCAAACTGTGTCCAATTGTCAACCGCAGTTTAGCATCTTCCTATCATACTTAAGGCCATTTCAGCTGTTCACCTTTAAAGTTTACTTTTGGAGGCTATTGAGATGCTTTGGTGTTTTCCTCTGGGGCAATCAGATTGAAACCGATCAATATTTACTCAGTCTGAAAGGGCTGTTGAAAAGGCAGCTAACAACAAACTGCTTAGCTGCTCTCCCCTCTTTAATCTCAGGTTCACCGAAAGTTCAAGCAGAAATGAATTCAGTGATGGGTCACTTTAGAATAAGTCCCGGTGGTTTAATCTGGGAGCCCTGGTAAAGGCAACAATTACAGTGCCATCCCTCTCGCCGTTTCTCTCGCTGTCTCCCCGACAGGCGCAAATTTCCTCTTTTTTTGCCTCTCGTTTTTTGCAATATTAGCACTTTGCGCTTTGTATCTCGCCGCGCACCCGGAGCCGCCACAAGCGCGGGTGCCACCAGCGAGCGTGGATAACCCCCACGCGGGGCACCCTGATTTTTCCATTGGGACCTTCGGGGGGCCGCCGGCAATGACAGAGAGTCGCGAGTGTCGGCTCGGAGCCGTGGGGCAATGTCCCCCTCTCCATCCTTTGCGGCGGGGAAGAGCATCGTGGGCGAAAAGCGACGGGCATCGATGCTTAATGCGGGGACTCCTCGGGGCCAAAGTTCGCGCCACCGCTGCATAAATGCACGTTTAGCGGGGGGTTATTAGCACCTCTCTAATGGCAGCTCACGCCCGGGCTATAAAATCGAGGTTTTCCCCAGCAAACGGCTTTGCGGGGCGCTGGGCACGACAGGCTCTGCGCTCCCGGCCGGGACCCGGGGAGCCTCCGACTAGTCCCTGTTCTCAGTGCCGCGTCGGCCGCGGACCTCGCGCCGGGCAGGGGCTCAGCTCCGCCGCCGGCCGCAACATGCGGGGTTTCCCTGAGGGGTTTGGAGGGAAAAGGCCATTTCATGTTTTCCCCCCATTTAAGCATAAGAAGGACATTTCGTGATTCGCACGATCTTAGTAAATAGGTTACTATATAACGGTAATACATAAATAATTCATTTTTATTATTTAAGCGAATAACAATATAACATATAAAATAATCTTTCTTTCTTTCTTTCTTTCTTTCTTTCTTTCTTTCTTTCTTTCTTTCTTTCTTTCTTTCTTTCTTTCTTTCTTTCTTTCTTTCTTTCTTTCTTTCTTTCTTTCTTTCTTTCTTTCTTTCTTTCTTTCTTTCTTTCTTTCTTTCTTTCTTTCTTTCTTTCTTTCTTTCTTTCTTTCTTTCTTTCTTTCTTTCTTTCTTTCTTTCTTTCTTTCTTTCTTTCTCTCCCCCCTCTCTCTCTCTCTCTCTTTCTTTCTCTCTTTCTCTCTCTCTTTCTCTCTTTCTCTCTTTCTCTCTCTCTTTCTTTTTCTTCTGTTCCTTTCTTACTGTCTCGCTTTTTCTCTCTCTCCCTTTCCAAGGCAAACATTCCTTTTCTCCCCCAGGCGCACTACTTGGCCGGCTTTCACTGTTAACATTATTCTTTTACGGCTTATGTGTCATAAAATATTACAGGTCACAGTTACTCCTGTTTCAGGCTCAGAAAAACCATTGAAATCAATGGGAGCTTTGGGGGAAAAAAAATCTTTTCCCTTGTGCCTAAGAATTCGGGGCAAACTCCGTTTATTTTGGTCACGTGAGGAGTCCTTTCTGCGATGTAACTTCAAAGGGACTACACTTTTCAGCAATACGAGCAGAATTTGGCCCAGGGAAAAAAAAAAGAAAAAAAGAAAAAGAAAAAAAAAGAAAAAAAAAGAAAAAGAAAAGGCTTTCGCGCTTTTTTTTTTTTTTTAAATAGTGCAGTGACATATTTTAAGCATTTGTTCCGCACGGGGAAGCTTTCAGCCATTACTTTTACAATTATTTTGGCTTTCACATCTACTTTCCTTGCGAGGGTATATCTCGCAAAGGTAAATCAGCACTATTGATTCTTGCAAAAATGTGGTCGAGGCAACCTCTACTGCGGTGAAACCACTAACCAGAGTGTTTTTTTTTTTTTTTTTTTTTTTTTTCCGGGGGTCCAGCTTATAAACACAAACTCAACGTGCCACAAACTTCTCACGGTTCGAGAAAGTAAAAGCAGCAGCAATAACATCATCAAAAGTCAACTTTAAACAAAGACAAGTGCAGATGAGCCCGCAGAGGAGCTGCCATCCGGGGACAGATAGAGAACCCGAAAGCGAGCTCAGCTGCAAGCACTTTTACCTACGCTGACACAGGTCTAGGGTGTGGAGTCAGCGGGAACCAGAGGGATTAGGAAAACAGAGGGACTCATGGAGCGCTTCGCTGGCAACAGTTGTAGAAAGTGTTAGAGCGGCCGGGACCCGGCGGGACCCTCACAGCCCCGCTCCGTGTTGCAGCGCCAGCTTCCCGAGCGATGCGCGGCCGTTGTAATTTGCGCCCGATACACCAAGTTATGCATACATATATATGAATACATATATCTTTATACCCCCCAGTCCTGATCTACCCCTGGCTGTAGGCCACCCTCTGCGAGGAAAAAATAATAAATGAATAAATAATATATATGTTATTGATTAATAAAAAATATCAATAAAGTATATGTTTTAATTGAATGTTTTAACGTATTTTGTAGGGATCGATCGCGTTCCCATCCGTCCTCGGGTTTGATCTCCGGCTAGTGCCTGGCACAACGAAAATTCGTTGTGCGCCCTGGGATAAGCTGCGCCTGCCGGGGCGGCCGGCCCCGCGGCCGCGGAGCGGAGCGGATCGGAGCTGCCACGCCGCGCCGGGCCGCGCTGCGCTGCGCGGGGCGCTCGGGGAGGAGTGCGTGCGGCCCCGCGCTCCACGGCAAGAAATAAACCGGGAAAAGGCTGCAGGGAGACAGCGTAAAGCGTCGGGCTGGGGGGAAGGGGAGCAGAAAGTTTCCGCGGGGGGGTAGTGCGCGGGGCAGCGCAGGACGGGTGGAGTTTGAGCCCACAGGCAGTGGGGCGCTGGGTCCCTGGCCTGGGGGCACCATGAGGACCCCGTTGCCCCGCCGGATTTAGGCGAGGATCCTCGGAGCTTATGGCCCTGCTCGCTCATCCCGGCAGGGCATCACCCAGGGAGCAGCGAGTGTCACTTGCGATCCCCTTCGCCTATTCCTATCGCCAGCACTAGATCCCGGATAACCTCCCTTTCTTGCTGTCAACACCCCTCAGCTCCAGGCCGTTCCTGGAGAAGAGGGATGGGACCTGCCATCAGGGTCCCGTGGCAAGGGGGTGCCCCTTTTAGGGGTTTCTTGGTGACAGATGTTGACGTTTTCTAGGGAGCTCAGTAAACAGAAAGTTGGACTGGACTTTTTCATAGCCCATGTGTTTTTCATCATTTCCCGCTAGACTCAGACCAAAGGCAGGAGCTTCCCTCTTCACACTCCTCGTCTCCTCTCATCTTCAGCAGTCACTCAGCTCCAGTGACATGGAATAAAGAGCAGAGAAAACACAGGAGACCGAGTTCTTTAAGTAATGAAAAGAGATGGGGTGAGGATGGGGCTGTAGGGATAGAAATGGGGGTGGGGACCCCTCCTCCACTGCACACCTTGAGGATTCAGGTGCAGGACATGTCTGTGCAAATCACCGCCTCCACGTGGGGACACACCAGGGCGAGCACATAGGAGGAGTGTGGTAAGGGTCTCAGAAAACAACCACTTGTCCAGAGTTTCACTGGCTTCATCAGAAGGTGAAGCTTCTGGAAGGGACTATTCTACAAGGATGAGGATTTCTCCACTGTTTTAATTGGAACTCCTCTACACCAATAAAACAAAACCTTTTTTTTTTTTTTTTTTTCCCTTGCCTTTTGTATCAGGTTGGTTTACTAGGGATCCTCAGCTAACTCCCATGCAAAACATCAGTTACAGTGGAAATGCCATCCAAGCCTAGATTTATTTTCTTAGCACAGTTGTGAAATATTCCCTCCAGCCTCAAGGAAAGATGAAGATTTTAAGCAGACTGCTCTATTTTGTGAGAAATAAAATCCCTGCAGCATTGTTCTGCTATGTTGGTGGATTCAACATTCATGTATGGTTCCGGGGACAGATGGATAGCAAAACTTAATGCATTGGTAAATGCATTGGCGGTGTTGTGTTCCTCATGCTGTGCTGGGGAAAAAAAAAAAAAAAAAGAATAGGTTAAAAAAAGAATAACACTGTCTAGAAACTGAAAGGTGATCCCATGTGAGAGCTGAGCCATCCAAGAGCTGTGCATATTTCACTGTGTGGAAATGTTATCTTGGAGGAACACTCCTTCCAGCAAACAGTATTAGCATGAACGATATGTTTAGACTTGGAGGTGGGTATTGAAGGTAAATAGGACCCTGTGGAGTATTGCAATTTATTATTTTTTTTTTCTCCCTGAATAGTTTATTTTTATATTCCTGACAGTGCTAGGAGCGTAAATGGTGATCCTGGAAATGGAGGACCTATTCCTTCATCAGAAAAAGATGAGGAATGCCCCACCTCAGCTCACACTGTTCTGGAAACACATAGTGCCTTTGCTGTGTGAATATGTATTTCCCCACCCCGAATTTAGATTAAATGAATGAGACACTATGCTATCTTATTGCAATGTAGCTCACGGGCTGAGAGGTTTAAAGTTAGCAGAGAATGCTAGGTACCATCATCCCATGTTTACACCAGCTTTGAGTGGGACCCACTGTGGCCCAGGGGGAGATTTGTCTTGTCTGAGAGCCACAGGTCTGCAATTCAGATGAGGCTCACTGAGCCTGATAACCCCTCAGTGAAGATAACTTTTCCCTGTTCACATCATGCCTTTCTCACCCCAAGGTTCTGACCGCCTAAGCAAAGAACACAATGAGCATGATATACAAAAAAATGCCAAAGATCTGCAGAGCTTTCTTTAATGCAGCAGTTTGATAGACACCCAGATGAGGGGTGCTAGAAATCCAGGTAATCTTCATGTAATCCCCTTTTTGAACAGTGTGACATGTTTTGAGACTAGTCAGGGACATAGGTCGAACACCCACTTTCACTGGCTCTGGCACAAACAGAGACCTGCCCATTTCCAGGGGCTCTGAATCAGGCTCCAGCTGTTAACTCCATGTTTGGCAATGTGAAAAATTTTCCCTTTTGCTTTTCAGTGGGAACGCAGCAGGGCAGGCTGCCCGCTGAAAGCAATAGAAACCCAACGGGCAAATTTTCTGGGCATATAGTTGATTTATTTTTCTTCTAATATATATGTGAGCTAATAGAGAGGAATCTGTCTGTGAAAGGAGATGATGATGCATTTGAAATATTTGGTGCTACTAGAAAGAACAATTTTGCTCATGCTGTTTAGTATGTGACTCAAAATAAATACAAGTCCATGAGTTTTAAAGGGAAATCTTAGCTACAACCTTAGCAATGATCCTATTCAGAGCAAGGGGATGGAGAATGCTGATTAGTAGCCAGTCTTAATCAGGGTTAAATGCAGAATACACAATGGGACCCTATTCTATTCAATAAAATCAGTGGAGTTTTGCCTTAGAAAACACTGCAGGTAGGGTCTTCTGAGTCATTAACCAGTCATTTTCAGTGCGACGTTTTACATTTTAAAATACGCACACACAAAAATGCAGAAGCAACAGTGAGCCCATGTTAACATTAATTTCTCTCTGTGTGTCTCTTTCTCCTTTTGTTTATAAAACTTATATACACTATCGATACAATGCTAACCGCTTTGATAATAAATCTGTTGTTCCAAGCTAGGATGCTACTATTTCCTTTTCCATGTAATTTATAGTTATATTGATTCTAAAGCTCTGGTTCTCTATTTCCCCCCTGTTGTATTAAAAATCAGTTCTAGTTGCAAGGCAGACAATCCTTCTGTCGAAGCACCTCATAGAGTATTTTAACTGAGGCTAAGGAGATTTAATCTGATTAATTGAGAAACGAAAGCCTCTGACATTTTAAATGATAATTTTCATTTAAAGAAAAGAAGCAGAGAAAGAAGGGAGGTTAATGGAGCTAGGGAAAGCTCTCATAGATCAGCATGAGCAGATGTTCTTTTGCTTTTCTGTCAACAATTCTGGTTTGTTGTGCATATAGAAAAACAAGCTTTTCAACTCTCACCATGATTTCAGCCTATTGCCAGCTTTTCTTGCCTGCAGGATATCTGCTTATCTAGCGTGGGAGCAGGATCAGGCCTCCTCCCCTTTGGTCTAGAAGCAAAACAACCTCTCACATGGGCTGTGAGGCTTGTCACACTCCCCCCGCTCCTTGCACATACATTTTCAGCCCTTAGATCTTTATTTCATAAAATTCCTTTCCTCTTAGAGACCCAAAGGATGACCTGCAGATGAATGGAAGAGCTGAGAAATATTAAGTGCATTCAGGTGTGCACTTGCTGAGCAGAGGCTGGCGGAAGGTCGCCCCTTGCTCGCGGGCAGCGGGTGCCTTCCAGCCATGGGATGAGATGCTTGCTCTGCCGTGTCTCTGCTTCTCCATACCCCTGTTTTTTGCCCCAAGTGCAGAACCCGCCAGTGAAAAGAAAGCTGCTACTTCATACCAAAAATTTAAACAGTGATTCTCCTCTCTAGAGCGTCTTTGAGAGCTCCCTTACAAATGCCTGGAGCGTCCAAGTTAAACGAGTAGGGTGATATATGGGTGCGTGGGAGTGTCTTCTGGGGTTTATGAGAACGAGACACCTTCCCTCAGGTTTTTGTCCTTAAAGTAGGTTTTGCCTTTAGTGAAGTTCCATATTGCTTTGGAGTAGTATCACTAAATGTAATAGAGTCCAGACAGAGCTGTAAATTTAAGTTTGTTCTTTTCCAGGCATTCTCCAGGGCAAGGAATAAATATCCTGCTTTGAAAAACAAATGATCTGCATTTAAATAGAGCAGATTAAATAATCTAAGTTTTATCATGTCATTCTCAGAGGGTAGGCCTTTTCTTACTGTAGAAAAACATCTATAGTAAAAAATGCCAGCACATCTCAAGCAGAAAATTCTCTTTCATCATGAAAGCCTAGGTCCTGCTATATTGCTGCTACATAAAATGCCTACAAGTTTCAATGGGGAGTCTGTTAGAGAAAGAGCTATGTAAGTAGCTCCAAAGTCACTATCCATGGAGCAAATAATATCTGAGCTCAAAGGGAAAAGATAGGATGGTTGAAGTCTGTCAACAGCCCTGTCTTAAGGTTTGATACCCACTTGATGCTAACTTGTCTAAAAGCGGCACCTCAGTCTGCTCCAATGATCCTGTTATCCTGATCTCAAGGACATTCCTTTAGATATCCTGTGTTAGGATACATTTAATGGTAAGGAGTAGTAAGTGTACTTAGCCAGACTGCTACTGAACATACTGCTTTTCTTTACCAACAAAATGAATTCTGGCCTCACTCCAAAGGTGTGACACTGCAAAAGTTATTAGGAGAAAGGATAAAATGGGATTCCTCCCTGTGTGCAGCTTAGACTTTTCTTTTAATCTTTTAATCTTTCTTTCTTTCCTTTTTTTTTTTTTTTTTTTTTTTTTAATCTTCATCTATATGTTTCCCAGATGTTTACCGGCATCTATGAGACAAGCTCCTCCAGATCTCTTCACTGCTGCTCCAATCATACACACAGTTTTCAAGGTGTCTTGAGCTTCACATACTCCAGCCTGAGCTCACAGTGAGGCCCTTCCATTGCTTTTATCTAGGCCAGGTAGTCAATAGGGTATGGGCATGCCATGGGGCAAAAAGGAGAGCAAATGAGCTTGGCTGGCCAGTGCTGCCAGTGTGAACCATCATCAGAGACCCGGGCTGCCCAGGCTGCACGGGAGCAGGGCAGAGGAGCAGAGTCTGGGTGGCTCCTGTGCAGACAGCTCCTCCTTTCCCACTGAAATGGCTGTCATGTGCAAAGTGTCCAAGTCATGTTTCATTGGACTGTCCCAAAGTGTCGCTGTTCTTTTTTTGGTCCCTTCTTCCAGATTTATGTATTTCTTAGCTTGGATGTCACCATCCATGTTTTTATTTATTTATTTACTTAAAATGTAAGTTGGCATATATAGATGCTTGCTTTTCTTTAAAAGTTACTTTAGTCACTTGATAGAAAATTGAAGATTTTGAAGAAAACAAGAAAAAATGAAGATTTTATAGAAGCATGCATGATATTCCTTGCTTGCTTCTTCCTCCTTTTCTCCCTTTTTCCTATGTCCCTTTTTCTTTCCCTCCTTCTTCCCTCCCTCCAGTTCTGTTAATTCTAAAACATTATCCTTGATAACTAGGTGTATATATAAAATATATGTACCTCCATTTCCATTCTGAAATACCCGAAAATATTAATACTAGGTGGTGTAGATAAGACACTTATGGACATGGTTTAGCAGACATGGTGTTGAAGGGTTTACAATTGGGCTCGATGATCTTAAAGGTCTTTTCCAACCATAACGATTCTATGATTCTATATGGGAGGATGGGAGGGAAAGGAGGATATGCTGTTTCCTGACACTTCTACCTACCTTTTTGGTTTGAGGTTTTATATTGAGGTTTTGATCTGAGCCTTGATAACGCTGCTGGTGGTAATGATGGTGTTTTACTCTCATTTAATATTGGTTTGTGGTTTGCTGATGATTGCAAGATTTCTGGCATTTCCTTCTGCTTGGAATTCAGAGACTCAGGCTCCAGCTTCAGGAAAACAGATTTTTTTTTTTTTCCCTTGCCACAGACTGTTTTCTAATAGTTGCCTCCTTTTTCTGCTGTCTTTTCTTCTACTTTAATACCTTTAATAAGTGTTACCATGTGCTTGGGTGCCTGGTATTACATGTTGTAAACAAAGCCAAGAGTTTTCAAGGGGTTGGGAAGGTATTGCTTATTATTAGGCATAATGAAGATTGTTGTCTTTGCCTGGGGCAGGTGGGCTGAGGCTGGAGGATACACAGTAGAAATGCAGAACATGTGCTGGTTTGGAGCTATCTGCATTACTCTTAAAAGGAGGTTTTGCTGTTTAGCTGGCGGCACATACTTAGCATGCAGGAACTCTTCCTCCTTCTGGCCCCAAACGTGCTTAACCTTAGCGAGAAAGATATGGTTTATTGCGATGCTCCTAACTGGTCGAAAGGCACTATCAATTTTAGCTGTGATAGGTATGTGTCAGAACCAGCATAATTAGCCAGAATGACAATCCTGTTAAATGTGCTCATGCCATTGCACTGGCAATAAAGCATGTGTATATTTACAATTAAGGCCTGTCTTTCTTCTATACTTGAGAGACCGGTGACAAACATTAAGAAGTTGTATAGCATCAGGAGCTGAAGGGAGGTATTTATCACAATAAAAACATCAGGTGATACATTTCCCAGATTACCAGGCCTTCTTATGCAAGTATTCTCTCTTTCTTTTTTTTTTTTCTTTTTCTTTTTTCTTTTTTTTTTTCCTGGAAATTTTAGGCTAAGTAACAATTATATTTCTGACCTGAAAGGTGATGTCCTATTTTCTGAATTTTTATTTTCATTTGCAGGATGCACATGACAATGTTGTTTTTCTTTGTGTAAAGGTATGTGAAACAGTTCTCATTTCACATCACACTTCAGGCTCTGCACTGACCTTTGCATACCCAAAGCGAAATGCTCAGGGATGCTGCAAAACATTTTGCTCTGCTGTTCCTTGATGCAGTGGCTACTGCTACAGCTGCTTGCTGGAAAACATCACCCTAAGTAAGATAAAGGTGATTTAAGGCACGTTTGTGACTCAGGCAGTGAACTGACAGGCATCTTTAACCAACATGACCCTGGGCTGACCCTGAGCTCAGCTGGTTGGGAGATAGTTGGGTCTATTATGGGACAAAGGCTCATATGTTTGACAGGATGCAGAGAGCACATTATAAGACCACAGCTGAGTAGCAGTGCAAGACGTAATATGCATTTATTTGATGAACAACACAAGCAAATCTTGCCAGCAAAATCTAATTTCTAGTATTTTGTTTATTTCAAGTCTATCGCTTTCTGCTGCCTGTTTCAAGAAATTCCTCTTTGCTGGCTCTGTGTCTTCTAGGGATGAAATGGACGATCACACTAGTCAAATTTATAAAGCATGCAGAATGTATGCTGATAAATTCAGATAATGGTATTTCCATTGTATTTCCTGCTTCCCATGTGGGCTCAATCTGCTTGTATTTGACATTAGATTTCTAACATCTTTGCCTAAAAACATACATAATTTGGTCAAGTGAGGCTGAGAATGTCAGAATGAAAGCAGTGCTGGTTAGAGGGAAAGTCATGGGCCTGAAACTGTCCTGGGTCTCCTCTGTGAGTAGCTGCGCAGTGCCAGGAAAGCTGGATTGTGTGTGCCAGGGTTCCCAAGAAGGAAGAGAAATTGCTGAATACCTTTTCATTTGAACCTTCCTCACCTCGAATGAGAAGAATAAGGTTGTAGCAAGGTAGATGCTCATATCCTCATTCCAGCACAGGGAGAAAGACTGATTAAAATGCAGACAGCCATAATCTATATAACTTTGAGCATTAAAAATTAGATGAGCTCTAGCCTCTCTTCTGTGGAGCTCATTGTGTGCCATGAAGGACAATAAAATAGACACGGGAACTGAGGTTGTAAAGAGAAGTAGCAGATGGCCTAGGACTGAACCGTCTCCCCCAAGCCCCTTTGAGCCAGGAGCTCAGCATTTATGAGAAGCCCAGGGCAGGCAATGAGGCACAGGACTGTCGGCCTCAGTGAGCTTGAGACCAAGTCCCATCTCCTCCAGTTGCCACCCAAGGCTCCAACTATGCCAGGCAGGGGGCAAAAGCTGCTACGAGCAGAATTAAAATTCAGCGAAATGCCAGAGTTACATTTCACCTCAGACAGCTTTTGAGGACCTGGGAGGTTCATCTGCTTTTCAGGCCCTGTGGTCCCAGCCACACGTCCATTTGCTCAGGGCAAGCTTGAATCTGGCTCAGAGTCCTATACAAACAGCTCATTCTTAACGAACTACTGTGCTTTGTGACCTCTTTTAATATATTACCAGTTTGTATTTGGTCTGATTGCTTTCAAAGGGGAAATGACATGATGTGAATCAGCGTGACCTCATTAGCTTGGCTCACACTGGTAAATAGATGACCACCATTAGGAAGGCTCTGCTGTGGCCACGCTTCTATCATATTACCTGTGGGTAGTACCATAATCTTGCTATAACCTGCTGCAAAGATTTATGCACTATGCTAAGTTGCACACTACAGCTGCTTTCCGTCTTATAAATATTGACTTCTGTGCCAAAAACAACAACTTGGTACAACAGGAATTAATCTTGTGCTTGACTGATGCTTCTTTACAGACCAGTTTGTCTTTAGAAAATAGAGCTCAAGAGAGTTTTGTGATTTAGAAAAATACTTTATAAGCTGATCTAAAATATACACTGTGATAAGCAGAGGTATCATTAAAGTGACATGGGGCTTATATTTTTGCCCTCTAGATTTTCTTAACTGTGCCATCTGTTTGTCATCTTGACTTGTGTAAAAATTTTAAGATATTGCCATACTCTGGGTCCTAAATCTTTCTAAATATATTTTTTATATCATAGTTTCTCTAATAATTTGTCTATCACACTGCCCAAATACTCTTAATTCATTTGGTTTCTTTATCAAAAATAATCTTGAAATATTTGATTTATAAAACACTTGCAGATGTTATTTTTTTTTGTCCTCAGCTATAGCATTACAATGCCAGGAAAGCAAAGTGCATCCTTCATCTGGTATCAGACACCAGAATGAGCTCACAATATTGTGGGATTCTAAAGTTAAAGACAACAAATAGCCAAGTACAGAATCACGGTGCTGAAAAGATTAAAGGGCAGAACATCAGCGCATCTTATCCAAGATCCTGCTAGAAATACTTCTGCAATATAATGCCTAAACAAAGACACTTTTTGCAGCAAGGGAACTGTTAAAGTTATTAGAACTGAAGATGAATTTACAGTATTTTGACACTTACCCTTTATTGAAGTTCAGGTGTTCGGGGCTCCAATTACAGACATTTTTTGTAAGCCTGTCAGTGTTACACATGAGTGAGAGAAAGTGAGTACTCCTTGCTGTGGTGGAATTTTTGACTTGACTGTGCTCCTGTGGCTCACATAAAAATCAGGAAAAAGTTGTGGTTGCGGAAAATACCAGCTCGGCTACACTAGCCATGTCCTTGGGTCTTATGTTCTACAGGCCAGATTTGACTGACTTACAATTGAATTTTTATTTGGATAGAGGCTTCAGTGATGGCTACTAAATGATTTTAATGAAGCTCACCTCCAGACATCCTGAATAGGCAGGCTGGTGGCAGGGCTCTCACTCCTAGGGTGAAATTCTCACCATCCAAGTAGAGCCAGTCGATGGCTGTTTTCATGCTTCTTTGGTTCTTGCAAGGCCATGGTGATGCTTTCAGAGCTATTAGCTCACATTTTCCCCACTGCAGATCTCATCAGTGACAATAATATCAGTAATTCCCGTGCAATGGAATCAGGGGCGGAGGGTAGGATGCCTCTGAATGAGGTTGTTGCTGACGCAGGATATAGCAGAGTGTGAAAACCCAGAGCATAACTCTGCTGAAGATTGGCATGGTCTGAACCTCTCATGCTAAATATTCCACATCAGCAATCAGTTGTAGTGAGTATAAAGTTTATATTGCCCAGAGAAAAGGACAATGGGAAATAATGGATAATACGAAAAAACTAACAGCATTTTGGAAAGCTAACTTGTTAAGTAGTGAAATCAAGCATTTCATTCCTAAATTTGATAAACCATCAACCTTCATCTTGAATAGCCAATTTCCATACTCACTCATTGCCTGAGAACTCAAACAAATACTACATGTTCGAACTGGCTTAGCTTTACGGTAGTCTTAGAGACTTATTTTTAAAATTTTATGTCTTATCCACAGGAAACACATGCGTTCAAAGTTATGGCACAGAGCATCTTCGAACAAGAATTGCTTTTCTGTCTTCAGGAGATACAGCTAGGTAAAGTAAACCAAGACTGATTTAAGCTTTATCTCTTTATGGGTCATCCTAATGCAAATATTCTCATAAGGGAAAGAGTATTTATTTTGTGGTCAGTCCTCTAAAAAAACAGCTGACCTGATTAAAATCACTTTCAATCAATAGGAATTATAATCAGTAGGAATCTGCATCAATAGGACTTTGAAAATGTTAATGGAGAAATCAGTTTCTGTCGTGGTTAAAAGCTCTATGACTATTTAATTCCCTAAGGTGCAATACACTGGTGTCTACAAGCTGTTATTAGAAATAGGTTTGTTTAGGTTAGGTTGCACAGAATTTAGGCATTTTAAATACATATAGTTCTGAATAGTAGCAATTATTAGCATGTATATATAAAAGAAATTACATGGCTGGAATCTTTAAGTGGGCCATATTCAGTTCATAACTTCTGTAACAGCCTGATAAACTGTGCATCTAATTAAACATAAGCCAAAGCACAGATGTGATCTTCAGTAAGTGCATGTTCATACCAGCATATTAATGGATTCATATTGAGCAAATGAACATATTTTGACCTCTAGGAATGATTAAAGTACAGCAAATATAATCAGCTGTAATTTAGATAGGTTATGAACTTGATTCTGCCATCTAGGAAATCTTGTGATAGCTTGGTCTTAATTCTAAATTTAAATATTTAAAACCAAGGATCTTTGTTTCTTTGTTCAACATCTTCCACAATTGGCATGCTGATCCTGATCCTACTGATTACAGTAGTCATTTTTACTGTTTTTCTTTTGCAGAAAGCAGAAGTAGACATTGGTACCTGTATATTATTACTGATCTGCAGTGTAATTGTCATCTATAGGAGCTGTGATTGAAGAATTGGACATATTACAGTAGCAAGACCTGTTCTGGTGAATCCTTATGCTGTCTGTGAATTCTGCCTACTCTCTCTGTACAGCAGTCTGTGTGTGTTTGGTGATGTTTTCAACCCCAAATATTTCCTGAAATGTCTCCTTTGACTAGGAGTGACCCACTGGAAAGCCAGTGAGGTGAACATTCATGGGCTGGATGTCCAACACAAGCATGCACTTATGTTATGCTAATGTGGCACCAGAGATTCAGAGAAATTAGACAGAAAACAGGAAGCCAGGAGAATGTGAGGACAATTAGGCTTTAAGTCCTATTCATGATCAACTGAAAAAGTGGAAGTTTGATTTAATTGAAGTTTAGGTTCTGCAGAGCATGACGGGAAGAGAGGCAGGAACTGTGTGTAGGCGAGAGGTAAGCCACTCTTGGTATGTTTGTTGTTTTTCCCCAGTTAAAACAGAACAGAACAAACAAACAAACTCTTATACCTTTCTCCCAAACTTCTTAGGGATGGATGCTTTGATACTTCATCTCAACTTATAACAGAGCTTTATTCTCCTGAGGGTTTGAGGAAGATCTTTTGATTCCACTTTGAGCCATAGAAGAATGAACCAATGAACCTTCTTGCAGACCACAGCTTAAAAAAAAAAAAAAAAAAAGAGAGAAGCAAGCAAGCAAGCAAATAAACAAAAATCCACGGAAAAATGAACCTCTAATCTTGATATTGGAAATTTTTTCCATGAAGGCCAGCGTCCAAGTCAAGCGGCCACTAAATTCACAGAGGGAATGACAAGCACAGAAGACTTGTGTGTAAAAATTCAAGTTTGGAAAAACACAGCGTGTTGAAAAACAACTTCTGAGTACACATGGGAAAATGCTCTCCCCCGGAAAAAACACAACAAACTCCCTCTTACACGACAACCTAGGGAGTGAGGAAGAGCTGGGTACTCCTTTTGGTTGGCCACACGAGAGCCAGGCTACTGCTGGGGGGTTTGTAAATACCTGTAAATGTACACATGCCAGCGTAGTGGTGATCACCCACACTGTGCAGCTATCATCCTCTTCAAAATCCAATGAATGTACTGGATTTTGGTAATTGTGTTATTTACTCAAAGCATTCACATCTGCACTGATAAATGAATTTGCCACTAGAGTTTTTAATACTTAAACAACAAGTTTGCAATGAATATTCTGCTCTTGCATTTCATGGTAATTTTAAACATTCTGATAATGGCCTTAAAATGAGTTTAAATCATCTAGCAAGTAAAAGAGAAGTTGAATAAGGAGAGGGTGGGAGCACAGTGAAGTTGTCAATATGGATCCATAGACATAGATGGATTCCGGCTTCGTTGTGGTAATCACACCGGTCTGATCCGGTGGTGAGTGGATGCTTGCTTGACTGGAACACAGGATGTCCAAGCATATGGATGCATTCTTAGTCACGACACTCCCCTGTGTGCTATTGGCTGCAGCAACTTGGTGAGCTTTAACCTTTTCCATCTGATGGGCCATCTAGACCTAGGCAGATATTGATATGGATACACAGATCCTATTTGAAATTCAAGGGCTTAGCCTTCATAAATCACCTTTTTTTTTTTAACTTGCAAAGTGCTATGCATGTGCTGTTTGCCCGATTTTGTATGATGATAAATAAAAGCCTATAAAATAGACTTGATGCCGTGAAACAATACTAGTAGGAATACATAATGAAAGCCAAAGTAATAGTGTTTACAAAATCAGGGCTTATCATGCTGTGTAAAGTGAAGCTCTTATTTCAAATCTGAGCTCTTTTCAGTGGTTTTGTCTTAATAATAAGCACACATCTCATACTGGCAAAGAGCAGTAAACCCTATTGAGAATAATATGTCCATTGTTGTTATAATGGATCTCCATTGACACGTTTAACAGCTTGAAGGTATACACTTCAGATGCTATAACTTAGACTAATTAATCTTTATTACATCATTTACTGCCTTGTAAAGTAAAGCAAAATCTCTGCAAGAATATGCTGTTGATAATAGCTAATAAGCCAGATCTTGGTGCAGTTAATGCCAAACTTCGTTTTGAAACGGAGATGCTCTAAGAACCTTGTACACACAATAAGTGGCTAAAACCAGTCAAGTGACATAACTGTCTTCTCTTTTATAGCACTGCAACATATTCTTACCTGATGACGAGTTAGGGGTTTCTGTGTTTAGAATTCAGAGGATTACTAAAGAGATTATCTGACTTGTCAATCATGCTTGATGGCTTGGAATACTGCTACAGAGTTAGCAATGTGTCTTTGCTCTAATGCTCATTTTGGATGTCATGCTTAACCAGCATCTTAATTATGTATAATGAATAATTTCTCCAATGGCTTATTTTTGCAATGCAAGCCTCAGTGGGGCCATATAAGCAGAGTCCGTGGCTGGGAGAGACTCAGAGCTTCAGGGTCCCACTGAAGGCCTGCTATAATAACAGTTCAGTAAGCCTTATCCATACTGAGTTAAATGCACTTGATTCTGATCAGATTTGGAAATTAAGCAGTTTAGAGGACTCAGATGATCATATAAAAAGTCCAGGCAGTCCAGCAGAAGCTACAGTCATGGCCACAGAAACTATATTACTGAAGTTGATATAATCTACCCATATGCACTCTTGATACTGTACTAAGGTTTGTGGAAAAGAGAAGCAGCCCAGTCTGGCTAGCTGGAAACAACTTTTTTTTCATCAACATAATGAACTACATCACATGGTCTAGTAAGATTTTGAAGTTTTGTATTTCCCTGCTGGTCTCTGGGCTAATAGACTAAATACATTGCTAAATGCGGGTCTTCTTTACTGAACTCCCTCTGCTTTCCCAAGTCATCTTTTTGTTCTTGTTGCCCTCTGTCTCATTTTGCACTGGAGGAAAGACTTTCTTTGATGAGGGAAGGTTTTCCAGGTAGAGATGGACAAAGTTACACACTACCTTAGCAGTGGTGGTATGGAATAAATAGCATTTAGCACTAACAGCTATGTAGGACTGCTTGGAGATAAGGTGTGGGGGATTAATGATGCTAGGTACAGAGAAGGGATGTACAGATACTCCTCAAAGCCCAGTAAAAAAACATCCGATAAGAAGGAATGAATGGTTTCAGTACAGCACTTCTTCACTTGCCTTTCTTAGATTTCTCTGGCATGTTATCAGTGATGTTTAGACAGCTCCGAGTATAAAACTGCTGAAAGATCTGACATGATGCGAACATGAAAGCTTTTCCTGGTGGCAGCTTCCAGGGCTGACTGTTCTCCATCACAGCCTGAAGCTGGGCTGCAGCACGATAGCGACAGAGGGGGATCAGCCGCCTCAGCAATGCTGCAGGGAAAAGAGTGACGCTAAAATGGTTGGGTCCTCTAAAACAAGGCATTGCTGAAGGGAGCTGTTTTCACCAGGCAGTGCTATCATAGGAGACAGATACATCTATAAGCCATTATCTACACAGAAGGCCAGGGATTAGTTTCAAAGGGGTGTTCTGAAATGGTTGAATGTTCACACTTAAAATGATGTAAATGCATCCAAGTTATGTACAGCATCCTCTTCTAAAATGCAGATACGTAAAAATCAGTTTAATTAACTCTCTGTGTAGGTACTGAAAACAAAAACAATAGCTATACTGGTTAATATAGGACACTTTCTTCTGATCTGTAGACGAACACAAAGCAGTAAGTATTGCACACATTTTTGCTGTGACTTTCTACCATAGCTGAACGCAGATGATAAAAAAAGGATCAGGTTCTCAGGTGATGTAAGTTAATATAGTGCCCTAAATGCATAGCAAGCTAGCTGGTGGGAGGTAAAATACTTCTTCCAAAAAGATCTGGGAAGATAGTTCAAAGAACTAACAAATATGAATTCCAGTAGTTGCATTTATTTTATTATGATCAGGCTCCATTTGCAGCCATTTGTCATGGATGTTTTTGTAATCCTATCTCTTGATACAATTCTCTGTGTGAAGTACACTTGAGTATTTGCTCCAGGCTTGCTCCCATGCTTATCCCATTAGGATCAGTTACAACAAAGCTACATGGGCTAATGTGAGAATAATCACAGCCAGAAAGAAAAAATTGAAAAGTGATTAGCTGGTAAGATTTAGAAGGAAATAGGGCTGACATTAGCCAAATTATTTGCAATGAGCATTAAATTAAATTTTTGGTACATTATTACAGGCAATCTTAACATGTGTTTGAGTTTTTGCCAGCTGTACCTGATATGTGTGAAATAGGTGCTCTGCAACTGAGACCTGCAAATACTAATTGTGCCTTGTAGCAGTTATAGCTTAAATGTGAGGAATAGAGGGCAGAGTTCCAAATTTTTCTTTACCTCATTACTATATCCCTGACTTAGGACAATGACTAGTGAAAGCTGCATGATTCCCACTGATGCTTACAGTGGGGTAGCCAGTCTTGCTTTACAGTTTGCACATCTTGGACCAGGTCTTTTGCTATTGTAAGGTCATTTGTTCTACATAAAAAAACACTCCTCAACTAGGGAGGAAAAAAAATCACTCACATTTTTTGCTTTGGGCTGGGTAACATCAGCTGAACAAAGCGACCTTGCATGCAACATTATCCACAATGACGTCTGTGCAGTGTTTTTCCCAGTTCAAAGAAACAACACAGCTTTAAAAATGAAATTGTAGAAATTGGCAATTTAACGGCATGTAGTAAGTAGTTTTCAGCTTTCCCTGCTGTGAGTCTAGTCCATGGCTCCCTGTCTTAATCAGGCTTTTATTTAAATAAGTTTCATTGTACCACAAGAAACAAAATTGGCATCTCATTCTCTTGCAAAGGGCGGTGCTATCTGTAAGGTCAACTCAAAGCTTCTCAGCAGTGCTGGCAGAACCAAAACTCGCGGCTCCCAGGCTGGGGGACTGGGCTCATTGTGCTGCTAGGAGGGGAAGGACGAAGGAAGGGCTGGAATGGAAGCGAGTCCTGGAAAGGCCCTCTTGGTGCTCCTGCTGCCAGTGGGGTGGGACATCTGCCATGTTCCCTGACTCGACTTTGCAGGGCTCTGCTGTAGGTAACGTAATGCTATTGCACTGTTCCTAGCAATTGTCTGCCAGAGCTAACCACTGACTTTGCCAGCGGCAGTGCCAGCTGTGGTTGTTGGTTTGCCATGTTGAATGCGATGTGGAAGTGCCACTGAATATGGGGGCCACGATGAATTCCAGTGGGAGAGAGGTTTTGATTGGCAATATACCTTCAAAACTGGCCTTCTCCCAGTGAAAGGCTGGCAGTTCTTGTTTACTACTTTATGTGGAGCTTTATTAACTCCCACAGCGCCACTGTGAAATGCATCCTTTGCCTTTGAACTTAAAGATCAGGACAAAATCTCCCCTTCATCAGAGCTTGACTTAGGTTGAGAAATGTGATAGGGATTGAGCCAGCATTTGCTTAAACTTGCGTGAAATTTAGATTTAGTGAGAAGTTTTTCACCCTGGATCTTTCACATCCCCTCCTTGACAAAGCCTTCCTATTCCACAAATGCCAGTCCTTGCTCTTCTTCTTTAAGAGATGCTCTTTTTGCAGGGTGCTCTTCACTGTCCATTTCCAGCTATTGTAAGGTCATTTGTTCTACATAAAAAAACACTCCTCAACTAGGGAGGAAAAAAAATCACTGGTGTGGTGATGGTGTGGTTTGAATGGAGTAGAGCAAAGAACCTGAATGCAAGAAGTTACATAATTTCCCTGAACTCAAGGAACTTGTGGTTTCTTAACCTCTTCCTGTTTTTTACTCCTGCAACCTGCTGTTTTCACATACCAGGAACAAACCCCCTGACCTTACATTATTTGAAGTGGATTTTTTTAGGATAGGATGAAGAGGATGACCTAATCTTAAATCTAATCGCAGATTCTCAAATAAAATATAGAAACTGCAGTAACTTCAGGGACGGGCCATGTTTGCCAGACACCGAGGCCGGAAGCTTCCTGAGGACCAACACGGCCTGCATATGCAGGAGCAGTCTTGTGGTTGCTCCTGTGGGAGAAGTTTTGATTGCTTCAGACGAATATCTGGCTTCCAGCATCCCATCACCCCCAACTGTGTTATTTAGAGGATGATTCAAAAACTATCTAGGTCCTTCCCAGAAAGCCTGATATCACTTCATGTCAGCGCAGGCAAGAAGTAGCCTGCCTACCCTTAGGCTAGCAAGAGTTATGCTAGCAGTCTCAGGAGCAATCTGGGCGCCAAACTATTTTTGGGAGCACCCTCTCTGGTGTTGCTGCTTCTCCAGGGACAGTCAGCTGGGAACCACTGGTCCTATCTCTACACACACTTGTCCAACTCATAAGGTATCCTGTGATGAATTATTTGAAATGCTTTTGTTATGGCCTTAAACAGTTAGGTAAAAACAGTAATTCTAGCTAATCACTGAAGGGAATAATCAGGCACTTCTAGACATCAGTTGACCATAACACAGTAATATGTGTCTTGTCACGTTTTATTGTCTAGGGACATGATGGAGGTTTTGAGGATAATTGTGTGGCAGACATGATTAAAGGAGCAAATAGCCTAACAAGCATGGTCAGGTACAGTGTGTGCATTTCAGCTGTTCATTTTGCTGAAGGCCAACAATTTATGCTACAGCCAGTGGCTACTGACTCTCTTCAGACCAGGTACACGCAATAAAATGGGAATGTTAATGGGGCAGGCTACAACATGTTAAAAGGACTGTATCCTTGCAGATCTAGGCAATACCTTATCACAAGTTGCTTTATCGTTAAATTTTAATTTAAAACATGTTAGTTGAAATGCTTATGGGAAGGAACTAACATAAGAGGTGACACATTTTGGCACATATTTCACATCGTCATTTCAAAGTGAAATTCAGTTCTAATATTTTTTCTTCAGACATGATGAGTTAGAAAATATTTTAGAGTAATGTCTGGCCTAAGAAAAAGGTACTGTGCTAATAAATATGGAAGATTTCTAGTGTTGTGGAATTACTGACAGGTCTGATATTAATATTCAGTTTCTCTAACTCCATTCCAACTAAGTAGAATAAATGGAGTGTTAGTCTTGGAGCTTTTATGATTGTAGTTATATGATTCACTGAATGGGTTCCTATCTACACAACTATGGGAGAAGGTCCAATGTTATGCTTAAAGGTACAAACTTGCCCATACTTTTTTAAAGCAATATAATAGTCTTATAATCTGTCCTGCCCACTTATGACTGAAGTAGGGATCCTTGAAACTTGGCAAGAGCTCAGGAGGTCCAAAATCCTAGCTAATCATTAAAGTGTTTAAATATAATATTAAAATCATTTAGATGCTAGGTATCTAAGATCAGCTTCCCAATGTACTTGTGGTATATCTCTACAGTGGTTATATTTCCACCAAGGCTAGAGGGAAGTGCTTCCAGGAGGATTTAGGTTTTTACTTGACCTCTAGGTCCATAAAGACTCCTGTTGAGTGGCATGAAGCATTTTCTGCTCTTCAGAGCACACTGGCTATCTATACTAACATCCTTCTGCTGAAAAAAGGGAATGGAGATCAGTAGCTGGAATTCAAGCATCTCTCTAGTAACACAAATGTACTGGACCATCAAGCCAAGCTATACTTGGAGGTTTGCCACATCTTCTGTTTTCTCATGGACTGAATTTTGACAGCAGTTGAGAGCTTCATGTTGCCCAGACTCTCTTGACATGAGAACTCTGCAGTGATTACAGATTAAGGGTGTTGGTTACATCAGGGCTGCTCCATTCTCTTTGCTCACAAGCTGAACTGCCTCAGGCCAGTTCCCTGCTCATTCTGTCTCCCCCACCTTTTCTCACACTTGCTCATGAGGTAAAACACTAATATTTGCTCTGTATGGGGCTACCGAGCATGTCCTTAGCAGCTCAGGATACCAGTAGGATTAGATGGGTAGCTCTGCTAGGCTGTTGCACTGGATCCTTAGGGTTGGGCAATACTGGCGTGAGAGATAGATATTGTCCTGCTGAATTCTGAATGTTATACGATGCATGAAGGTTTAAGAGGCTTTAGCTTTGTAGCTGTAAAATGATATACCTTATAAAGGTCTAATGATTCCTTCTTTACAAGATTTCCATGTAATTCATCCTTGAAGAATTGAACATATTCTTTAGACTTCCTTGAATAAGATGGCTTTATATTTCCACTTAAATGTCACAGATTACTTGGACATACCCACCTCTCACAATCCGGATGAGTAAAGAAGGATGAAAAGTCTAGACTCTCATCCCTATCCAACAGAAAGGAGAAAAGAGTGAACAGCAAGTGAATAAAGTTTAGAAAAAGTAGTGCAGAGCTATGGAAAGAAAGCAATTTATGGAAACTAATGAAGAAACAGCTTGGCTTCTACTTATGCAAATCACATTTTCTTTTGTAGATATCTTTATCTTTTGAGAAAGACAAAAATCTAGTCTGTGGCACAGTGTAAAGGAGAGGAGAGGAGATCCCTCTTAGCTTTGGTGCTTTTGTTGTGTTAGTTCCTTGGATGTAGAAGCTCTCTGACTGTCCTTGCTGTTGTGTTTAGTTGTGTTTTAGTTGTGTTGTGTTTGTAGAGCAGCTCCTGCAGCGAGGGGGAAGCCTACCCGGGAAGTAGGTGCTCACATACCTCCTGCAGTGTCAGCTGCTCAGAAAACATTGTACTTCCAAACCATTTGTCACCTAGCCTTTGGGATGAAAGGAATGAGCCATTTAAGAGAACTTTCCCCATCTTTTCACTTCTCACTTTATTTTCAGACATCAAAGACAGGTAATATTGAGTCTGACACTCAGAAATACAGCCTGCAAAAGTCTGTAGTCTGATGATAGTGCCAGAATCTCTTAGTCAGGGCTTAATTTTGGGAACTCACTGGATCCAAGTGTATTTTAGCCTTGTTCTCTCCTGTATGGGATTAGAGTGCCTCTGCTGTCAAAATTACTAATAGACCCCTCAGGCAGAAAATGTTTGTTCTGTAATGATATGCACTGTGTTACTTCACATCTGGAGAGCTGCAGGGCCGCTCTTTTGGCTACCTCTCAGTTTGCTGGGGAGAGAGATGGAAAAATGACTGTCTTTCCTGGTACACCTTTAACATACTTCAGTTCAGTTTACATTAAATACCCAGGAGTGAGGACAGAATGACAGCTACTGTACTTTGTGAGCTGCCCAAAGGTAGACTCAGTTAATACAGAAGTTAGACAGTGTGACAGATAGATGGGAGATAAGCAAAAGGCTATTATCCCAAGGTAAAGTTATTTCAACATACTGCCAATAACTCCTATATATAATTTGAATGAGGGGTGGGAGAGGCATGACTTCAACTGAGATCCTTTGACGGCCATCTACACCTTTCAGTGAGGCTTGACACTTTATCAAAGAGGGAAAAAAAAAAAAAAGAAAGATCAGTCTTTGTATTCTGGGCAGATGTCCAATAAGAAACTCCAGCAGAAGATTAAAGTCTTTAACATGAAAGAGAGATCCAGTGCGATGTGTAATATCTATCAGTTCTAAAAATAAGCATGTTTGTCAAGTCTGCCACAATCAGGCTGATTGCTAGCTTTGACAGCATGACATACAGCTTGCAATCTGGCACTGGGTGAAAATGTTGTTCAGATATCTTCACAGCCAAGCTACCCTTTGCATTTATGGGAGAGGGACTGTATAACAGCCCTGGCCTGGCTTATCTAGCCCTTCTTCCCAGATGTTGACTCCAGTTTCTAAGCATCTGAGGAAGTTCTGGAAAGACATGTTCTGAGATGCATTCAACAAATACTCCTGGTTGATCTTGAATGGTTGATCCTGATGGATGTTCCTAGTGGTTTTGCCATAGAGGAGGAGTTCCTTGTATGCTTGCTGGAGTGTCACCTGGGGTTTGTTCAGGCTTCTGTTACAAAAATTAACTTGCATTTTGGGTGAGACCTGCTGTGCCTGGGCTGCAAGTGGTACCCTAATAACACTGCCCTGCTCCTGTGCCTTCACAACACTTCTTGAAGTGAAGGATGAACCAAAGGTATCCCCGCCCAGATCTGAACTTAGACCATGAATTAACTATGTGCGCTAATAAGGAAGGGCCAAAGTAGTATTTCTCCTCTTTGAGAGGTCTGATTTACCTGATTTGCATTGAAAAGGAAAAAGGTTTTAAAAATTCATTTCAGCTTTTATCTCTTCCTAACCAGGGATAAAATAGGACAGTTGGTGATTTCCAGGAGTATGACAATGAATTTTCTGGGTGTGAACTCAAAACGCCCTGACCCTAGTCTCTCTTGACTAACCCTCCTCCTGCGCACTCCAGGAGCTCCACTTCTGCAACTCACTCCTCTTCTTTAGCAAGTGCTCTTCTGATCCCCTCATGGGGACATTTTTTCTCTTCCTTCCTTTTTTTTTTTTTTTTTTTTCCTTCCTTTCTTTCCAGGAGGAAAAATACTAAAATCTGAACATCTAACCTTGCTAATCCCTGTTGGAGGTCAAAAGAACAACCACATGAATTACAAAGCTGGTGCTCTTCATCACCCCATTAAAATCTTGGACAACCGGATGCAGATGCTCACATGAGCAGAACTGCAGGCATCTGCAACCCGTCAATAATAAAATTAATAAAATCCCAGAGTACTTTATTAAAATATTTCAACTCCATCTACACCACTAGACACCTCTGGGATTTATGAGCCTGAGGAAAGAACACATCAGACAACAGAACTATTTCTGGTTCTGTCAGAATCTCTCCTTTCACAAAAAAAGTCTTTGATTTTTTTTTCTTTTCTTTTAAATGCAAAACTTATGACTTCATACTTTCTTCCTGGGGGCTAAGTAGTGCTGGCTCACACCCGTTAATGCCCATCACCTTCTAGAGTAAATAACTTCTTGCCCCCTGTTCCTGTGAAAAGAAAACACAAACTCCTGACTTTGTCGGCTTTCGCTGTCCTTTTTTGTTGGGTACTTACTGGGTTTGAAAAAATACAAATGTTTTTGGGAAATACAGCCATAGAGAGCTGGCTTAGTGTGTTGCTATTTGTCTCTGGGGCTGCATTGGATGGGGAACACTCAGTCTCACTTCTCTGGCTCAGACGGTGGAGCTCTCCTTAATTGTTCCTCTGTCAGTCCACAAGGCCACTGTCTGTGTTGTTGTGATATAACTGTAGTGAGTTATATTATACTTGCTATGGAGAGAAGCGTTGGACACACAAGGTCCATTAAATAGTCTGAAGCAGTTAAGCAAGTTTATGTTATGAGAAACGACCCTGTGAAAGCATTTTTCATGAGGAATAGGAGCATGTTCCCACCTAAAACATAGGCATGTACACATTTTTTAGGGACATTCAATTCCTCTTTATAAGGAAAATAATTAGTTAAATAGCTATAGTTTATAAGTTAACTGCTCATACACCCTTAAGTGTGAATTTTAGTTCCTTGCCTCCTGCATCTCTAGACCCTAAAGAGATATATTTGGATTTAATGACTCTAATTCAGATGATATTTCACCCACAGACCCTGCTGGTGACAGTAGCATTTATCCCATGACATGGCAAAAGTGCATAACCTCATGAGAGCATATCCAAACCCATACCTAGGAAAAGGTCCAATGTTGGTCCAGCTGTGCCGACACAATCTGCCTCAGAGCTTCCAACAACTTGAGTGTTGCTGGTTGAATCTACCATCTGAGATATCTTTTTTGGGAATCACAGCTGTTACCCTGGGCTCTCAAGGAGAATAGACATCTGACACCTCCAGCAGGGAAAGGAAGTCTGCTCTCAGCCAGTTTCAACACTACTGCCTGAAGTGTAAGAGGCAATAAAGCATGTCCAGAAACCAGCTAAGCTGGAACAGCAGCTGAATTTTGTATGTAGAAGGTTCCCACTTTCAGCTGAGCAAAAGCTTACATTCCTGAATGTGTTATTGAAAGATGCCTGGCTTTCTAGAAATTCAGTAAATCTGGCTTTATGAAAGTTTGTATGAATTTTATAATTGATTTCATTGGAACTAGATTTTTATTTTGGGCATATAGACCTGCAAATTACCTATACAAATTTACCTACTTAATTTTACCCCCCCAAATTTTTTGAATTATGTTTATGATATAGGACAGAAGATCATATTGCCAGATCGAATCCTATGCTGAAAGCCCTTTCAAATTTAAAGCATGATTCTTGGGAATAGAATGACAGCCCATTCCATTTCACTCTTTAATGGTATGTTATAGAGTAAGTGCCACCTGTTACAAAAGCTGTCAGCACCCTGTTTGGTGGAATTGTAATTGAACAATAAAAAATGCTTGTCTGATCCAGTCAGGATTTATTATTATATGCTTGTGGGTACATTTTGTTTTTTAACTGTAGCAAAGCATGTTAAACATGAATTCAACTAACTATATCACAAGCCTTTCCCCCTGAGTTCGCTAATTTCTTTCAATTTTTACATATTTTTCCTGAAAATGATTTATTCTATACCTACTTGCAAAGCTGATTCCTCCATAGCATTTCCCTTGATCACTTACTTCATACACCACACTGAATTGCCCAAGCCTACCTAAATTAAAATGTACACACTGTGTCCAAATTCACCAGGGTGATGTTAACAGTGTTGTTGTTTTTTTATTCCAGCTCTGCCTCTCCTGACTGTTTAAGGTTAAGACAACCAGTTTCCAGCCAACTACTGTGCCTAGGAGAATCTGCAGAGAATGGAAGCCACTTCTTTCCAGAAAAATGCCTAGGAAGTTCACTCTCTTTCTAAGCAATCCTGCTTGCCATCCCCAGAAGGCTGTAATAAGGCTAGCTGCCATTTTTTTTTTTTTTTTTTTGCTCTGCTCTAGCTTAAGGAGGATTTTTTTTCTCTTATAAATAAATTTTTGCAAGTTCCCCGAAGGCTTTGGGTGAATGGTGCCAGATGAACCTTGTTTATTAGCATACTTAGCACAATTACTGCATAGCACCTGTTTTGTTATGACAGCATTTTCCATATGAACAATCCATCCGCTGTAGTCACCCAGAGCCTGAGGACTTGCTTCACTTTCTAGATGGGCTTTGTTTCTGTTGATTTAAATAAACTTTCAAAGCAAAGCAAAGTGGAAGTCTCAGCATTTGATCAATCTCTGACAAGGAGCACAGAGAGTGGCACTGAAAATCTGTTCTAAGGGAGAGGCTGCTTAGGTACATTTCTCCATGTGTCACAAGCATGCCTGTAGACACGACGACACTTAAGATGAAGGTGACAGAAGACACTAACGCTTAAGCCATGATCTTCCAAAGATGTCAAACAGGTGGGCTCTCAGGGATAACTAGGACCCTTTGATGTCTTTAGCATTCCCTCTGTGTGGCAGATTCGATCACATAAGTTGGTTTTTGCAGGCTCAAGATTTGAAGATGTGGATCTGAGGCAACTGTTGCCCTTGAGGAGCTATTCACCATGTGGATGCAATATGTGGGCCCACTTCCTTGGGCACCTCTACCAAAGACATTGACAACACAGCAAAGAAACGTCTCCTCTTTCCCCATAACTCCAAGCATTTCTCTCTGGGATGTTGCCATATGTGAAGGGAAGCTCTCTATGCTTAGCAAAGAGAGTTGATGAGGTGTCTCTACTGTAAAAATCCCCACTCCTACCACAGATACCCTTAGAATCATAGAATCCCAGGAAAATTCAGGCTGAAAGGGGCCACAGCCTCCAGTCCTGCTCAAGCTAGGGTCAGTTATGAGAGCAGACGAGGTTGCTCGAGGCTTTATCCAGTTGGGTCTCTGAAGCTTCCAAGGATGAAGACTGCATAGTCTCTCTGGGTGGCTTCTTCCAATGTTCAGGTGTCCTCAGGGAACCTCAGGGAAGAGGTTTTCCCTTAAATCCAGTCTGAACTTTTGTTTTAACTTATACCCACTGCACCTGGTCCTCCCACCATGCATCACTGTGAAGAACGTGGTTCCATCTTCTTGATACCCGCCCCCCCACACACTGCCAATGGGTCTAAAACCAGGCTTCATATGTCTGAGACGAAGACAAAAAGACAGTGTCAAGCACAATAGCATCCCCAGCACTGTTTTTTATTTCATGCCTAATCATGGGTACAGTGAAATATTGCGTCACTTGCAGCAAAATCAAATCACAAGAAAACTTGATGGAATATACTTAGAGCATATTGTATTTCTTTGTTATTATCTTTTGGATTTTGATAACACTGGAATATTTTTTGCTTTAAAAGAGAGATGCAGAATTGTGAACTCCGTATAAATATGTAGGCTGTACAGACCTCTGACTATTTTGAATTTTTTTTTTTTTGGTTTATATCAATCCAATATACACATTTACAAAATCTTCCATTTGGTCTTTTTTTTTTTTTTTCAGAATTAGAAAGCCTCAAAGGTGTTTCTAGGTATAATGAAAATTATTTTTTCATGCGTTTGTTGAACTCACTGTGAGCTATCAAAATTCCAGATTTCACTGCAGAGTTATATTTCCGTTACGAAAAAAATGCTAGCCATCCTTTATGTAGTAGGGATTACTGTATTTCTCTGAAAGGAAATTATGCATAAGTTTGTCTACAAATATCTGGGGTGGAGTTATTTTAAAATAATACTGTGCTTAGTTTCTGTATTAATGTCCTTTAAGATACCCTGACATCAGTCACCAAGAAAAATGCAAGGAAAAATGTCTACGCTCTGACTTGTTTTTGCACAAGAAATCACATGCCACAGATCCACATTTTGTTTTGAACTGCAAACTTCAGATTTTTTTCCTCCCTGCAAGGCATACTGAGATACCACTGCTGAGTGGTGCAGAGGATTTAGCAGGCACAGAGAGCAAAGCACCCCCTGGAAATCCCATCAGTGTGTCAAGACTGATGTTATTGATGTATATGGGGAGACTTCTCATTCCAACCCCTGCTGCTCTTTTAGAAACCCAGAGGATTGTTAACATGGTTAGAGAGAGTTCATGAACTCTGCTCTGTATGAATGCAAAGTATCTGGAACATTGATATGGAAGTGCAGATTCTCTCGCCTTTGTTCCCATTCATGTTCCTTTACATAATATTTTAATGATTGAGAGCCAGATTTAGCCCCCAGATATGCTTGTTGACATCTCTGAAGTTACCCAATTGTTACCAAATTCCATCCTGAATTCTGTAAAAATGCAGTGATAAAATCTCAGATCTTCCAACTGCATAGTACTTCTAAATAGAATGCAATTTGGCTCCAACCATCTATTCCTGATTCTATTAAAAAGAAAAAAAAAGAGGAAAAAAGGTTGAAAGAGGCAGCACAGGGTAAGTTCTTTATTAGTAAGAACAGAGTAAGTTCTTTATTAGTTTCTGTGCCTTCCAGATCCTTGGTGCCAATGATACATGCACTCAGCGAAGCAAGTAAAGGGCCTGATCCTTTCTGACATTCTCCAAGGTACAAATAGTTTCTAGGGTGGCAGGTAACGATGTAGGGACGGCACCCCTAGAAGCAAGGGGAGCAGAGCTGTGTCATCAGAAAGTGTACTGCAGTGTCAGAAAACTTCTCCATGTGTGCCAAATTACTCACTGAACCATTCTGCAGCACTCCCAGTATAAGCCAGCTCCCCGCCAGTGTAATGGGAAACCTGAGGTGGCCATAAACTCTAACATGGAGTTTCCAACTCATCACTTCTAAACCCCACTTGAGAAAAATTAAGCTTTGTGCTGGACTAGCCCCATTTCCTTTCCTTCTTCTGCCAGCTTACCGTTTAGAAGACGTTCATCAAAGCTTATTAGATCAGGTTCAACTCTTCTAATATGCACTCAGTTCACTAATGAGGATGAACTTACTAGTTGGGGACTCATGCAAGAGCGGTAGGTCTATGTTATAACCTCTTAGACACTTCCTAAACTATCTATTTACAAGGTACTGCTAAGATCCCATTATTCTTATTTATTTATTTATTTATTTTTAGTATAGCTTTCTCTTTTTGGCACCTTGGATTTCTTTGGGCTAAATTCTAAGGGATATAAAACTGATTTAGCCTGCATACCAAAGGTCATCTTATAAAGTGTTTTGAACACAAAATTCTTAGTGCCTAAAGTTATAGGATGATTTATAAAATACGCAATGGCTACTAAAAATTTTTAAACAGTTTGGTTTTAGCTAGTAAAATATTTACAGCTAGCACATAATTAAGAGAACCACAAGATATAACTCTAGACTGGTAGATCAATTTAGGAGAGTACCCACACTTCAAAATGCTGGACATGGAGGAAAGAGATATCCTTGCCTGCCCTCACATTCAGAGTGATAGTTATCTCTAGCAAGAAGGACAAACGTCTGCAGCTGCAAGGCAGGAATTTATACAGCATCACTATTCCTAAATAGGTAGGTATGTGCCTCCAAGTCCTCACTTTGATAATTGCATCATATTCTCTCAGGACTCCTGGCCCACGATGGCACTGGTCGCCTGAGGGGTGTCCTACAGCCCCCGGCAACTTTCATTAAATCACTAGTGAAGGATCACGGTGGACCAAACACAAGCTAAAAGCTGCTCTCTCACACACCTTCCCTTTTGCTGACTTGCTCCATATGCATGTATCCATATGTATGGCGTAGTTTAGCTGAAAGGTTCTAGTCTGAGACTGTAATCAGATGCAGTGATTTCATGTGTGATGGTTGAAAAGCATGTAGTTGATGTAACATTATATCACTTTTCATAGTTGGTGTAACATATCACTTTTCTCAAAACCAAAACAAAAGAAAAAAAAAAGAGATTTATTGAAAGATCTTTGTAGACGTAGCAATTTGTGTAAATCAAATGCTAAAACAACAAGAATACTGCCACCACTAGCACCAAAATCCCAAGCCCACAGTTCATATTTTGAACTCAAAGTCTAACTAAATACGTTAGCTTTTTGCATCGATAAAGTGTGTGGTCAGACAAATGTTTAGCAATATTGAGATTTCTGAATAGTCTGATAGAGTGTAAGACATTTCTGTTTTTATTCAGTTTTTAGTAGACATTTATCTAGTGACACGCTCTCTTGCAGTGTAAACTTACCTGTCTCCAAAAGAAATAAAACACGTTTCAGCCAGCTACATTCTGCCATTAGACATAACATTGCTCTGCTTATACTGTCAATGATCCTGTCATATTTTTTTTCAGGGTGTCACATGATATTGTGCTTCTGGGTCTGCTATAAGAAGTAAGGAATTCCCTACTCAGTGAAGCCTTCGTTGTTGATGGCTGTATGGACATGGACATGGAACAGTTGAGGGTAATGTGTACTGAAGGAACAACAGTCTGCTTAGATTGGTGAATACTATTCAGAAGATGCTTATCATAGTCTTAAAGTTTTAATTGTTTTGTTAATCAATTAAAAAAAAAGGTTGGAAGGTCTTATAATTTCAAGAATTCAGGTCTAGGTCAAAAGATACCATTGGCACCTACATGCACTATTCAAAGATGTCATCAAATGAATTAGCAATACTTTTTTTTTTTTTTCACTTAAAAGGGAACAGTTTTTTTAATGACTCGGACAGCCAGCAAATATTTGTAAAGTTGACACTGCACTGGAGTAGGCATTGTATTTGAATTCCAGATGTTCCAAAGGACCCTCCCAATGTTAATGATTCTTTGATTCTGTGATTCTATATTCCAGCTTACAGTCATGAAGAACTTTATGAAGAACATTGACTTATCATGTATACTTCAGTTCACTCCTTTTTATATTTAAATTTAGCTTTGTTTTACTTTAACATGTTTTAGAAATGGGATTACATGTTCTGACTCCTGAAGTTCTTACTTGTGTTTGGGTTCTCCTATTTGGCAAAACAAGTGGAAAAGGCATCAGAATCATCTTTATGTTTGGTTTCAGACTATGAGAGATTTCTGTTCCGAGCAGTGCTAGTCCACCTGAATGTGAGGTTGTGGCAAAGCCCAAATCACTTCTCTTTTTACTTAAAAGGGTTCATTAGTTTCCAAGAAGAGTGGACTTATGGCTTCTTTATAGCACTAACTCCTCCATGTGATATGAAGCATGTCAGTACAAGATGTAGCCACACAGAAATCACGTTGGTGTAGAAGGATGCTAGTTCAGAGAGACACTGAAAAGCAAAACTTGCCCTCTGGTCCTTTGTTGTCCTAAGGCAACAAGTCCACTAAGATCAATGATGCAAAAAGTCCAAAAAGTGTGAATTCTGTATTTTTTAATCCAGCTGGTATATAAGTGATCACTTCCATTGGTGATGCAAAAACCAGAATAGATCTCAGGTTGTTCATCAGCTTTACTAGAGCTGTTTTTAAACACAGCAACACGTATTTGTTCAAATGTTTCTTACTACCGTACAGATAGATATTATCCCTCAAATACACTTGAGGCTCAAGTAGACAGAAAATCTTTTTTAAAAGCTTCTAGCTATGCTGTTGCCTGGAGGTAAGGGGTTAAAAAACACACCTTTTATCACTGAAATTGTGATTATTAGCTTACAAAATTAAATTGCATAGAGAAAGGTCCAGAGGTTTGGAACTTCAAAAAGTTACTGTCATACAAGTTTTCATTGTAATTTCTCATCAATATTTCTCATAAAATGACTTCATTTTATTGCCAAGAGCTGCATTTTTGTTTTTTTTTAAAGACTTTTTTCCCAAAGAATGATTTTTTTGGGTGATTTATATCTACTTGTAAACATAACATATTAGTATGTACTCTACATTATTATGAATATCCGTCATTCATTCTTCAGTCCAGCGGAATTACTAGTGAAACTATGACTAATAAAATTGGTTGTGAACCAAAATTCAATAATGGCAAAGGTAATTACATGTTTGCAAGAGTATAAACTTACAATTTGATCAATATGGAAATTCTGACCTTCAATGGTCTTTTCAGCCTTCTTTTAAGCTTTTAGTCTTTCAAAGATTAACTTAACTGCCTAGAACTTCCTATTATGAAGTTACCAGAACATGAGAATAAGGAATTTCAAACAGTGACTTTATTTTTTTCAGATAAAAAGAATACAAATAAATATAGATGCGGCAAGTACTCATTCATCTCACTGAAGAGCAGCATTAAAATTATACTTATTTGCTCTGCCAGGAATTAACAGCTGATGAACCTTTTTGATATATCTTTTCATGTAGCCTTTGCTATTTTTTATATTAACCCGGCATATTGGAAACACACTGACTGAAAGTCCTGGATGGAACAATAGGTCTTCTGTATATAGGAATCAAAGCATTTATAAATATCCTCCAGAGTCTAGCAGAGTAGCCTTTATATATCAGTGACACTGTTTTTCTGGGTGAATGACGGCTGCTTGGTCTACCTTTCCTGAAGTGGTTATAAAGACACTTGGTTTTATACTGCAAGTCCTGGGGAATCTATTTCCCTTGCAGGTTAAACAGCTGTTTCACTCTCTGTATTTAATATTGTTATGATGATAATGAGCTTGATACAAACTTTATTTAGGACAATCAAGAAAACACTCCCTGGAATACATACTGTGGTTTAGCTCTATCCAGACTTCGGGATGACTTCTTAATCCAGTGAACAATTTGTAGAATACTGCCAATTTCAGTACACAAATTCACTGTTTCTATCTAGACATTCATCATTTTAGCAAAATTCATATATTTGTGTGGCTGGTTTTATACGTTGCGTTTATGTCAGAGGCAGAAGGTAATTGTAGTTAGGGGATGGAAGCTGAAGAACGTCCTAGCTCAGACATGAATATATCCTACCATGTAATAAGAAATTGTACTTTCCTGGAGGAGTTGTGGTTACATAGTTAAAGAAAATAGATGGTTTATAGCATGTTTGGATTAAATTACTTTTACAGAAGAATGTATGTATTCCTATTCAGTTCTTAGACAGCTTTTAGATACTCAACTTTGCTTGATAGACATAGAAAGGACTAATTTATTTTGAAATGACCTGTAGAATTTCATGCAACTTCTTTTAATAATTATTCCATAATAAAGATTATATCTTTGATTTGGAATATTGGAGAAAACTTTATTTAGGAGGGATAGAATTTTATAGCTAATTCCAGCTTTGTTCTAAAGTCTGCTTCTGAGTTTATCACTCTTTCTAGATCTATCAACAGTCCTATCCATTCTTCCTCTCTTCCTTTGCGATAGGTAGATTTGATTAGCGCTAGAGGAGAAAATCTGAGATGAGGAATGTTTACCCCTACTCCACTCCATCATATTCTTGGTGGAAGGGTAGCAGTAATCTATAGTTGAGTATTTTATTGAAACAATTTGTGTATGTTTGTATCTTTGAACTCAATACTTGTAAAAATTAGAGTATATTTATTTATTTGATTAAATAATGATGCTGGGGCTTTAGTAAGTGCACAAGTTTGGAAATGCTGGTTGATGTGTATGCTTTGTTAAATCTTTTTGCTATGTTTCAGACACAATACCTCATATTCAGTGTTCAAAGTTCTGAGCTGATTTAGGGAAAGGCATAGAAACTGCAAAAGAGCAGGAACAATTCCAACCTACAGAAGGGCACACTCCATCGAAAACCTCATGAAACTTTCACCTGTTGCCTTGAGCTTTGCAGTATTAATTTTAAATGGCCAGAGGAACCAAATTTGTCCCTCAGTTGAGATGACTGATGCCCTCTCCCATTAACAGTTCTACCTGGGAGCTGACACACCATCTGCGCACACCTAATGAAATTATGCTTCAGTTGCTGTCTTCTTAAGGTAACAGAGTTACTGAAGACAATTAAAAAAAAAAAACCCTGTAATTTGCTTTAGCATCAGCAGTCACTTCAGGCCTAACTAAAGCTGGAAGAATGGTACATAGGAGAATGATTTAAACGTAGAAAATGAGAATAGTATGCACATCACAGAATCAGAGAAGCTCAATTTATAGTAATATTGATAGCTTACATTAGAGTCTGATCTGGGAGGTTCTTTTTAGAAGCAGGGCTAATCCTTCCTGTTCTTAAGCAACTCCTTTCCCCAGCACAGTCATAAACAGGTACTGAAAGATCCAACCAGCTCACAGAAGGGTTCTCAGTACTTTGTAGAACAGGCTGCAGCACTTTTGTTGATGCAAATCATAGAGCTCTATTAATGCTTTTGGAAATGCAGGACAATCATTGGAATCATGGGTTTAATATATTTTGCATGACATTGGCTAAAAACTTGGCAATTCATAGCCAATTTATACTTTGCCTGGCTTGATGTGATTCAATTATAATGCTGAAGAAGAGCGTGAAGAGCATCAGACAACACACAAGAAACGAACCTTGTGAGAATTACTTGGTCATTGAAATCTAAAAGTCAGGAAGGTTTCGATCTTCAGGCTCACCTATAATTTGTGCACCATAAATGTAGACTGAAGTCGTTAGGGACTTTGTAATGACAGTGCTGTCTATAACAGTATCATCAAGCAAGACATTGGCATAAATCATTGGCACTTTGCAAAGTGTCACTTCTGTCAACCTCCCAGTGATGTGATCTTTAGTCTTTCAAATCTATAGACTGGCATTTGGATCAGCTAAGCACCTAACATCCTGTCTTGCATATTAAAGCTGCTTTAGCCAATATCTAAATGCTGAAGTAATGCCTGTTTAAAAATATTTTTAAATGATTTGCATAATATAATCCTACTACTTTAAAGCTTTCCTTTAGGGCATTGCCATACAACTTGTCCTCCTCTAATGAATTCACAACTACCTTGATCAATAATAATAATAATAATAAAACTTGCTATTAACTGAAGCCAGAAACACTGTAGAATGACTACATGCGATGCTAAATAAAACCAGACGCTAAAAGAATCACTGTTAAAAAACTCAGAAAAATGCTATGAAGACTAAAGCTTTTCAGTTTTCACCTATTCTAGATATAAACAGGCTTTTATGGGCAGAAATTGTGCTTGCATATATTGATATAAATAGAATAAATAACATAAAATTTATTGACAGCTAAGTGGACGGCAAGCAAGCATGTCTACTTGTATATCTATAATGAACCAGAACATCGTAGCTCTGAATGTAACAACTCTCAAGATGGTACTGAAATCCTACCAGAAGTATCATATTTTTTCCATAGTGAGTTTTTAGAGTACGTGCTATACTGCTATACTGCTACGTATGTAAAGCAAACAGTGCTGGGTATATTCCTGGCACTGAACTTGTGTTATCTCTACTGATAAATTACTACAAGATCTCTAGTGCAGACTTGTTCAGTGACTGTTGTCTCAAACACATCCAATTAACAGCTATAGGTGCTGTTGTAATGCCTACCTGAAGCTACTAAGTGTGTACATAATTTGGATATGTCCTTATGATTAAATATAATCACTGCATTATATTAATTCTCTCCTTCTTCAAGCTACTACAACTCAGGGCTGTATTTTATGTAACATTTTGGAAGTTTGGAAGTTGTTTTCTTTCGGGTTATGAAGATATTTGTTGAAAGCACTTCAAGAACCCGTCCTTGTAGTTTATGCTAAAGCCAAATTGATTGATAATACACTTTACCATGAAATTCAAAAGATGTTGCAACTGTATACACAGAGGCAATGAAAGGCACAAAATCATCTTTGTGACAAATACTTGTAATCCTAGGAAAGTAAAAAAAAATTATAATTGTCTATATTCAAGACTAACTTATGTTACAGTCTGCAAGGCATGGTGCCTCTTAGCCTGCAAATCTATGGAAAAAGCTAGACTAGAACAGTGAATTTCATTTTCCTCCTCTGGAGGCTTCTGAGTTACTTCTAAAAAGCCTGTAAAAGATTACTAATAAATGACTTATTTTCAGTATAGTTAGGTGTCCTCTCTCTGCTGCAAAAAAATGAGAATTTGAACTGAGGGCAGTGAAACAGCAATTAGCATTAAATGTAAATCTTATAGCAAATTTTAAGAATTTATATTCTAGTTGGGAAGATGCAAATTAAAGGTGCCCAGATTTTATGATAGCCCTGAAAAATTCCGACATAAGTAGCTATACAGGATCAGCCACAAGTAAACAAACAAATCTAGAACTATTATTTAAAATGTCGTGATGTGTGTAAGCTCTGTTACAGACTGGGTCTCTAGTGTCCTATATTCTCTATCCAAGCATAAAATAACTTTGGTTCCATTTTTATCATCACACTAAAAGTGAACAGTAGAAGAATGATAACATTCCCACAAAAACTTTACAACAGAGAAGATTGGTGATGACTTCATAAATCGATTTTATTGTGTTTTTGATTGTCAAAGGTAATAAATGAGCAACTTGGCCAGGTTGTATCCATAAATTTGAAGCAAAATGGCTACAACTGGACATGAGATAAACAAATGTACTCTGATTTGAAAGATTTATAGCCTATTTTTGGCACAAAAGCTGGCATATCTTTCCAGATATGCTAAAGTCTACAGCGTCTAGTTTTGAAAACTTCTTCTGAGGCAAGAATAGAATTCTACATTAAATGTCCTTAATGATCAAAAGTACAAGTGAGAAATATAGTTCCTTATTTAAAAGACTAGAAGACATTTTAGAATTAACTTAGAGATATAATAAGTGCTTCATCCATCATCCAGCTGAAACTCAAAGGAGAAGCTCTTCTTCCACCTTTGCTATTTAAAGTTAATATATTCCAAGCATATCTACTAGAGCCTTTTTTTTTCCACTCAGTCTGTGCAGCAGTGAAGTCATAATTTTCTGAAAAGATGAGAAAGGAAAACTGAAATAATTCTTGCATTTCTTCTTATTATTTTTCCATTAGCTCAAAACAAATATTTATTCATGTTCACATGACTTATGCCTACTAAGTGATTTGAGATGAGACAGTATGTGTGTTTATAAAGGGATAAAAATAATTACAAGGGAGATTTCTGACAAATGTGTAGATAGCAATTAGAAGCAAAAGATGAAACCATGATCACTGAAATTAAGGACTTTCTTGACATGGACCTTATGGGGCCAGGATTTCTTTCTTAGTATGATGCCTAGATTAAAACATCAGGGTTCAGAGAGACGATTGGAAAATAAAAAGAGATGGTACTCTATTTCCATTGCCACTCTAGCTACGTATTTTACCTAACTGGTCAGTAGCAAATTAGATGCCCCATTACATTTCATGGTTAATATTTTATTGCAATGAATACATTAATCTCAGATATTCCATCTGTTCCTTATGAAGGACTCAGCCTATAAGGTGCAGAGCAATTTCACTGGAGGTCAGTATGCTAGATTCTCTGCCCTTATTTAATATAGCTCTAAGGTAACACCACTGAAACCAGTTCAGTTAGACCACTAGAAAAACAATCTAAATGAGAATGAAAGTATCCCAAGAAACTGTGAAGATGCTCAATAACTTCCAGGAAATACCATATCCCTTACAGTTCAGTTTCTTCTTGGCAAAATAGCAGATGGAGGAAAAACCCTAAAGGAGATACCACTTTCTCTCTGCTTTAAATGCTGTCTAATAAATTCTCCTACTTTTTAGCTTTTCCATACATGCAAGTAGCACTGGCTGAAATCAAATATAGCTCTGGTGTGTTAAGAGCATCAAGACAAGCATCAGAGTACAGCTACTTGCTGTCTGACTCCCAAGCCCTGTGCTTTTCACTCTCCAATTTTCCACTCTTCACTTAAGATGTTAAGAATTCACTGTGGTTTTCTGCATTTATTTCTCTTATTTGCAGGTGTTGTTCCTGATACTTCTACCCATGCTCAGACATGGACAGTTCTTTTCCATTTTCTTCTCATTTGCTATCAGGACAAGTGCTAGGAGAAGCAGTAGCACCTACCTCTACACAAAATCGAAGATTTAGCTGCTCTGGAAGCATATAGGAGCTGCTTTAGTGACTAAGCTGTGGACATGAAACATCCAATTTTTTGCAGGGGAGATGAGAGGTCTCTAAACAGTTTACTGCATAGCTATAGGTGACAAATGTTTAAGAAGTCAGCTAGGAAGGTGGCAAATTTAGCATGTTGCTGTGCTGCTTTCCCCTTCTACCTTTGAAAATACTTTAACAATGGACTATGATTTTCATAGTCCATATTCATATGACTATGTCCAATAGTCCAATTTCATATGACTATGGATTTTCTTAGGGAACTAGGCTTCCAGGAAATTGGGCCTGACTTTCCTAGGACCTTTAAAAATGTCTGCTATTATCTGAGCAATCTTTAAATTCCTGTATTTGTTCTAATAAGGGCTGTTATTATTTCATTTACGAGGTTTACCAAGGAGGCAGATGACTACCTGGGATAGAGCAGATGCTGACTACTCACCCATTTAGCTGTCTTGACCAAAGTAAGAGATAGCTTACAGCAAAATAGTACCTTATTATTTCCTCTCTTCCTGCACCTTTTAAAATACTGAAGTATTTTCTCTTACCAAATATTGTAAGGAGCTCATTCATGATTCAATTTTTTTAATGTAGTATTATGCTCTGTGTTTCTCAGTCCCTTTGTAGAATTTGTCAATATAGCAGTAAAGGCTTCAAGCCTGAATGTCACTATATTTTTGTCTAACATTATAATAGAAGTTGTACTGCTCAGGGCTTCAAGGTGCTATTGCTGTAGTTAAATAACTTATCTGACTTTTTAGTAAATTGAGTTTCATGTTAGAACAAAACATTCTCAGGATTGACACATCAGATGTGGAAAGTGCTTTTGATCTGGCTGCTGTCACTGAAGTAGAAGATCAATTTAAAAATGTGCTATATAGAAACTTAATTATAAAATGATAATCCTAATTGCTGATTCTTTTTTAAATGTAAAGATGTAAATAGTGTTTTTTTCTTTAAGCCTTCAGGATATTTTTAGGAAACAGTTTTCTAGCTTTGCTTTAAGTTATTACTCACACCCCGTATCTTGTAAAGGAGCTTAGAAAAGTGTTTGCATCTTCAATAACTTATCAGAAAACATGTGTAAAAATACTCAAAGACAAGGTGCACCACTGTGACTTATGGACTTAGGATGACAATGTATATCAAACACTCACCACATGTAAGCAGCAGCTAAAGCTCAGCTACTCAACTTTAACCCTCGAGAGGAGGTCAACAGGATAAAGGAATGCATGTTAAAGTGCCCACTGATGGTTTAGTGAGATTCCTACAATGGGGCTTGAACTCCTACTGGAGATATCAGCAATGGCTCTGATTGCCTTGGAATGCAAACGAAGCTTGTTATTAAGCACAGAAGGAATCGTAAAAGTTCTACATCAAAGATGTAGATACAGGCTGAATGTTATCCAAGGAGTATTTCACCATCCATCCAATGCCGGTTTCCTGTTTGAGGCAAATGCAAGAAATACTTGGAACTATTTCTCACTATAGGACACATAAAGTGCTGTTGGTTTGATTTCCTCTGGCTTCGTAAACACCTTTATCATTGTTTTTTCCGTCAAATTAACACCAGAAAGACGAGATCTTGGAACAAAAGCTTCATAAATGTTCACCAGGAAAAAATCCTCACTGCTTACAACCTTCATTTTCCATTTTTATTAATTTTTTTTTCATATTTGAACCCATCAGGTAGCAATAAAAAAAAACAGTGTCACATTTCAGTCTGGCCATCAGAAAGAATGAAACATGAAGTTTCACTGGTTATGAGATGTCTAGCAAATTTAGTATTTTTTAATTAATAAGACACAATGATTTACTTGCAAATATGGCAAAAACCCCATGGGGAACAGATAAAAGAATGTCACAGATAACAAAAGCCCCACAGTTTGTGTTGTTCATTGCTTAAAGTTCAAAGCACATGGAGGAGACCAGTAGGAAACCATAGGGATCACATTTTATTCATGTCTTAAATTAGGGAGAAGGATGTACCAAGAAAGTGAGGAAATTCAGATAATTTGAGAGGAAATGAAGCAGAGCAATAAAATTCAAAATAGCCATGATTTGCATAAACTCAGGTGTTGCAGGTTTAGTGGACTGAGCAATTGAATGGAAGGCAATGGAAAACAATACAACAAAGGCACACAGGGGATAAAAAGAAGAATGGGGAAAAAAACCACTTTCTGTGGTGTTAGGCACATAGGCTGTAACTTTAAAGCAGCACAGAAAGCCTGCTGAAACCAGAAGTTTGTTTCTTCTGCTGAGCTAAAGGGGAGATACTCATGGCTTATCACATGCCCTGCAAGCAAATAAAGTACAAAGCGGCAGAATGAGGCTGGCCCTCCAGGCTTTTACTTTGTGTGCTTTTTCCCAGATGTTTTAAGGTTTGCACATAGCATTTCATGCTGACCACCCTCCAACAAATGCCAAGAGTATGACTAGCCACCAGGCCC
Organism: Tinamus guttatus; assembly: GCF_059628265.1. Lineage (NCBI taxonomy): Eukaryota > Metazoa > Chordata > Aves > Tinamiformes > Tinamidae > Tinamus > Tinamus guttatus. The sequence goes on along the minus strand of NW_028288601.1, from coordinate 2,912,381 downwards.
TACCAGAGCAAATCAAGGCAAAGGCAGCCTGAATCTGTGTCAGATCTGCCCCTGCCTGGCAGAGGATGCTTTACACTGTGCAGTTGTTTCCTGGTGAATCTGTGTGTTCCACTCCCCCTGTAATATTCATTAATGCAAGCCATTTGTACAGTAAATATTTATTTAACTTTAAGATTTATATAGCGTCTTTCCTTACAGCTTCTAGGTGGTATTTCCAGAAATTAAAAACATAAGTTATATGAAGCTTTCAATAATCTTTTGCATTAAACTGCTACTGTTGTCAGAAATAAATCAGCCATATTGTCATGAAATGAAATAAACCTAACAAAACCCAAACAAGCATAAGTACAAAATCAATCAACCAAAAGCTAACCAAACAAATGTGGCCTGCATAAACAGAAGCAAGAAAGATTGGCTATCAGCTGCATCTTCGAAATACCTAGACATGAATGAAAGCAAGCATCATTAATCTGCATTGATTGCACTTATTTGGTGTGCAATACTTCCTATCTGACCCGAACACTAGCTGGAAGCGATTCTGCTAATATTATTTGTAGGCAAATGCACAGATGGTGCTAAAGGCAAGCAATCATGGCAACAGCTAAGACTAGGAATGTGAAAGGTGAATATTTTTCTTTGGTAGAAAAGGCAGTTTCAGGGGTTCCAGTCTTGCTGTAGCCTGACTGCTCATTTTCACCTTCGTCTCTCTGTGCATCACGCCACGAGTAGCTTAAGGGTAGTTATTTGTGCAGCTTTCCTATATGGTTAACTGGTGAGTTGTTCTAGATTAAATGCCTCCAAAGACACTGTTAACAAAGAATATCAGAATAGAAAGCTCCTTTAGTCACTGCCCTGATCCAGTTCAAAACACAAACTCACAAACAGTTAAAGAAGCTCGTTCAAGAGACCGCTGAACCCTGCAGAGGATACAGAGGAAGAAGCAGAGGCTGCAGAAAGCTCTTCAGCTGGCTTTACTGCTAGAGAAAACGTTTGTGTAACTGCACCCTAAGTTAGGGAGCTGTGCCCCTCTTCAGTGCTGGTGCTGGGAGACAGAGGGACCAGCTCATTCCTTTCCCAAGGAACTCAGAAGTCTAAAAGTTAAAGGTGTCTTGTCACTATAACCTTACATATGTAGAACTGCATGGGAATTGCTATGTTAAACATTGCACAAACCACTTTGCTTTTTATATTGTGCTGCAAGTTCAACACACCATAAGGAAAACTACTTAGCTGGCTAACTTCACACATCTGAGTTGAGAAGACCGCAATAAATAATTGTTCTGCTCATGGCATGAATCTTTTCTAAAGGTTTCTTTTATCAATGAATTTCTCCCATAGTAAAATATACATAGAGAGTGAGGCAGCCGGGGTATGCCAAAGCACTTCTAACTGAGAAATTCCCTTCGAAACCTGGCCAGCTCACTAGGTGCTTGGGGGAAAAGCTGAGTATTTTCAAAACTCTATGGCAATCCTAGAAGACTTTCTGTTCAGGATCTGTATTTCTATTTTACCTTTTCACCAGCTGATTATTTAAGTTATAACATGTGCGGAATTAGATTTAGTTTTCCTTTGTACCCAGTCAGAGAAATAGCATTATCCAGCTACAAAAAAGAGTAGAAATGAATCCAGAGCATTTTTACTTTCATATAAGCTCTGCAGCCATGATTCTCTCTGCTTGCATTAAGGGTGATCTATTTTTCCCTTTGTGAAGAATATGTGTTTTGACTTATGATATTACTTAGCATGATGTAGGGACCATAGTGTAGGGACCAGTTCTTATTATAAAGATTTTGTAACAGATGCAGATGCAAATGAATATATCTGAGCATAGCATTTTCCTATCTTTCTCCTTTTAGCACCATACTGTGATTTTTACAACAAATAAAGAGTCTTTACAACTCCTTACTAAGGAAAATCATCAGCATCATTTACCCCTTTATACAGCAATTCTGGTGAAATAGATTTCACAGGCAATGTAGTGAGGGTTTTGTAGGAAATTGGATTTTTTCCCCCACTTTGTTGTACAAAAGGTTAAAATTTATTTCTGTTTGATCGTGCACACCTCAAAGATGTCCCCTGCAGGCTCTGTCTGTTGGCACTTAACATGGGTTTAAAGAATGCTCTTTAGGCCATTTTGCAGTGAGAAAGCAGTAAGTCTTACATGGAAATGCAAACAAAACCTTTAAAGCTTTTGATCTTCCTGAGGACTTGATGAAATCTCTTGAGCAAATTGAAGGATTACATGCAACAGCAAATATGTACAAGTATAACAAATTAACTGTAAATGATATAACTAATCTAAAATGGAACTATAAGATATTACTGTCTTATGGCAGCATTTGAACTTTGCTTCACTAAAGCTGAAGGATATTTTAAAAGAAATGGTAAATGACTATTGACTACAAATATTCATTCAAATGCAAAAGAGAATTGCTCTGGGGTTTCTTCTCCTTTAATCTCCTTCTGATTTGATCTAAGCACATCCTTCTAACCTTGATGCAGAGGGGTGGGAGGGAGTAGGGGGGGGACAAGCTGTGAAATTCATACTGCTAATCCCCTGAGGACTTTCTAATCAGACAAGAGCCACCAGGGAGATAGTTTCCTAAAGGTCTTTTGTTTCCCCTCATGTAAAGAACACAGAGAGCAGGTACACTGCTGTGCGTGGTACACTGAGACTTTTGCATAGTAAAACAATAACACTTTGAAAGGCAGCAGGATTACCATATCTTCTTGTACTAATTGTCATTCAAAAAGGTGACCTATACATTTCCCCCTGCTTTGAGCAGAGGTGGTGTGGTGACCTGGTCAACCCAGGTTCAAGTGTCATTGATTGGATGATGATGGACAAGGAAGAGTCCTTTGCCAGACATGAATCTACTTGACATTTCACTCATCGAGCACCTTAGGTTTATTTTCTAAATCAGCCTTTTCTCTTGTGTTGCTTACAGTGTAGCAACAATGGCATGCACAGGCACATCATCACGTCTACATCTGGTCGCAGCTCTTGGGAGCAGGGGTAAAGGAAGAAAAGCCTACGCATAATTTTCTCCTCACATAACTTTAGAAAGAATGGGGCAAGCTGCAGCCAGGACTGTAACACTGAGAAACTCACATCATTAAGAACTTCAAAAGAGAAGGACTGCAAAGCATCTCTTGCAGCACCATCAACTAATTTGTCATTCTCCTGGTAATGCTTCTGTTCTAAACATTACAAAATAATTCACAATCATGGTAAGAGTTTGTGAAAAAAAAAAGTCAAAGCGATCATCTTTATCAAGCACCTTTGAAGTTAAATGTCACTTCAAGAAATACTAAGTATTCTTAATATAGGCAACTACTAAATAGATCAAGTGCAGAAGGTTGTATCTCTTATTACATTTGTGTTTATGGACAGGATTACAAATCTACTTTTTTATTAAACTAAGACAATCAAACCTTTCAAACTTGCAGTTTAATTTCTACCCCTGCTTGAACTCTTTAACAGCTTCCAGAAATTAATGACATGTTTAGACCTAGTTTCTGAAACTCCCTTTGCAGGAAAATAGGTGTATCCTTGAGTGTAAACACTGTAACAGCAATGCATTGGCACAGCACACTGTGTTTTGGCACAGAACAAAATGTGCCACTTGAGCCATATTAGTGCCAAAATTGCAGTACCGTTTTCCTTCTCTTCCCATGACAAAACAGGTGCAATTTGATTAGGATAAAAGTGCTTTATTTCAGTATCAAAGCCTTAGAATAAGGAAAGGGAATGGGCTATAACGAATTTACTGTGTCAATAGCAGGGAAGATACGAGTATAGCAATTTTTGATTAAAAATACTAGTGGTGTTGGGATCCTTGCTGAACATGCTGAGCACTGGTGGCCCATCCCCAGGGGCCAAGGGGAGCGTGGAGGCGGCAGAGGAAGCAGGATGCTTCTGGTTATCAGGGAATGGCTCTGTCCTATCAACCAGTCCAAGCCCCTCGGAGCGCAAAGGCTTTTCAGCACTGATTTGCCCTGTCAAGATGACAGCCTTATCTGGGACCTCCCCATGGCTGGCTGGCTGGGACAGATATCAGGGTTCAGCACACTGAGACGCTGCTCCCTCCCCTGCAATCTTACCACCAAGGCAGAGCCTTCCACGTGCTGTCGTTTCCAGTAGTGATAACAAGGAGTCAGCATGTACAATGCCACAGAGGCCTGATGCTCACCAAAGAGCAAAGTAATGAATACAACCGGCCCAAATGAACAAAATTTTTGTTCATTACAGGAATCAGTTTCTCTTCAGCTGAAATAACTGAAAAAAAACATGCCAGATTTGGTGAATGTGGTAAAAACAGTGAAAACATTTTATCTTCTGTTTAAGGATGCCTTAACTCAATCAGGACTATCTCCAAAATCTGATCTTTAAATAAAGCATCTTTGTTATACAAAATTGACTCCTATTTGGTATTCTTGATATGCTTTCAGGAGTGAAGGATAATGTAGCTTCACAGAGAAAACCAAGGACACTTTTATATAGATCTAAAATTTTTCTTCATTTTGCAAACTGTTAAATAGTTGTTCGCTCAGTTCTAGTAATAAGAATACCTGCATATGATCTGTCTATGAATATGACTTGATAAGAAAGATCTCCTTGAAAGAAATGAACTATTCTGGGATGTGCCAGGATATAGAAATACAATGTTCAGCTTGTAGTGTTGAGTAAGTAAGGACTGCCTGTATGTAGGGCATGATGGAAAACCAATCCAGAAGGAAGAGCCACTGCTGATTTTATGTCATAACGAGTGAAAAAGAGATGCTATTAGTTTTTTTAACTCTTTTTGCAGCTACCTTTGAGAAAATGTACAATGTTCACTCCAGCTTAGGAGTCTGCTAAATACATTGGGGCATAAGTAAAGCTAGAGGTCAAATAAAACATGGGAATAATGCAGTTATTTGGGAGTATCAGGGCAGAGTATAAGCATGCCCTTGTCAAAGATCTGCAAATGCTTTTTATTAAAGCAAGCTGTGAGTTCACATCATATGGAGAACAGCAATTCCTGGCTGGACTGGGGAGACCTCCTCGTTTACAACCATGTGCCTAGTGCTTGGATCCTCTGATAAGGGCTGAGCACAGCCTTTCCTTAAGTAGACCCAGTGATATGAATTCCCTTTTCTATATGAACAATAATTTCCAGGGTTCTTCTAAGAACTTAATATTTCTGAGACCTTTATCGCTCTCCCAAACTTGTCTGGAATCAGCCCGAGAACTCAGCAGAGAAAGCTGGATGGCCAGCACAGAGACAGACAGAAAGCACAAGCTACTTCATTCACCTTCCTCCCACAGACATCATAGAAATCTTCTGGGATCTGTGGCCACACCTGGCAACCACGGGACATAGCAGTGGTTTACCCTGCAAGCCACTCACTCCTCTCTTCTTGCTGTTAAGTCATACTTTATTTCTGTGCCACTGTCATTCACCTTCCTCAGCTCCTTTCCACCTTTTCACATGTTGCTACATCAAACTGGAACCTTCTCTTTGAAAGAAAATCTGGCTTGAGCTTCAGATCTAATTCACTACTATAAATTTCTACTGCTCTAAAAAGAAAGGCATTTCCTGGGGTATCAAGTGAATATTGGCCATAGTGAAAAAAAAAGAGAGAAACTGCAGGGCAAACCTAGTGGAAAGCAAAGCACACATTGTGTGGTATAATGTTGACTTGCATTAAACCTACAGTATTTTCTTTAGGCATGTTTCTTATTGGTACATTTAAAAGAAATTCCAGAATGAAAAAGCATAATTAGAAAAAGAATAAAACCCAAGCACAGGCCTAGAAGGGATACCTTACTGCATAGACAGCTTTCTCTTTGCTCCTCTAAAGCCAATTTGTAGAGTGGCACTGCAACCTGGCCGTTTCTCTCTGAATTTCTACAAGCACAGCTAATAAAAATCCATTATAAAAAGCCAGGAATTTCCCATCTTTGATTATGAAAAGGAAATTTCCCAGATTGGAGTTGCTGATAAACTGAATTGCCCCTCTCTAAATTGCCTTATTACTTCCGTCTCTTTTCCAAAGCTTTGAGTACAATAAAATATTTATATGCATCCTGGCAACAGCCCAATTCAAAAATATCATACAGATGGCCCTATTGCTTTCAGAGCCTGTGGAATTAGTTACTACCCATGTGAGTAGAGCAGCCAAAAGTATAACCCTAAATTTTAATGTCTGAAATGTGTATTTTAAATATATATGAGAAACCTCATGTAATTAGTTTGTCTTTTTTAAAAAACTCATTACCTCAATAGATGGTGTTATCCTGGTGTAAAATCTCTGCATAGTACTCTCGTCCTTCCTGAATTAAATTGCTGTGTGATCTTGCTTGAACTTATTCTATATGGATTTTTTCAATATCAACCATTATAGTGTTCTGGATTTCAAAGAGAATACACTTCTCTTTTCCTTTAATTTTATCCTTTAGAATGTAGCATAAATGCAATATAAAACATTCCACTACCTAATTTTAACATCGCAGGAACTGGCATATGTACAGAGAAATCGACTTTTAACTGACTGAGAAAATAATAAAAAAATCAACTTCAACTAAATCACAATTTTTTTCCCCCCCAAAATCATGTAAACATTAACCTTCCACACAGTCTGTGTGTACTGGGGAAATGTATATGAATTATCATGCAAATGAAATGATTCTCAGGACTGATCTTTCTGACTAAGTAGCAGGAACATGTGCTCTGAAAGGGAAATTTGTCTGGAGGAAAAATTATTTTTGCCAAAATGATTAAGCATTTGAGGAGATGAATGTCAAAATAGAAGAACTGCAAACTGTCTTGGTTAAAACATTTATTGATGAAATTCTAGTGAAAATATTCATAGGACAAAGCCATAAACACATTTTCTATTCTACAATGCAATAAAAAAATAGATCTAATATATCAAAATAACTTTATAAGTAACTGCAAATTTCAGTCAGATCAAATGATACAATTAATTTCACATTCAGGAGAAAAATGAGGATATTATATTTAGGAAGAATATACTTCCTAATCTTGCATTTAGGAAATATGTATTCTTTTTAAACATTTATTTTCTGAAAGGATTCAAAAGTATTTTGTAAAAATGTAAAATGGACATAAAATGGAGACAGGCTTTTTAAGGCTTGTTTCGGTGGTTGTAGAGGCATCACACAACATAAGACATGCGCTGTTCTCCACCAAGACTCAGAGCAGAACAAAGCAGAGGACACAGGGTGTAAGGGAAGGGGGCATAAGAAAGATTTCCCCATGCTCTTGGTTAAAAATAACAAAGCTAATTATCCCATCAGATTTTGCCACCGAACACAAGCATAAACATCTCCTGCCCCTGCAGGACAAGATCTCTATGCATATTTCAATTACACTACAGTCTGAAAAGTCAAAACAGTGTCTTCTCATTTTGTTTTATCATTCTAAAGAATTATCACAGTAACCCCAGAATGAAAAGCTATCATCTAACCTATAAGCTCTCACCAATCTGTGCAAGAATTCAGATTTGACCCGAAATGAACTCCAGCAATGTGCCACTGTATTTATATTTCCATTATGAATCATATAGCCTCTATTTGACTCTAATCAATAAATTGAAAGTACTTTATTCATGTGTGTTACTACTTAACAAGATAGTTTTAGAAGAATCAACAGTCTTATCACTGTTTGAACCACTATGTAAACACCCTGTGACTATATCTCTTGAGCACTAACATTGAATGTGATAGCGAAGTGTCTGCTATTTAGATATCATTTTCTAAATAGCAAAGTTACACACAGAAAACCACTCTTAGCTTGGCAAGCTTTTTTTAAAAAAATTATTAAGATTTTGTTTGATTTGTAGACCTTCTGAAAAATCCTTCCTAAGAAGTCTACTGAACTGACATTCATTATTTAACTACTCTGATGTTCAAGTCCGCATCCATAAAGACAACTTGCAAGATAGTGATTTTTCTTTCTTCTAAAGGAAATTACCTGAAGCAGTGAGTTACCAACAATTGGAAGACATGAGAAATTAAAATACTCAAGAATATCCGATTTGGGGGGGAAACAAGGCTAAGCACCACATTAACATTTTTATTTGGTTTAGAACTGAGAAGAACAATCAGGACACAGTGAGGAGGATTATTTATTTCAATTAAGTTTCAGCTTAGCCTGGTTGTATAATAGTGAATCCAGCATAGAAGAAAGATGATCTGTCTGTATATTAATAAACAAAAAATTTATTTAGTCAACCCCAACAACTGTATTCATAGCTTATTTGCAAAACTGTACTAAGCAACTTTTAAAATAACAGATTTTAAGCAGTGGAAGTTGCTTTGTAGAACCCATGCCATTCTTCAAGATCATGTTAAGCTCAGAGCTGTTGTTTGACTAGAAAACCACTCCTTTTCTGATATTGAAAACACCACTAGACTTGAAAGTTTTCCCTCAACTGAGCATGTAAACATAACCATAGGTTACAAAAAAATAGAATCACTGCTAAGAAAAGAAACCAACAGGCTGCTTTAAATGCTCAGTCTCCAGCAACTGCTGAAATGTAAGTGCAGCTTAGCGCTTACCTAAAGACGTACTTTTCAGGGAGATTTTGAGCACAACTGGTTTTGGTCCATAGCACCACCATATGAAGGGGCATCATGACAAACGAGAGGTGAACTAAAGACTACCAGTATCCCAGCATGCTGACAACACACAGAATCTGTCAATCGTTAGGAAAAAAGGTTGCACTCCTGCACGTAGTTTCAGCCCAGATCAATTAATACTTGAGAATTATTTTCAGAAGAAAGGCTATTTTGTCTTCAGACAAAACACAACCAGTTTGAAATTGGTGTGTTGACTTCTTACAAAGCAAGCAGTCTTTTGAAAGACAAAATAGCAGTTTGTGGTATCCCAGAAACAAAGTATTTGCTAAGTCTAACTGTTCTTCTTGTAGAAAAGATTTATGAAACAACTTCACACATACTTAGGATGTTTGTGCCCAATTCATTGGTGACAGTGTTCAAAACCAGTTTGTTCTAAAAGCATTACCAAATTAAACTTGCAAAGATCAGTGGAAAGTTTTATTATTTGCCTCAAAAACTTAGGCATGCAAGCTGAAAACACCAGGAGTGGTATAAAACTTGAATGCTCAGTTACTTAGCATACTTTCTAAGACTGCTTTCCAGTATTTTTCTCCTTATAAATTGCGTTCTGTTTCTGCCATCCTGCAATCGCTCACTGAATTGTGTAGTCCCTGACTGCACAAATACATGCAACAGGACTTTGGTTATGTAAGGAGACCGCGACATGCTCAGGAAGGATAGGAATGAAGCAGAACAGAGGACAGCTGTGCAAAAAACTTTGCTTCACCTGCCTTACTAGCTTATTGCAAGGTCAATGCCTACTTTTACTTCGCTAGCCCAACCAGTGTTAGTGCTAGTCCTGCCAGCATTACTGTTATGGTTTTATTCTTCTGTGGTGAGCATTTTCTTTCCTGTTCTGCTGTTGAGTGGGGGGAAAGCTCCCAGATAGGACATAGAGTCTGTAATTCAATTCCTCTTCCATAACAATCTGTCTCTGAATCATCCAGTAGTGTACACAGGCAGGCAATGAGCTCCAGTGCTTCAGTGCAATGGATGTGATTTATGTTGCTTGTCCAGCATGTACCAGGATGGGCTCTAAGCTGGCTGCGTCCTCCTGATGCATTCACTATATAAACTTCCTATCATAAGCACTTCTGCAACCATTCCTTCAAATGTCATTGCTTAGACTTGATCAGGATGGATGAAAAAATAAGTAGACCTCCTAGGAAGACATTTCATTTGAGGGAGAACTGAGCTGTAGCAGTGTTCTCAAAGAAGAGGAAATTGGCCAGAGACAAGCTTTCCTACACAAGAGACAAATGCAGCTTCTGGTTCAATAAACTTTCTTCCACCTCCGTTAGATGCTACTCTTTATTTTTCCACTCATCTCCTGTCAGAAAATGTGAAAGCAGAAGAAACTCCGCAATAAAATTATTTCTTCCAATACTACTTCAGAGGCTGCCATGCAGGGAGGAAGGGTTTCCTCCATTCCCCAGGAGTGGAACATGGTGGAGTGATCCACAGCCCTTCAGCAAACTGGTGGTGCATGTGCTGTGCCCTCTTTGCCAGGGTGCACTCCTAATTATTTGCATGTCTCTGGTGAAACATGTTGACTATTGAAAAATTCTCACCTACATAACCCTCCACATCTTCTGCTGCCATTTACTCCTTTCAACAGAATAATTTTGTTTCAACAAAACCTGTGTGAGGAAAGATCTTCCTGGGCCGTTTGAAATTTCTGCTGGAGGAGGATGCCCTTTTCCCTCTTATTTACGCATATCTTCACTGACATTTTATTTTCTATCTGCTTAGTGACAGAATTGTGTGATTTAAAGTCATCCCCAGATGAACTGACTATTCTATCATAAACTTTGTCTGCAGGAATGACTGAAAAAAAAAAAAAAAAGCAAATCTTTCATTCCAAACCAAACTAGGACAAAAATGGGACTGCTTCCTCTCTTTTATTTTTTTGAGCTGAAATAACTGAGTAAACTTAAATCAAATAACACATTCATAATATATGAATGGGTGAAAAGAACACCAAATGTGATACTGTTTAATTTCTACAAATTCTTTTTTGTTTCTTTTCCTAGAAATTTCAATCTATAACAAAATCTAGGTAATTTCTATTTTCCTTTTCTCCTCTCTTGATTTCATTCTTGAACATCTTTGAAAGAATATACATTTAAGTGTGCAACCACGCTATTTTTAAATCATGAATTTAAAATAAAATTTGGAAACAGAAACTTCCCCAGCACTTTGTTTTCAAACATCCTAAATAAAAATTAAGGTGATACTAGGAAAGAATGATCAGCTATGTCTGTCAATAAATTTTGGACTGATATTTCTTTGTATATCAACATCTTGCTAGATGCATCCTGACTAAGGGCTGTTTTAAGAAAATAAAAATAAAGAAATCATTAAAAATGTGTTGTATCTGTCCAAACAAAGGCCATAGTAATCAACTTCAGACCCCCAAGGTCACTTGGTCAGCTTGTGATTACAACAGCAACTTCCGTGCTTGGTATTGTCCTACGGCTGTGGCAGGTCAATGGAAAAATGTTCTTTAAACACCATAAGCATCTGATTGTGCAATACCTAAATCAGTGTCATTGATTATTCACAGTGCTGGACCGCTCAAAGCTGGGGAAGTAATTAGGGCTTTTTGTGTGGATTATCCACTGAGAAAAGGTCAAATAACTACAAACAGTGCCAGAAAACAGGAGTCACCAAGGACCTCAGCCTCCGTGATCAGTTAAGAAATGCTAAAGCAGGGTTTGATAATGATGTGCTTATGCCAGGTTCTACACAATTTGATCATTCTGTCATAGAAATTCAATGAAGCATGAGTGATGGCTACTTTTTCCCTTGAAGCCTGCTTCAGGTCCCTGATGCCCGTCAAGCAAGTTTGTCAGTGAAACTTGACTGAGAAGAATCTAAAAGGCAGTTTTTGTTCCAAAGGGAGATGTATATATGTTTTTACGTGTGTGTGTGTGTGTACATATATATATATATGCATCTGTGAATATATATGCATGTGTGTGTGTAAGTAGATAAGTGTCCAGCCATTTTAGACAAGCACTTTCTAATTTAGATCAAAATACTTATTTTGTTCTCTATTTTTTCTCCTGTTGCAAACCCTGCCTCTGCTGATGTGCCATCCTGCACCCACCCACTCTCCCGTCCCCCAAAAGGGAAGTCTGTACAAAGAACAGCCTTCTGCTAATGACTTTTCCCCCATTGAAATGTGAGAAGCAATAAAAAGTCCCTAGTTTGGTAACAGCATTTCCAACGTTTGCTGAGTTTACAGGGGTACTGCTACTTAGCAACACCTTGTAAATTTAATTGCGAAGTCACGATGTACAAAGCATTCCAATTCCATATGGGAGTCATTCCTTACAGACCTCCTTCCCTGGGAGTTCCTACTGCTGTAAATCTCTTCCCCTCCTCCGTCTCTGAATTGCACTAACACTTTGGATGATTAGGGCTGCAGCAGTGATCAACGTTTTCTCCTGGTCATTCCTTTCTATTGATCATTTAAATGAGGGATTACTCTGTTTTCCCATTTTTGACCAAAGGTCAATTGTTTAAAACAATATATAAAGTTTAGTTCAGAAAACTGGCTCATCGAAGGGGAAAAAAAGACTGTCCTCCTTGCCCAGGGGCAGATAACATCATACAGCTTGGACTGTGGGAAAGAACTAATGAAAGAGGACTTGAAATGAAAGTAAACAAAAAGAAACAGTAAGAGCCAATAATATGTAGATGTGGCCAAGTAGAAGCAGGATCATGTAATGCCAGTACTGAAAACACAGGAACAAAAGCAAAACACAGCTAGCTATTTATAGTCCTCTTGCTGCCCCTTCACTATGGAAGAGTATCCTTCCAGGAAGACTTGAGACTTTTATTTTTAATGGAAATTTGATGGCATTGGCAAGAGAAGTGGAAGACTTTAAGGAAAAAGGATAGGATAGCCTCTGAAGCATTCTTCCTAAAGTTTTGATGGGATGAGCAGCTGGGCCATCTTGTAGGACTTGGTGAATAGACAGCATGGATAAGTGGATAGTTCCCTTGTGATCATGAAGCATCTACAGGTAGGCATTCATTTAGATATTTTATGTGGTGTTAATCCTTGGACTCATGGTTTGACAAGAGAAGAAATCTTGTCTTGCTAGAGACAGCATTCCTAGGAGCTGACAGAGTGGTCTATCTTCTTTAAAATGTCTGCTAAAATATTATTATCTAGAAAATCTCTGTGACACTTTCATATAAGGACCCCCATTGAAACCAAACACTAATCATGTGGAATAAACGTTTTATTACGATAACTGAAGATAAGGCCAGTGCTAGCTATTATATCCATATAACAAATTCCACTTGGTGATCTATTTACCTTTAGTGTTCTTAAAATGTGTTCCAGTTCTATATTAATCACAGCATTAGATAGCAGGCCCAGGTGTTTTGCAGACCCCTTCGCATTTGCTCTGGAATTTTTCTTTTCTTTATGTTGAGACAGAGCAAGAGAAATAAGGAACGTGCAGAAAGTGGTCAGCTACTACTACTCTTTTTCTCAGAATGTCCGGCACTATGATCTCACAGAGTTCTTGGTACGGAAAGCGTAGCTAATAATTTGACCAACTTACCAAATATCTGCTTGAGAGGAGAAAAAAAAGGGTAAGGGAAGAAAGTGAAAGATAACATTTCAGATGACATTCAACTCAGCACAAAATGCTATAGATGTCACTTAAACCTAAGAAAAAAGATTTATTGGAAGCATCATGTATTTATGAGGTCCTATTTCCAAATGTTAAAGACCAAGGAGAAGGCAATGCAATGGCTCTGTTGCATGCAGAAGGGTGTCAGGGCCAATTTTTGCAGTGCAGCTTCCTCACATGAGGCTGAATGGAGGCAAAGCAGAGCGCCCCGGAGTCATACGCATGGACCCGACTCTAAGGGACTCAGCACCCTGTGTGACAGTTGCACTTGATGATCTTGAAAGTCTTTTCCAACCATATTGATTCTACCATGCCGGTAGATGAAATGGCAGGTTGTGGTGCGAGTTGCTCAGCAGTTCTGCACACAGGGCCCCACTTGAAGGACTTGAGAATTTCATATCCCCCAACTGCTCTGCACTTCTGCAGAATGTCCAAATACCTCGCAAGCAATGAATATAGCTTAGAGAGGACTTTCCACTCTAGCGTGGATTTGGAAGCTGCTCTGCTCTTAAACCTTAGCAGGATTACAAGTCTTATCTCTACTTTCCATGTAATTGACAGGAAGATTTTACTATGGCCTTTCTATCATCTATACACAATGAAGAAAATTTTAGTTCTAGCAGTTGCCATTCTTTTAGTCTGTAAAACTAGCGTAACTATTTTATTGGATTTCTATTTTATTCTCCATTATGACTTATACAGTAAAACTTTATTGCAACATATAGTAACTTAACATACACAGCTCTTCTATCAACAGCTGTATTCTGATTTGTAGTCCAATAAGCCTTCCTGCTGAAATAAGATTTCATGTGTACAGTTGTGCTGAGGTGTAATATATCACTGCAGCATTTTTAAACTTAGAGCAATAATGTATTCAATTAGGTTGGAAATAAAACATCTAGTTTTTCTTACAATAAATCTTTTACCAAACCCTCTACATCACATGTTCAACAAGGAAATAATACATGTCGTTCAGACTAAGGGTTATTGTAGACTGCTGAGGGAAACATGAAATTCTGAAGGTTTCATCAGTTCTGTGAAATCCTGCAACATAGTAAGCGTACAAATTAGAAAAGGATGTAATATGTGACTAATGATACCTCTTGGGATATCCTTTGAGCCCATATTTACTGTTATGATCAGTAGGTTCATTTAGGCTGTAGGAGTTGAAAAGTAATACCAAAGTACAGTGAAAACACCTCTGAGTTCATTAGATGTGGTTGTAATTTAAACGCAAAAGGCATTTATTTTCTTTTCTGTCATTCTTCATATCACTGGAAATATAGCGCTTGAGCTCCTAATAAAAGCATTATACATGATTCCATAGCTACAGTCTCTGCAAAACACGTTTACACCTCAACATCTGTAGCAGTGCCACAGTCTGAGCAGCACCCTAATTCAGCCCAGATGTGCCTTTAAAAGAAATACTGTAGTAGGACTACTGTTCATAATATTTTCTGAACATTGCCTTTATTACTTTGAAAGACTTTGATTTTTCAAGTGCTGCAGACATCTGCAGTAACATTTCTTTTTTCCTGTGGAGAGAAAAACTATATCACGTGTTTAAATATGAATAGAGTTTTTGGTAATATGCACCCCTGGAAATGCTAACTGTTGACTATACATCAACTCCTATATATCAACTGAATTATGTAACAAGGATATCATTATAGGCAGTCTCTGTGCAGCAGAGAGCTGGAACAGCAACGCATATGCTCATGCTAGTATTATATCTGTTATTTCTTAGAGTGCTCTCAGAGAAAGGCATGCCAGAGCTCTTAATCCACACTCTAGTCAACATTTCGCAAGCTCAGATGTGTGCCAGATGGTTTGCAGTGTTGCTGATGCTTGCTTCACAGCCAGGGTAGCAGTGAATGACACTCCATGTAAACGGGTCCCCAAAGGACTCTCTCCTTTTCAGATAGGGTGGTGTGGATGAGGAGCTTAGCGGCGTTCCAAGCATTGCTGCTATGAGGGAGACAAGCCAAACTTCACTGCAGGAATCTAGGGCACTCAAAGCACCAAAAAGGACAGAAAACAAAGAGCACTCCCAGAAGGGAGTTTTCCCAAGTTCAAAGTTCTGACAGGATACAGGTTTCTCTGGTCGCATTTTCACCCACACAAACTGTCTCATGCCATATGTACCTTAGAGTCCTATCTCACATTCCATAAGGACCATGTTAAACCTGGGCAATTACAGAATCAGAGAATCACTGCATGGAGGAAGTTGGAAGGGACCTCTGGAGATCACCTAGTTCAACCTTCTTCCTTCTCAGAGCAGGGTCAACTAGCGCAGGATGTTTTTCAGTTGGATTTCCAATACTTCTGAAGACGAAGACTCTGCAACCTTTCTGGGCCTCCTCTTACCATGTTTGACCACCCTTCCTGTAAAGAAGGCTTTTTATGGTTATAAATATTTTTTTTGTATTTCACTTTGCGCCCACTGTCTTGTGCCCATCCACTAGATACCACTGAGAAAAGTCTGAGTCCCTCTTCTTTACACTTTAAGAATGCACTTATATCTCTTGTGTTCATGCTATCGCAACTGAACAACTCAAAGAACAGTATTATTATTATAATTCTTTGATTTTTCTAAATTCAATTTTATATTAGAAGAGGAGAAAGGAGAAGCTTTCTCTGAAGAAAAATCAGACCAATGTCAACTTGCTGTAAACTAAAGAAATGTCTCCCTCCTCTTCCTTTCTTGTACTGCCTGTTTGGTCTCTGAACCTACTGAAATGTACATGGGGAGATCCCACAGTAAGGGGACTGTTCATATATGTAAATATATGTATTATATAATATATATGTATATGTATGTATATAATATATGTAAAATTAATCATCCTCTGAAGCTCAATCCGTGATCTCTTTGTGACAAAGAACATGCAAAGGTATAATATATACTTGAAATAGGTAGCATATGATTTAATCCATCTAGCCTGGCTTTCAATACATTTCTCTAACCCAGTTAGGTATCTACACAGAGCACTTGCAAAAGCAGTGCATTTAATGTTGTAATAGCTCAAATTTTCTGGAAATTTTTCAAATCATTCTTCACAGCGCACTTTTGAGTTTGAGAAACGCACAGATAACAAGACCTATGAAAAACTAATTTATTCTCCAAGACTGAAATACTAGACTTAAATCTTTCTGAGTGAACAATACAATGATTATAACAACTGCACCAAAAGAATACCATGGAAGTATTTTTTTTTCTTTTTGGTTGTGTAACATCTCTTATGTGGAAAAATTTGAAGTAAAATTCTAAGGCTCATGCAGTGAATTTCATGGAATACACACCAGGGAGTTAGGACAGGGGGAGAAAACAATCAGGGAGAGAAGTAGAGCTGACAGTGCAGTTTCTTTGCAATGACAACCACGTGTATTCATAAATATTTTACAAGTGCAACTTTCAGGCTAGTAAATTTAACTGCCACATTAATGCAGGTTGCACGTTTATAACCTGGGTATTTGCATGTTGTGAATGTCCAGTATTCTGCAGATGATGACAGTAAAAGGTTTGTATTTTGAAGGTTTTTCTCTTGTAGAGTGCTTTTCTGATGTAAGACTGTGTTATAGTAGCTGTGCTTCTCATATAACACTACAATCCATCACTTACTAATTCCATTGAAAGATACCCACAAATATACACTTTCTGATATATTCCATACTGCCTAAGAACAGCACAGGATCCTGGAACACTATGAAATTATCTCAGAGAAGCTGCAGAAAAAAAAAATGTGGTTTTTACATTCAATACATTTCATTATCAACTCTACAGAGCTTCTAAAAAGAAAAGGATTAAAATAAATGTTGTAATCAGAAGCAATTACGAGCCAAATGGTTGCAGCTGACATTCAGAGAAGTTAGCAAGATCAAGACTACCACTATCAGCATTAAGACTGCTTCTCATAAGTCACTGTTAAAATTAGTGGTCATTTGGAGAGCTTAAATATGTTTCAGCAAATGGTGTGCATCTTCTCATTCACTTGGATAAAATGGAGAGAGTATGACAAATGGTATGCTGAAGGGAACATCGCAAAATGACATTGCTAAAGGGCAGACTAAAACTGAAAAAAAAATAGATGTTATAGGACCGGGCAAAGTGATGGAGCCAACTATATCTGGCCTGGCCAGGGCAAATGCCATAATCACTCTATAGAGTAGAGGTGTTTTGCATTGAATCCTTTCACCAACCCCCCCAACTCTAACACTGTAGTGACAAAAGTAAAGAAAAAGTCAAGTGGAAAGCAATAAGACGTAAGAAAAGATTTCCTTCTCTAAAACATCTTGAAATGTGACTTGCTCTGACCCTGTAATGAAACTTCTTTTAATTTTGCACATGAATTACATTCCTGGCTGGAAAACCAGACCCGCTAACTGACACGTCAGAGGAGCATTTTGCCAGTGGCAAAGGATGTGGCTTGATTCCGTCTGTCTTCCCTACAGCCTCTGCTGATGGCAGAACTGTAGAGCCTTTGATGAAAACTAAAGCTTCCCATCTCTACCATATTCCTCAAGCAAATCCAATGATAAACATCCTGAAAAAGCACAGAAACCCCTCTAGTGCAGGCATGCGCTATATACATTTCCTGCTACCTGCCAAGATGAATTAATCCTCATTGACAAATGCTAAAAAAACAACAAAAAAGAGCAGCCTAACAACAAAGCCACCAGCCATTAGGCTGTTCCATGACTTCTAGACTCTTGTCAGAGTCTAATCCTGTGGATATGCACCCGTCTGATTAATCCTGCAGCAAGTAGCAAGGTGGTGCTTGTTAGGTGGTATTATACTTACCAGTGAAATGAACTACATACTAGAAAATCCTTCTTTCTCTCTTCTGCATGTGCGCACCTCAATCCTTTGCAGCTAATTATATCTGAATGCACATCGGATTTGTTCCTGTAGATAACTTTGGCCTTAAGAATAATGCCCTGTCAAGTAAAAATCCCTCTTCTTTCAACTGTTCCTAAGAAAAGGGATAGAAGCAGTCAAGTGCTTGTTACAGTAACTCAGGAAAACTGCTTTAAAAGTGATTGAATCAATTTCTCTTTATCTTGTTACCTCTGACCTGAGCAATTTTAAAAAATTCAAGCTGAGTAACTGCACTCCATGACTCTGACATTATACATACATCTCTCTCTCTTTTACTTTCCCTTCCAGAAGTTCTGCTGCACATGTCCCATGGACTATCCAAGGAAAGGATTAGTCACCTGAGAGGGTACTGCTATGTGGTGGGATGTGAAATTGGACATTTCTTTGTAACTGCTCCCAAAGTACTTCCTTGGTCTGTGCTGAGTGTATCTGTACTTAACTATCTACCTTTAGGTGCAAGAACAAAGAATATCCAATTTACTTAGTGCCTACTATCTTAAAAGTGCAATAAAATAAAGGCGCAAGAAGGCAAAAAGCCTTCTACTAGCTTTTCCATTTATGTATAGCTGTGTTAAGTATACCCTAAGTAGGGCTGACAAGTTTAAAAGTAGAATGACCCTAAAACAGACAGCATGTTCTAATGCACCTAATTGACTTAAAGGATTATAGAATCATTATGGTTAAAGAAGACCTTCAAGATCATCAAGTCCAACCTATTATTGCCTAAACTTTCACTACCTTGTTTTCTTATTCTAAGTATGGATCCATGAGAAAACTGGTGTTACTCATATGATCATGAAAATAGGATATCTAGACTTTACTTTCAAACTACATCTTACAGAATATATCTTTTTTCAAATGTTCATCATGATGAGAATATTTTTTGCACCTATAGTAAGAACAAGTCCCGCCGCCACCCCTGTTTCTTTATTTTTTTCTAAAACCCCTTTGAAAGCCTTTCTGGATTTGATTTATTTTTCATCCCAGGCCCAGATAGATACAGGCAATAAGCAATATGCCCTCTGCTTGCTCCTTTCCAATCTTGTATGCACAGTTATTAATCTTCATAATGTTTCCCAGACAGGTCTTTGTTCCCTAATGACTCCAGGCACACCTTTGGGCATATTAGTAGGCAAAAGCCCTGGTGTTTTTCAGGGCAGATTTCCCACAGTATAGTTTATGAACCAAGTCCTGAATGTTTATGCAGGCACTGATTCAAATTTGGACATAGATTTTTAAAATGAGCAAGCAATTGTTGCCTTTGGTGTTATATGGATAGAGACTCATTTTTAAATATATTTTGGGCACTGAGGATTCTAAGCTATGCTGTAAGTCAATGTTACTGAAGGTGTCTAGTACTGTTTCAAATTGGAGCTTAACTGTGTCAGTCATTTAGGTGTATGATGTGGAGTGAATCAATATCTAAATCCTTTTAAAAATGGTACAAAAAAAGGCACCAAATTTGGGTTACTACTGGCAGAAGAACTCTTTGGAATTCTGATTTTTCGTGTGTCAGAAAAATGAATAAAAAAAAGGAATGTGCTTCATGTATTATAGCATCAACCTGCTGAACATGTCATTGCATTATAACCAAAGCTACACAATTTACAATATGTTACTAAAATCTCACTCTACAGTGCATGAGATGACCATTGTATAAAGTCAACGAGTTAAGTGTACAAATTTCCTAGGTTTTTGTTCTTCCTCTGAAGCACAGAATACTGTTCACTGACAAAGAAGGCGATGACCCTATATGGTTAGTTGAGGTGGTTCAATATGGGATGGACAGTCCTGTTACTTAAGAAGTTTATGGAGTTCCTCTAAAGAAGATCAAATGTGTGAATAAAAATCGTCTTAGAAACTGATCTCATAAATCCTGATCAAAATAGTGGCTATTCATCTAAAAACACACCCTATGTTAAATGAAGAGCTGATTTAGAAAAGATTTTGAAATATAAATAATTTTGAAGCTTGGGCATTTCTATTTAAACTGCAATATAACAAGCTGGTTTTTCAGAATTTCAGAAATTTAGAACATCTATCAGTACTGCATGAATCCAGAAAAAGATCTTCTGGATTATGCAATCTTTGGTTATGGTGAATTTAAGAAAAACTAAAGTGTTACCCTTCAAAAATACTTTAAAGTCTTTTTTTTTTCTTTTTTTCCTGTTAAGCAGCTGCCACAAAGGAAAGGGAAAATAACATAGAAATGTTATTTACATGTGGACAATGAATCACATTTAGCTTGGATACACAGAATTTTGAATCTATCAGCGATGACAGTTTACTGCCCTTGAGATTCCATAAAGACAGTATCTTAACACATAATGATTTGTGATTTCCTCCTAGTAAGAAAGAGAAAAATTAAGGAAGTAAAGAACAGTCATGGAGTCAGCTCTAGATTTTGGCATTTGACTGGTACATTTCATGGGCATAAATGAAGCAGATTTTTAATAAAAACAGTAACATACTTGGATGAAATATTTCCATGTGCCCTGTGTCTGAGTTTAAAGTTTGTGCCATGAATTCAGTGTTCTGGAAGATCTTGCCAGGAGTCCACAGATCCACTGTTTTGCACCTCTATTCTCTCTTAAATGCTAGAATGCACCACTGACTGCCCAGACACACCTTTATTTAGCAACTGATTTATGCAGTGCAAGAAATCACCAGGTTTTGTTTTTCTTTGCAATCATCATGAAGCCAGAAGATAAACATCTACATAAATATCGCATTTTATAATAAAGCTTCTTATGTGTTTTGGGTATGTGTGGTCAGTGCTGGCAGGAGGAATGGAAGAAATTCAATAATTTTAAGAACTTCACTGAAAACATAGAAATACTTTAAGTTGTATGGTCTAAAATATGTCATAACTACTTTACAAGAGTTCAGTGAAAACTGGATGCAGATTCTCTCATGTAAATGGGGACTCTCTTTTAAGTTGACTGCATAGGGGAAATCACAAGAAAAAAATAAAACAAAAACAAATGGTAATTATTAAGATAGCTTGGGATCTTGTGATCTCAACCGCTTTGAGAGACCCTTCATCTAGTTGGCTCCAGCAACAAAGAATAAAAATGCTATAGTTGAAGAGCTTAGATATCTAAGATATTGCTATTTATATGCATACTGTGATGTCTATCTCAGGTACATTTAAGTTCTTGCTTAGCCAGTGGAGAAAGAAGCGGTATTACTCCTTAGTCCTATTAATCAGAATTAAAGAATCAACCAGTTAAATTTACTAAAGTCTTAACCTTTACGAGAACTTTCTTTTAGTATGTTTCACGTGAACGCAATTCACTGGACAGTATAATAAGCAAATTAGTATTTGTATAGAATTTTATAATTTTCAGTACATTTCAGACTAACTCCGTCAACTCTAATTACTATCAACAGTGTGACGGCCTCTCTCAAATGAAGGAAATAGCTACTCAATGTACTTTATTTTAGAATTAATGACTAGCTTTTACTTCCCTATTCCCATTCCAGAAGGGAGAAAAACATTTCCCTTAGTATTTACCAGTTTATCTTATAGTTTAAAGGACTGTAATTGAAAATGCTCCATTCCTGTGAGCTGGAAGCATAACACAGTTAGCTGGCCAGGTTAGGCTACACCACAGTTTTCCATTTAATAAAATACACTTGACCAAAGTCAATATCTAAGCATTGCTGTTAAAATTCAGTTCATAGATCACAGCTCCATTAATTACTTCTCTCCTTTTCATAAGTTTAAAGAGAAACGCTTTATCACATATTTGAATATATCTTCCAAGAAATGTGGTCCTGTTCCACTCTCCCACAAGTTTGTCATATCTTTGCAGCATTGTGACAGCTCTCTTCACTCTATAACCGTGTGAGGACAACAATCAATCCCCACGGATTGCCAGAGTTGGGATAAATGAAAAGGGCAGGATGGAGAGTTGAAGTTTGTCCAATTTATGCTACAATGTATGCTACAATCCTAGGAAAGGATCAAGTCATGAAGGAAGCTCATCTGTAGAAAACATTGCCAAGCAATTTCTTGAGGTTTAGTCTTCAGGTTACTTTACTAAAAATGCCAAGCCTGCTACTGCCTCAACACCTTTCAGTAGTTGAGTTTATTAAGCCCCACCTGTGAAGTGAAGCACAATAGGATCATTGAAGAATGTTTCCTTTTGCTTGACAGGTTTCAAATAACATATCTAATTATCATGACATAAACTGACAATTTCATAGGATAATCTTCTGATAAACACTGTGTTAAAGCCAACACATTAGACACATTTTCTCATTATGCCAATTGGAATGGAAACAATATTTTCCTTGCCATGGGCACATTAGGATGTGAACAGGCAGAAGCTATAACAAAAACAGGTAGCAATTTTATTATAATTAAAGATAATAGATTCAGTTTTAAACATGGAAATGGACAGTGATTCCTTCAGGCAGCTGCTATCCATTGGTTTCTGCAACCTTGTCATTTTAACAAGGCTACCTGAAAATAGGATGTTCTGGCTGCTCTGTGTTTGTATCTGCCTATCTAAGTTCCCAAATCTACTTTTTAAAAATCTTTTCAGTTTCAATACGAGTTGAAATCAGCAAATGATTCACAGACACATTCATTAAAATTTCATGAAAATATGAACATGAATAGGTGATGAGATCCATTATGTTCTGTAAAAGGAAGAGGCTGATACACAAATTCAAAAATTTTAAGACCTAAGAGAATCCATACTGGCAACAGCAAGATCTTTTACATGTTCCAGCCCACAAAGAAACTTTGATAGTTCCCAAGCAATCACAAGACAAAATCTTCTGTTTCAGTAGTCCTAGTGCTCATAAAACTACATGTTTAGAAAGAATGGTAAAAAACAGACCAAACACAAATACTTGCGCATGCCCTCCCATTCTTCTGCAAGGTTTACATACGATTTGGAGTTCCTTAATTGTATATTTAATAATAACTCTAGGCCAGACAAGTGGCTGGGTTGGCAGGACCTCCTAACCCCTCAGAGAACTTGTGTTATTTTACATGTAAACCCAGTAACAGCAATGCTCCCTGTATTGAAAGCAAATAATTACCTGATCGCCTCAGAATTCCTCTTTGACTTTGGGGTAGCTAAAATCAAATGTGCAGCTTTTAAATATGGTTGTATTTATTCTCTTTTCTAGAAAGCCACCCATGGGAGGTAAAAGCACTGTGCTTCCCAGTACTGCATTCCCACCACTTTCAGACAAATACATAGCCATAAATAAATGTCTATGCCACAAATGTGCAGTTTCTCTGCCCTTGTAATCCTGCTTTCAGACAAGACCTCCACTAAAAGTTTTACTTTGCTACTGTCTTATTTAAGACTGTGTCACTGCTCTAGTATTGGTGTATCACCACTTCACAACCCGTTCACATCACCAGTGCATGTATCTCTTGTGCTTTTCCTGATAAGTAATATATATGTGTGTCTGTGAATTGAGACTATTTATATGTGAATCACGAGAGTATGTTTAACTATGTTATTGTTGGCCAGCAAAGATCTATCTGGTAATTTGGGAAAAACATCAGTATCTTTAGCTGTACAGCACTTGTATATGCCAATTTTTATATTCAGAGCCATGTCCCATCAGGACAGGGATGTGAAAATGAATTCAGATGCCATGCTGTTGATATGATGCAAATAAACAGTGTTCTGACATATTTCGAAGCCAGTTGGAAAACTGCAAGGTGCAGGTGTTTCCAGCAATCCCTGGCATGGTTTATGAATGCTAGGCTATTTAGCCTCAGGCTTTCTGGCTAAACTACACTCCTAAGACTAATGTCAGGAAAAGAAAAATATCAGCTCATAGAATAATTCTTAAATCTCACTATATCAGACAGAGAAGACTTTTTGAAGGAGCTGTGGGTAACTGCGGGAGAGAAAGGAAAACCCCAAGAGGGGGTAACTGTATACACAGATATGAACTGGTAAGCTTATATCCATGAGATGTTCAAACCCTTTGGATCAATCAATTTTCTACAGTAAATTGGCAATGCTTCAGGACAGAGAACTCTGATTTTCTGTTGCTTGCAGTTGACATGAATTTACTGGAAGCAGTGACTCATGCTTAATTACTGGTGCCTTCAGTTATTTTTGTTTGTTTTATGCATTTGCAGTAACTGCTGTTTATAAAACATGTACTGTTCTTTGGAATATTTCATTGTAATCTGGCACAAAAATCTTTCTGTAAGACACTGAAGCCTGAAGAAAATATCTTTTAAATATCTTGCTTTGACTTTAATGCCACAGCACACAAATCTACGGATGAGAAGCTTTCTTCATATAACTCACCTAATCAAGTAATGTATTGGCTCCACACCTGAATTCCTCAAAGTTATGAAATGATACCTATTAGAATGACTGCTCAGATCTTTGCATCAATGTAGAAAGCAACACTAATTCTATCAGTAAAAAAGGCAGGAAAGTGTTAACAATTTAAATCCATGACAAATCTCCGTGGAAAATATCTTTCCTTGCACTGTTTGTTCACCACATGGTGTGTGCCTCAAAAGGTGCTAAATCATCAGAACAGCTGAATTTGAAGTATCAGGAACATTCATCTGTCTCTGAATTTAGTTATGAGGTATGTAAAGATCCTGAATAGAACCTGATATTGTAACAGCAATGTGGAATTGCATATTAAACATACCTAACCTGTCATTAAAAACCTCTAATTACAGTCATCAGACAAGTCTGTGTGCTGCTACTTGTCATGCTATATGTCTATATCATCTTAATGGGAAAAGATAGTATTTCTGATTATGTCACTTAATGCACTAGATACGAAAGTTATAGGCCTGAACCTGTTCCCGGGGAGGTCAAAGACAATTTTGCCACTGTCTTCAAGTAGAGCAGGATGTGGTTTTATGATTGTTTATGACACCAGAGTTTCATTTGCATTAATTAATTTACTTAGCAGATAATGAAATGCTTCAAAAAACAGCCCTCCGGCCCATAGGTTTGGCACTGTGTTTGATACTTTAATTAGGAATAACTGCATTGATAAACTTTTAAGCAGAAACAGGTAAGAGGGCTCTTATTAGGCAAAATCAAGCTTCTTAGATGTTGTTTGGGAAGCCCTGAGACTATCTTGTATGTATACTGGATACATCCCAGTTTTCTTTTCTTTTAGTCTTTAAGCAACTGGATCTAGGATATTGAATCTTTAATGCTAATTGTGTCAGATGGGAGCACAAGAACTTAAGTTTCAAGTGTGAGTTGTAAGATGGGAGCGCAGTTCTGCTTTATGGTTTTATGTGCTTTGTACATCACTGCAGCATTTGTTCAACAGACAGAGCTGACATCTGCTTTTTGGATCAGCAATGTCACTGGGAACGGCAAGGAGAGATGGGCAATGAGACTGGGGTGGCTCTTTCAGGTCATGGTCGAAGTCATGGCTGGGCACCTGGGAAGATCTGTTGCTGAATGTAAACCTACTTTTTGGTACTTTGAATTCTTAAGACCAAAATAACATAGCAGTGTTCTTTTAAGATTTTTAGCTCTTTGTTAGCATCAGATTCCTACCTGAGAAAGGCGAGAAGCTGTGGCAATGGTGACGTAGGCAGTTCTTCCAAGCGAGCAGCGCACTGGCTGCTGCGCAGGTAGGTTGGTACCTACCACACTGCACTACATATTTCCTGGGTGCTTTGGGAAAATCACTTCTTGCCCAGGGCACTGGTTCTACAGCCTGAAGGCAATAACTTCTCTTTAGCTCACAAGGGGGTTTTTTGGTTGGTTTTGCGAGGCGTTTACCCACATGTTGGGGGCTATAAAGTACTCGGATCAAACAAAAACCCATCAGTCAGAACTTGAAAACAAATCAGTCTCTGCATTCAGAGCTTTTTATTAAATTAAGAAGAAAAAAAGAAGCAAGACAATATTGGCTTAGGGTCTGTTTGCCCCCTTTAGCATATTGCTGTGATTGTTGTGGATTACTTCTAGCCAGGCACACTGTAGTTTATGGACATTATAGTAGAAATACTTGCTGAGAAAAGCTATTTTATTAATTGAGTAGTCTCACTGTAAACCATGTGATATCCCAGAAGACACTTTATAAATAAAGTGTTATTTGCATCAGGAGTTTTTCAAGGTTCTCTATTTTGCAAAGTAATAATTCACAGCTTAAACTAAATCCACTGAGGTGAAGTTTATCTGTCTTGCACTTTAATAAAATGGGAACTAATGTAATTTCTACTGGAGACAACAAATGCCTCTTATTTTTCACGATATTTTACATATCTATGTATCACTTTAAACAAGGTAATTGATGATGTTCCTCTTCTACAGAAAAAGAGTTTGCAGGGCAATAAATTAGTGTATACATCTGCCTCACTTTGATGTGTCCTCTTTATGTGAGTCTGCAGAAGATTTTCATCTGTTTCCCAGAAACAATGTTGAATTCAGACAGCACGAGTAGCTGTTTCATTTTAAATTTTACGATACTTTCCCGATTTGTTGCTGTTTGTGGCAATCATGTAAGAGTAGCAAACAAAATAACAAGTCCAGGAAGGCAGCACGGAAAAACACTGAGTTAAGCACATTGATACAAAAAAATCATTCCAGCTGAAAAGGAAAAATGCTAATACCTATGCATATGATAAAACAGTTTGTCTTGTTAGTGATACTAGTAAAGTCAGTAAGACAATGTAACAGATCTTCATTTTTTAAGCTGATGAAGTTCTTTGAAAGCACATGCTAACTTTTGAAAATAAAAATAGCACAGCAGCTTCTTTTATCTTTTCTTAGCTTTTAACTTATATTGCTAACATTTAGTGGAAGACTCTCAACTCACAGAGTGATTTTAATGGTGTATCTTTTCTCTGAGAGTTGACATTTATTTGCAATTTTGTTTTGCTATTATTTCAGTTAAAAGACTGGCAATTTAAAGGTTGCAAACAGAATTCCATTGCTTAATGCATAAATTTCATGTATATTTTAGCCTGATTTCATTCAGTTCTGCTTTAAACCAAAATAACTGTGTTACTTCCCCTGTGAAGGGAAATGTACATTACATAGAAAAGTTCTACAACTCTGGAAATCCCCCCCCCCCTTTTTTTTTCTCCTGTAAATATATTGTTTCTGTGGCTTCTACAATATACAGATAAGGGGACTTTACAGAGAGGACTTCACAAGGGTGATTACCCTGCTGTTCACGAAGTACATGGTATTAGCAAAAAGGATGGTGGTGAGGTCTTGTGGCACAGGACATAGATGTTATGCTACTGCCTTGGAAAGGAATATAGTATCTTAATGCAGACACGGAAAACTAGTTTTCATGGAATAACTTGCTTATGATTTCAATCAATGTGTTATATCACAGGTAATAAAATCTAAAAGTAGAAAGAGTATTAAAAATAGATAAAATGATATCTATATTTTCTTCTTTTTTTTCCCCATCTATCTCTGGAAGAAAGAGGAAGAATCTTTGCTTTTACTTCTGGAGAATGCAATAAGATGCTTATTCAAGGTTATTCATCTCAGCCACTTTTCATTGCTCCAAAATATTAATTAGATACCAAAGTCAGACAGAGGGTAAAGAAAAGTTTACATAACATTCTAAATCATTAACTGGAAGAGGAGTCAAACAGAACTTCCCGTACTTTCCTTCTTAAAACCACAGTCAGCTGCAGAAGGAAACCCATCAGGTCATCTCTATACCTCTCTATACAACAGGAGAAATGGGGAGAGGAAGAATTTTTCTTCCTTTGGTATTTCATTTTAAGATGACTAAGAACAAAGGGCTAAACACAAAAAGGAACATCTATTTATTATATGCTGAAATCTTGTAACTCTTATTCAGCCAGTTGTCTCCATACTTGACTGGAGCTATTTGCGTGATGAGCAGCATCGGCCTTTCTGTGTGATACTTGTGGAGTTATCTTTGGCTTGCTTTCATAGACCTTAGCAAAATAAAACGTCCACTGAAATCTTACACCTGTGCCAAGACTAACTTTTGGGATGTTTCATCTGAATCAATCCAGCTGGAAAACTGTCTCAAAACAGGATCTCAGCGGAACTTTGGAGCGTATCATTCATATGCTCTTTCCTATGAAAAATTCTTAAAAAGACCGTGTATGAACATTAAGAGATGCAGTATATTTTTTACCCAATCTCTACTAGCTTGGTAGGTAATGCATAACCCTATGCAAACTAAGGGACGCTAAGGTGAAAAAAAATACTTAAGCAAAAGTGCTTCCTGTGACACCTAATGTTTAGAAAATATCCCTAAGTCTTATATTTACTTACCTATAATTTTGATTATGTAAACACCAAACATTTTTCCAGAGGTAGCTATTGGGCAAAACTAGATGTTCCTGTAATTTACCAGACTACAAAAATAGGAATTATGTCCTTGTTACTCCTTATGTAGAAAGATGAAGGCATCAGTATATAAACCAACACCTCAGCAGATAGCTAAGATATAGGCAATTTAAATTTAAATTTAAATGATTTTTAGAAAATATCCCTAAGTCTTATATTTACTTACCTATAATTTTGATTATGTAAACACCAAACATTTTTCCAGAGGTAGCTATTGGGCAAAACTAGATGTTCCTGTAATTTACCAGACTACAAAAATAGGAATTATGTCCTTGTTACTCCTTATGTAGAAAGATGAAGGCATCAGTATATAAACCAACACCTCAGCAGATAGCTAAGATATAGGCAATTTAAATGATCTAGGGGAATGGTTCCCGAACTTTTTCAACATCAGTGAAGGACACACTGATCACATCGCTGTGATCTTCTAGTTACATCTTAACATAGCACAGCCAATGCAACCCAATGGTGTGAATGATGACACTTGAAAGTCTTAAAGATTTTGTTTTTCTATAAAATACTTGTGAAAGGACAGCAAGATAACAAGTTTCCATGGAGATCGATCCTAAGCACAAGATTTGAATTTTTGCCAATTGCTATGTGAAGTACCAGATTTCACATGCTTCCGAATTAGTTTGTAAGCTTAGAGTCAAAACAACTGCTGTATCATGGACTGTAAGGAAATCCACTGTAAAGATTTCCACAGCTTTCCTTCTGTGCAGTGACTATGGCCAAGAGGCATAAAGAGTTGTCATGTTTAGAGCACTGCCATTTTTTAACACATATATCTTTTGAGCTCTTTATAAAGAAAGAGGTGCTGCACTCCTTCCTTTTAACAGTTATATGTGCATCTCAGAAATATCTGCCAATTACTGTTTAATGTAAATAAATAATTAAAAAATATAAATATCCTGATTATTGATTGGCTGTTTCGCTTTAAATCTGCCAAAAGAAGGCTGACAGTAAACAGGGAAGAAATAGATGAGAATACAGAATAGTCTCAACAAGTCTTTTGCCTGCCGGCATGAAATAGTGCAGGGAGCATGCACTGTAATCCAATTAATTTTCTATTAAAGGACATGTAGAAAAAAGAAGCAGCTGCACACAGGTCCTGTCTCTTTTTTTTCCCCCTTGAATCTAAGTTTTAAATCTTGGCTGCAGAAAAAAATGGAACATTACAAAGAAAAAATGCTGGATTTCCCAGCATACTGGTTGTATCAGATTCCTTCAAAGAGGCAAAGTAGTGACGATGCTGCTCCCGAATGGAAACGTTATTCTTTCTCCAGGCTTCCTACTACTACAAGCTCTCTGCAGATTCAGGAAGACTTTTCTTCATGACTAACTTGTTTCTGAAGCTCTAGACACACAGAAGGACAATAAACTTCTGTGTGTTCTCTGTGGTGTTGCTCCCCACACATTAAGAAAGCCTGATCTATGGGCCTGATTAGGCAAAGCGGTATGTCTGGTTTCGATGAGGCACAAGCTGTAGAATCCCCAGAAAACAGGCTGAAATGGCTCTGAGGCCAGATATATTTCAGTGAAGGAGTCTGTTTTGAATTACATTTCCTATTAGCGGTAGATTTAAAAATTAGGGAAATAAGAGTAAATCTGGAACTCAACAAGGGTTAAAACAGGCTTGGGTCACAAATCTCACTTCAGTGAGCTTCAGTGTAATGACAAGAAGGTCTTTAAGAAAAAAAAAAAGGTAGAAAGAAAAGGGTGACAAGAGTATGGTGGGCAGAACATGGTAAGTTATTTTTTCTCATTTTATGTCCTGAAACTCAAGGAAAGTTCACACAAATGGTAAACATATGGAATAAATTATCAGGAAAGGTGATCCCAAAACAAAGACTACAACAGAGTTCAAGTGACACCCTTGATTCTTCTGGAAGAGAAATGTATAGAGTCATAAAGTCAACAAAAGAAAGTAGGATTAAAGTCAACCTGAAAAGGGCAAGCAAATTAGACTGGAAGCCATTTCCCTCTTCCTTATGGCAGCTTCCCAAGGCTGCAAATCTGAAAACTGTAATATAACATAAGACCAAAGAGCCCTTTCTGTCAACTGCAGAAAAATCTGTCAGATGTAAATACTCTTGTAGCAGAAAAGTAGTAGATATTTAATATAAATACTGAAAGGCAAGATCACTGTATACATTGATGCAACCAGATGCAAGAGTATGTTTATTTTGAAATTAGATAACTGTCATAAAAAAATCCTTGTGTAACATTATAAAGGTCAGTTACTTGACTGCTTGAGTTTCAATCAAGATGGCTATAAAATCGGGTAGTGAAGCTGCAGTGCTTTGAAAACCAGATGTATTTGAAACGAGCTGTTGTATATAATTAAAAGGGATGTGAGAAGCCGGGAGAACAGGGTGATCTAATGCCAGGTCTACACTGCAGACTTCAGCTGGCAGCTATATTAACCAGAAGTATGAAACTGTTTGCTGCCTGGGTGATACAGCTGTACTGCCAGCTGGGCCACAAGTGTTGATATTGCTACGCTGGTGGAAAGGTGAAATTTTATAAATACGACTTCTTTTCCTTGATTTTTTTTCCCACCGGTGTGATACACAGATGTGCTAGCACAGCTGCCGCTCCAACACAAACACTTTTCTGCAATAACACAGAGATAGCCAAAACCACCAAGGTCACAGAAACACATGCTAAGAGTTTTGCTTTGCCTATTTCTAAACGTATTACATCACTTATGTGTTCCAAATATGGAGAGCTAAAACACTGCAGGGAACCCAGAGCAAAGCCATCCCCATAAACAAAATAACGATGCTGCAGAGCGGGCCCTTCCACCGGCACAGCTGTGGTGCTCACAAACAGCAACCTGTGCCCGCAACAGCCGCCTACGCCAACAGAGTTGCTCCCAAAGCCTAACTTTCTCCTTGTTATTGCACCCTATGTGTCATAACTGCACAGGATTTCCCCCTTTATCTTATTTCGTCAGCGGCACCAGTTTGAACAGGACTATGGTGAGGCCCATGGCCAGCTGTCTTCTGCTGTGGCAAGCCCTGATGCCACGACATGGGGCAGGAAGGGGCTCTGCCCCTTAAGCTCTGGGCAGTGCCACGGATTGCGCCACGCTCTGAACCAGGGAACAGTAGCCATTTGGGAGGAAGCGAGCCAAGTCCTTCCCCAACGACCTGGGATCCCCTCCAGGGTCCCTCAACTCCCCTCTCTCCAGGAGGGACGGTGGTTAGGCGGGGAATTAACAATAGACCAATCAGAGTGGAACTTCCTGGGGGCTGTCGCTCAATATTCAACTTTTATTGGCCCTTGTGGGAGGGGAGGCGGGCCGACAGCCAACGCGCCGCGCCATGTTTGACGCTGGCAACGGGGACACGCCCGCACTGTGCCCTCGTGCCCAGTGACCTCTTGGGAGAGGTCACGTGGGAGGCCCGTGGTTCCGCGGGGGGCGTTGCTATGGGGCAGCCGGTATAAACACGGCGAGGGAGGCGGGGAGGCGCATGCGCAGTCCCGGAGCGCTCGGGGAAGTGAGAGCGCAGGGAGGACAAGGCCCCGCCCCCGCCACAAGGCCCCGCCCCAGGCCCCGCCTCTCCAGCCCGGCGCGTCCGTTGCCGTCGCAGCCGGGTGGGGGAGGGGGCGGAGCTGCCGCTTGCTCCGCGGCGGCGGCGGGAGCGAGGCCCGCGGGCGCCGTAACGGCCCCCGCCCAGCGCCGCCCGCCCGCCGGCATGTCCGGCGTCCCCCTCCCCGAGGACGTGCGCGGGCTCCTGGCAGGTGAGGCCGGCGGGGGCGGGCCCGCGGGCGGGGGCTGTTACGGGGCCCCGCGGCAGCCCCGTAGCTGGCGCGGACGTTGGACTTTCCCTGCGCTTCCTTCTCCCTCCGGTGCTTCCTGCCCCCACCTGCGGTTCCGCTCCCCGAGGGCCGCGCTGCGGCGGCCGCGGGTTGTTGTCCGGCCGGAGTTCCTGTTCCAGGAGGGTGTCGCTGCTCTGCCGGGCGCTTGTGGAGGTGTTGGAGGGGGTTGTCCTGCTGTCACCGGCAGCGTTTCCCCAAATCAGCCTTTCTTTTTTAAAAGTTACTTTTCTGTTGTTTTTCCTCAAAGTTTCACACTAAATGGTTTAGTGAATTGATGCTTGTGTATTCTCGGTGTGTGATCATAGCAATCAAACGTGCCCGGGCTGATGACTTTGGGTTAAAATGCAGCTGTCCATGGTCTTCTGGGTAGGTTGGTGCATTGGAGTGACTTCTCACTCCGAAATGTTATCTGCAGTCGTATAAAATACCAGTGTTTCTACGTGCAAATCCTCAGATTATTTTTTCCCTGATTCTGTTTTTTTGTTGTTGTTGTTGTCAAAATAAAATGGTGTAAAAGGCTTTGCTCTCCTGAAGTTCCTCCACTTGGAGCAGCAGAATCTTTTGGCAACTCCCGCTGCTGCCTTAGGAACATCTCACACCTTGGCTGAGCCGTTAGAACTAACCCTGCTTTCCCAAGACTTGCCTATAACATTAAGTACCTGATCACATAGCTAGGCAACTACCTATCTTTCTATTTTTCTTTCTATTTTTTCTGTTTTTTTTTTTTTTTTTTTTTTTAAGCTCTTTGGTTGTAGGACTTCATGTTTGGAAACATCTTATTTTTTACAGGCAGCTCTTTTAAGTGATTTAGTAACTCGTGTTTGTAAGTGCAGATTGTACCTTCTTTAGTAGAATCTCATATGAAGGACACCAGAGGGGAAAAAAAAAAGAATCCTTATTTCTTATTGCGGGAGGCAAATTATTGATCATAATGGAACAGGCCTAGAGGGCCTTTCCAAACCTTGCTCTTTTTCCATGGTACTAGTGTATTAGGACTTAGGATCACATGTAGTTGTTTTTTTTTTTTTTTTTTTTTTTTTTTGTGTGTGTGTGTGTGTGTGTATGTGTGTCAGTGCTGTAAAAATACTTCCCATTTGGGGAAGTTCCTTTAGAAACTCTTCACTGTTACAAGCTTGGGATGATAGGGTTTGGGGTTGAGGAAGTGGAGAGGTCCTTGCAGATGGGGTAATTGCAAACTGTGTTTTGTTTTTAGCCAGCGCCTCTTCTAAGTAACTTGTCCTTCTCCTCATCTTTATCCAGTCCTCAATGGTGAGAGCAGTACAGAGGTTGAAGTGAGACCGAGAGCTCCAGTTTTCTCCCCAAGGCTCAAGTGCATGTGCTCTTCCGGAGTCTCTAAGATTAATGGTTTAAGTTACATACAGATGTCTAGTGTGAGTGCAAGTCCCTTGAGCTTCAGTTTTTCTAGAAGAAAAAGAGTTTTATTCCTGCTGTCTATGTAAGTTTAAAAAGAGAATGGATTTATTTATAAAAAAAAATCTTTAAGTCTTTCTTTTTTTGGTATATAATAATCATGTATAAATTACACATAAAATACTGGTATAGTCTTAGAGATATATTCAGTTTAGCTTTCATTCACATAAAACTTTATTTTGGGACCTGATGTAAAATGAGCTCAGTACTTGTTAATTTTATGGCAGTGATGTATGGATTAGGCAGAAATTCAGCAATGTGAAGATGGGGTAAGGAGGAAGACATAATAGTTAGGAATTTTTATTCCTTACCTGCTGAAGGGGAAACCAATGTAAAACCATAATCTCTATGCAACTGAAAATAATAACTTGATCCTTAAGTAGGGGCAGGAAAACAAGAAGCCTCCCCCCTGCCTCCAGGATTACTTTTTGCAGTTTTTGTGTTAGCCTTTTCCCCCTTTTTTGCAGTTTACAGCTGAAGTGCATGAAAGGTAGAAATGAGAATAGCTCAACTTGTGGAGCAGCTTCTTTGCTAATACATTGAGGTTCTGATAGTCTTCTGCAGTCTGCTGCTTTTTCCTCACACTGTTCATCAACTGAAGATATATGGTAATGCAAGAGGGAGGGGAGTGTTGTAATATTTCTATTATTAATTTAGCAACCCTTATGCAATTCAAAGGCTGCAGTAAATAGCTGTCCATTTTTGTATGCCCTTCTTCAAGGGTGCTTCTTAATGTATCTCACAAACATTGATTCAGCACCTCTTTCAGATTAGGGGATACTGTTTTCACGTCAGTAAAATTAGTGTAATAGACAAGATGTGGTATGAGATCACAAAAAATAATTAATGGTAGGACAGGAGTAGAATTCAAATTGACTTGCCTCTGCGTGGAGCTGGTTTCTGCAGTGAAATGGTGTCAGTTGGATGTCTCCATTCCGTGTGGTTAGGGGAGCTCGACCCTTCCTTGCGGCGAGTTCTGGGGAGAACAGGCTCATGTTGGGAACATTAACAGCACCTCAAGCCAAGCAGTTCTTAGGGCAACATTTGCATAGCAGAGAGGCAGGGACAGGCACGTAATATATTAAATACTGCATTCTTCCTGCTGTCCTGCGTATTTTTACCTTTCCAACTTCTGCAACAAGTGGCATAGGCAACTGTATGGATTCCCTTAGCCTTGCTTAGCCTTGGCTGATTGCCAGAGCACTGTCCACCTGCTATTCTGGACAAGTAGGGTCCCACTGGAAAGCCCACTCTGTGCTCCTGTAGTCAAACATCGTGATAATGGGAATAAACACACCAAGGGATGAGTTAAAGTTGCACGGGAAACTTTCTGACTTGTGAGTGCTTTACTTTGAATGTAAACAGTATTATATCTTCAATGCTAAAACAAATTCTGTCTCACATGCTGGCAAGGTCATTGCAGTTGTATGTCAGCGCCACTGACACGTGCCAGGCAGAAGCAGAGCTTGAGCTCTGGGCTAAGAGCATCGTCTGGAAGCAGGAGGAAGCTGTTTCTGCAGAGCTGGAGGGGAAGGTTGGGGCAGCATTGGGCTCCTTGCGGAGAAGCGCTGACATTGCCCAATGCTGCCCTCTCTTCTGCCTTGCTTAAGTGGGGGGGTGAACATGGGACGGACACAGGGACCTCTAGTCACGAGTGGAGCTTTTGGGGAGAGAACACTGTACATCTGGAAGGTGTGTGACAGTGTATTTTTTCACCCTTTTCCTGTGTCTCTGCACCTTCCAGGTGATATGTGAATTTTTAGAATTTGCTGAGGGAGCAGAGACCTGTTGTATCTTTTCTCCTTTTGACAAAGGCATCCTCTCTTGTATTTTTATGTTCAGGATCTTTTTGTGGGTGTTGGTTTGGTAAAGCGGGATGTTACTTGTTACTCTTGGCTTGTTTTCATTTTTCCTTGCTGCTTGGTGTGCACTCTTAAGTTTTGACTTGTCTGTAGCGAAGAAGGTTTTGAAGGTTACTTCTTCCCCAAAGGCACATTGCTTCTTCTGGAGCATAAATTATACCAGTTGCTTTGGTGACCAGGATTGAAATTTTTTAAAGTTTTTAATCATGTCTTTAGTAATAAGGATTTAGTTGAAACAGTTAAGATATTTTTTAAAATTTTAACAGCATCATATTCATCTTTAAGATCTTTTTTTTTCCTCTCATCTTTGAGACAGCTGTGACTCTAAAAGGACATATTTTTCTTTCACTTCTGCTATCATGCTTTGCAGCATTTCCAGTATGAAAGCAAAACTTCTGTATTCCTATTTAGAAAGTTACCAGGATCTTTTTCATGCAATTGTGATGAAAACTCTCTAGTCCATAATTTTACCCACTCATTTAGCAGCATCCTGGGAAATAGCATGCAGGAGAAAGCTGGATGAGAGAACTACTCATTGCCTGAGCCAGTTTAATGATGTTAATCTTAGTTAATATTAATGTAATTATGATTATCTTTTATTTTGGGCACTGCAGTAGTTATGTACCCTGATCCCCAGGAAACTAACTGTGCTTCTTGACCTCTCTGGTAGCTATTGCTGGGCTTGCTCCTTACATTCCTATCACAGATATGTTGCACCTAGGTATTTTTTCCTTTTCTTCATTGGCTGGTTCAATTTTAATTCTATGATGTTGTTGAAAACTTTCCTCTTCTTTGTCTAAAATATTATTTTTCACATTTCCTTGGGTATAAGGAATGCAGATTTGTGCAGAAGAATCCATCTTCATAAAATAAGGCAGGGTGATTGTTGTAGTCATCTTCTAAGTAGACATGTATTTACAGCTTTGGTAATACACATGTATTTTAATATAACAGAATAAGAATAGAAACAGCGAGGTGAAAAAATGCACAGAGGCCTTCCTGGTAAGAAATAACCTCCAGTGATTTGAAACATAGTTCAATTGTCTCTGCCATAAATTTGAGAATAAGCGTCATATGTGGGTGATAAAAATGGCATAGGCTATTTTTTATATACTCATTACTCACTTAGTTTGTCTTTTTCAATTAACATGGAGTCTATCTTTCTCATCTGACTGGGTTTACGTTTCTTTCCCAATCATATGTCAACAAACCACAATAGATGCAGCATAATGTGGCATACAGTGTAAATCTTTAGGTTAATCCTTAACATTTTTATGGTAGTTCATTTGGAATCACTTTGTAACTTGATCATGATTTGTGCTAGGGTGCTCATTTCATCATGTGCTTAA
The DNA here is from genome assembly GCF_059628265.1 of Tinamus guttatus. Lineage (NCBI taxonomy): Eukaryota > Metazoa > Chordata > Aves > Tinamiformes > Tinamidae > Tinamus > Tinamus guttatus. The sequence continues at coordinate 2,875,420 of NW_028288601.1, read as the reverse complement.
TACGCTACAGCTTGATCTTTTCTCATTTCTTTAATTTAGGGAGAGGATGCCCAACTCTCCAGTCAATGAGGTCCTTGATGGCAATTATAACAATAATATTTTACCCTTTAAAAGGGGTGCTATTTGCTTCATTTGAAGTAAAAACACATTGTGTTAATTTAGGTCTATTTCTGCCTTATACATCACTGACAAACTGTGGGTTGTCATTTTTTTTTCAGTATATTTATGTTGATTGTGACAATATGGACTGGCAGCCTTGCTTACAGGGGCTTAAGGTACAACAACCTCTAAAGACAGTTCTTTCCATGACTCTGCACTAAAATGAATTTATTAGACTGGATTGGTGTGATACTTTTTGACATTTTACACTATCAATTGCTTGTTTTACATCATGTTTTCTATTTCTGAAAGAAAAAAAAATTAATGTTTAGCAAACTCTGGGCAGAGACTTTTGAATATAGTTGGTAAGGAAGGGGCAGAGGGAAGATTAAAAATAAAACCTGCAGATATTTCTTGGCTTGAAAGGTACAAAATTTATTTGTGGAAGGACAGGCAATTGCTGGTGTTGCTTGATAATTTGCCTTCAGGCCTGTTGCATATTGATGAATTGGAGGAAAAGTTTGAAATTCAATTAATTAATTGCTTTCTAATACCAAACCATGGAAAGCTGAAAGATGGGTGATGTTGTGTTGGCTGTCGGTCCGCTTTGCACAGTGCATATGGACAACCAGGCCTAGCTTGCAATGGGCTTCCAAAATTCCCTGGCCTGCCTTGGGAAACCGCCTGGCTCACTGCTGGCACTGCCTGTCCCAAGGAGAAGAGAGCTGGGAACAGGCTGGTGGCTTTGGACCTGCTGGGACGACCTGCTGTTCCTTCCACGCATGGCCAGCAGTGCAACTGCCAGGTGACCTGGCCCCAGTGTGCCCAAGGTATGAGGGATGTGGGTCAGGCCACGCGGGGTTCTTGTCAGGTTGTAGCAGCATGCGTTCGCTGCCCTGTGGCTACAAACACACCTCTCTCGTGGCAGGTTTGTAATTTATCTCCATCATTTGAGTGGTTTGAACTCATCAGGTGTTGAGGAAGTGACTAATATTTTGATAAGGTGAAAGACAACATTACCTTGTGATGGGATAAGAGGAAATGGCCTCAAGTTGTGCCAGGGGAGGTTAGACATCAGGAAGGATTTCTACACAGAAAGAGTGGTAAAGCATTGGAACAGGCTGTCCAGGGAAGTGGTGGAGTCCCTGTCCCTGGCAGCGTTCAAGAAACGTGTAGATGAGACACTTAGGGACATGGTCTAGCAGATATGGTGGGATGAGTTTATAGTTGGACTTGATGATCTTGAAGGTCTTTTCCAATCATAATAATTCCATGATTTTGGTTACCTGGAGGAGGCCACACAGTCTGCGAGTGCCTCTGCGAAGCGCATTTGGGACACCCCACACAAAGCCTAAGTAGTTCAGTCCTGTGTATGTTTATTAAGCACAGCTGGGATTGACACACTCAGCAATATGAACAACAAGAACAACAAAAATTTGGTATGATTAATATAATACTCCTGAGTGCAATACATGTTTTGGGCTAAAAGTTTACAGCAGTCTTGAAAAGGTCCTTCTGCCTAGTCTCAGTCCCTATTAAAAAAGATGGTCCCAAAGACTTAACACTCTGGAGAACTTGCTGCGTTGTCTGCTTGCGATCACTGAAATAAGGAGAAGCACAAAACGTTTTAACAAATAATGAAAATCAAAAACTATCTTAATTTTCTTTTCCTCGTAAAAAGGAATGTAGATGGAAATGAAAATGGCCTTTCAGCTTCTGACTGTTGTATGAAATGGCAGTTAAACTTGGAACTGTATGAGCCTTTTGATTAATTACAATTGAAGCAGACAGAGCTATATTTAGTGCAACTTCTCTTTTTTCTATCAGTTTGTAACCCATATTGACAGAGCAATTTGTGAATGGATCTTATCAATTGAATCTTTCAGTTCTACATCTCTCGTTCATTTCTGGAGGCAAATAATTTCTCTGGGGCATGCTTCAAATTTAATATCACGGGCTTTAAGAATTAGAGCAACAAATATTGGCGTTCAAGCTATCAAGCTGGCTAAGGCACAAGCTTTAGAAAGTTAGGGGACATTGAAGAGGCATTCAAAGTTTTTCTCTTTGAAATTCCAGTGCTTTCACTAGTAGGAGTCAGCTGTAGCTGAGTGATTATAATATGTGCTCTGCAGTGTAGGATACCAAACAGCTGCTCGGTTTGCTAGTTACGGACCAAGCGTATGAAAATACAGCACTTGTTTGTGTTGCTGGTGAGTAGGAGTGCTCTGCTCAAAGAGGCTTTCTGTCTGGAGTGCAGCTTTCCTCAGCTCCATCAATGGACAAAATGCTAGTGAAACATGAAAGAAACATTCACATTTAAGAGCTTATGGCTAGTAGCTTATGTCTCCGTTTTCTTTATAGTGTTGAAGTGGCAGGGGAGAGAACAAAGTTTTGCATCATTTTGAAGAAGCAAGAGCAAATTAGCAAGTCTAGTAGAAATGAGTATATTTGGCTTGTTCTCTCTGTCGTTCACTGCATGAAGTTTGTATGTGTCGTTCTGAAGTCCTGGGTTCTCCTTCAAAGACAAGTCAAATCACTGAGGGGAGTGTCCTAGCAGTGAAATGAATGAATGTTCCCTTGAGCTAAGCCAGGCATGAAACTCTCTCTAGTAGCAGGGACTGTTTCTTCCATACACTTAAACAGTGTGGAAATGCAGGTAGTGAAGAGATGAGCATAACTTAGATAACTCTCTTGCTTCTTGTCTGAGGAGCTTGTAAGTTGCTTGTTTTGTGCATTTTGCGCATCTAGGCTGATTTAACAAAACTAGAAGAAAGCAAAACATGCAACATTCTGTAAAACAGAGCAGTTAAAAAAAAAAAAAAAAAAAGGAAAATGTGCAATTTTCAAGTATATTGAGTCTTCAGCATCTTCGTCAAGCTGATGTGGGAGGCAGCTCTGTCTTGGTATCCGTGGACTCTGATATTGATTTAGCTAGCTGCCTTCTCTGTCCATGTGCAAGTAACTGTAATGTATGATGAAGATAGTGTGTATTGTTTGCTGCTACTTTCATTCAAAGAAATTGTTTTTCAAGTTTGTAGGAGGGCAAAGATATCCTAGGGATGATGTCTTTTCTGTCCTTGCTGATGTTGAGAAACAACAGATATATCTGGAGTTAATGCTTTCTGGCGCTGTTTTTCTTCCTTTCTTTCTCCTCCTAACTGTCCATTCCCTCACTTCCAACACTGAGAACAGATGGAGCATCTATTCCATTCCTGTGTGGTTGAAAACTATTACATGATATTTCTGCCTTTGAAGTCCAAGTTTTCCCAGAGAAGAACAGATTCTTCCATCAATGTACTTAGTCCCCACCTTTTTGTATCTGCAGTATGTTGTAAGCTGGAAATGATAACTTTTGCTTATGTGCTTATGGTAATCCACAGTGTTTCCACTTCTTCACATTTTGAAGAATTGGCTTATGTAATGACTTGCGTTTGAAGAAAGCTTTGGCAGTCAGACAGACCTGAGATGACAGACTTCTTAGATGGGCTTTGAGCTATTCCAAGAAGTAGTGAAGGGCCCTGAATCAAATGAAAACCTCTGAGGTAAAGACCTGTGATTAAATAGTGCCTGAAGAATCTGGTGTGTGCCACTCCTTATTTATAAATGTGACCAATGACACCAAGCTTTCACATATTGCTGTCTAAGTAGCACTGTGAAATTAATATCTATTTTGGCGGGGGTGGGGGGGAAGAAGAATACTTATATAAAATGATGAAGGAACAAATTTTTCATCAGCCCGTCCCTTTCAGAGTGAGAGGTCAGTTGGTACAGGAAAATCCTTCTGGTTTGATGGAGAGAAACTGTGGACAATTCTGTTTTTAACAGCAAGAGTATCAGATCCTCTGACCTCAGGGAGGTTTTGTGGGTAACTGCATGGATCCATATGCCTCTTTGCTCAGAAATGATAATTCTTGGAGTCTGTGAAGATGTGTGAATTTTCTGTGCGTTAGGACAAAATGTTTCTAGGGATGCTTGGTTTCCAGCATAGAGGCGGTTGGGAGTGTGTCTGGAGCATTCATTAATACCCAGGTTAAGTGCCTTTCCTTCTGTCCTTGTAAAGAAGGAATGCCATAGACCTGCAACTCTAGCTGTCTTCAGGAACATGTAATGGGAAAAGTTTTCTTTTACTCTGTCTTGTGGGCAAAGACCACAATATCATGGCTCAGAACATAATTGAATTCTTTTTATACAGCCTGAAATATTTTATGAATAAAATATAACCCAGGAAATTATAGCTTTAGTTAGGACAACTGCAGTAAACATTCAGCTTAATGTTGGTTTAAATGTAAATTTTCACATGCAAACTTTTGAGTATTTCATTGGCTTTTTCATGTTTTGCCATTAAAAATGGAGCTTCTTGCCCAATATAAAAAGTTACAATATTTAAAGTGTGCCATCCATATCGTAATTTGGCCCAATCCATGGCAAACGGGCTTGTGTGGCAGTGTGTTTAACTTTTCTGATCAACAGCTATTGCCAATATATCTGGAATATTTAAACAGACAACCAAGTTTTTTTTTTTTTTTTTTTTTTTAATCCTACTTTTCTAATTTTTGGGCTATTCATATATTTACTGGCAAGAATTTTTTACAATTGACTTTGCCAGTTAGTTTTGTTAACCAAGAAGAGATATTACCAGTGCTGTTACATGCCCTGAAACTCAGGGCACTGTTTTTGTAAACATCCATCCAAGGATGGATGTAATGGATATATCCATCACAATGGATACAATGGATTACAATGGATATTTACTCTATTAGAAAGAACTACAGTAGCTGTTACTGAATGCTTTAATTCTGTGGGACCATGTAAACATATCTTCTGTATAGGAATATAAGTTACAAACTATGTTCTAACTTGCATCGTAATTCTGCAAGTGTCAGTATGTTTAACTTGCGATCTGTGTTTGATCCTGACTGCTTGAATATGATTACTGTGGTGGCTACCTAATTGTCTTCAGGATTAGAGCTTTTGTGTAAGGACTTGTAATCTGGTAGTTCAGCGGCAATATGAGAACATTTGAAAATCATAAAACCAATAATGACCTGTATTATACAGTTGTAGCTGTGTAAGCATTACTGCTACAATAGTGAATTACTAAGCTGTTTTTGTAACTTGAACTTCCAAAATGACATTGCATTAATACATGCATAAAGGCTATTTACATGTTTTAGCTCTATCTCTTACTTTAGGTGATGGAAAGTAATTGTTATAGTACTGTAATTTATTAGGACTTATTTGGCATAATTAAATGAGCAAGAATCAAATGTCAACATAGCATTTGCTGTGCTAAGCATAATAGACCAGAGAACAAATGTATCCCATTTAGAATCTGAAACGTCTGCTGTGTCATGGGTAGGCCTGAAAATATTTTTATTAGTTTCTCCATTGTAGTGGTGGGGCAAATCCATTACAGCAGTATTTGTCTCCAGAAAGTTATTGTTTGAGCCGTACATCATCATCTTCCTTTTTTTTTTTTTTTTTTTCCGGATTTAGATGTCGACACGTTTATTTCCCAAACCTTAAAAGGAGAAAATCTATCCAAGAAAGCAAAGGAAAAAAAGGATGTTCTTCTGAAGAAGTTAAAAGATGTTAAGGCAAGGTAAGTGAGATTTTACGGCTTCAATATATTATCAGGTAATTTGCCAATCCTCTGGTAACTTAGTTTTTACAGTCTTTTAGCAATAATAACAATCTATTTAGGTTCCAATTTTGTCAAATAATGTGCATCATTTTAAGAATTTATATCTCTTGAAGCTGCTAGAATTCAGTAGGAAATGGGACCATAAGGATTCGTCCCAATTAAATTGCTTTAATATTCTGAACCCTGATTGCAAGCTTGTTGGTTAGAACTTGCCCTCACATCTGATGTGGTAAAAATAATTAAACTACAAGAAATATAATGAATAGAGTGTATGAATGCTCTTCCTGCTGCTATCCTCAGCTGGTATAAGGCAGCGTAATTCAATGATGATTTTCCTTTACGATCTATTAGGTCATTTAGCTCTGTCTGTAATAAAAAGAATTTAAATATACCTTAAAAGCAATTTTAGATAAAAAGCTTTTTTTAGTAATAGTACTAGGACAGGCCAGGCAAAGTTGTCAATTTAGAGTTACGTATGATTTGAGCCTCGGTTTCATTGTGATTTCAATTTCAGTCAAACAGTTCAGCTGCAGAGATTTTGCAGTAATTCTGTATGTGCTACAAAATGTAGCACATTGTTATGTGCTACAAAATTTTCTTTGCAAAATTTTCTGTCTTATAACTCCGAACTGGGATGTAATCTAGCACTTGCTGTTCTTTTCCATCAGTGCTTCCAAAGGTTTCCAAGTTTATCTGTTGATACTCCTGTTGGCTACTTCCTAACCTTTGGTTTGATGGCACAATCCTGCCTCTTTGACAACTTATTTACAAACGTAAAGACAACACAATCATCCAGTGAGGACGTAATTCTTACCACACTAACCCGAGGAAGACATGACATCTGTTTCAAAATCTTACAAGTGAAGATTTCTGAGCCTTTGACTCACTCTGTGAATGTTTATAGAGCTATTCTCCCAGTTTTTTGAGGGAGCAGGGTATCTTTTCTCTTTTCTCATGCTTCCCTTCTGGGTTATTGAGCTAGCAGGGTCTGTACAGATGCCCCACAGATAGAGCATCCTGATTTGTTTCCTCCATACAGGTTTGACTCAACCATCTTCCTCCCTCCACCCTTTCCCCAAAAGATGAAGTCTTAGGTGGGGGGAACCTGCAAGCTGTGAACTCGATAAACCCTGAATCCTTTGCTACTTATATATATGACCCCATGATTTCAGCTCGTATTTTAATTTCTAAGTCTATCTGATCTCCTGTGATATTGCTCTCTGCTAAAAGCATTCTGCTTTTCAGGCTGGCTGCAGTGCATGCACACTGTAGTCTCTTCGATTTTTCATGTACCACATGCGGCTGTGTTCTAATAGTACTGCTGTGCAGGGTATTTTAGATAAAAGGCTAGATCTGTGTTTATATTTTTCAGTTTCTCATCCAGACTCTTCCTTTCTCTCCTGTTTGTGACTTGTGAGCGTGTCCTTGCTGACCAGCTTGGTGCACGTGCTACTACTGATCTTTGCAGCTGCATTTTGTTTGTTGGTTGATTCTAGTGAAATCCTTTTCTTTTCACACAAAGTTTATGGTCAGTTCATGCTTCTCGAGATGCTGTTTTGCATGACCCTGTCCTGGTTATTTACCATTATACACCCAATTGTATCTTACGATAGTTTTGTTTCTGAAATATCAAACGTTCAGTACTGGAAAAGTAGTATTTTTTTTCTTTTTTTGAATTATGTATTTATTTTTAGGCATTAAATACACTGAGAACTTCTTACTCTAGCTTTATATTTAGGCAAGCATTTAGTTGATTCTTAATACTTTTTTTTTCAGATGGCACAAAACACTGCAGCCAAACGTAGGCCTTGTGATTTTTTTTTTCCCTCCCACTGATAGACCATGTAATTTTTAAGATTTGTTTAGTGGCTTTAATAAAAGGTGGATAAATATATCCACCAAAATTAATTCATTGTTTATCCACCATTTAGAAAGCTAACTAAAATCAAAGATGTTTGTGTATGTTTATTTCTTAGGATGTCTGAGAACAGGCTGCCCTATCAGAGGTTTCACTGGAGCCTTCTTTAAAAATAACTCTTTTAGGATTTTCTCAAAAGCAAAAGGAAAGGTAATATTTTAGGTAAACTAAATACCTTACCAAATATCACGTGGGGAAATTTGCAGCACTAAGTTTCCGATTACAAAACTTGCAGAAAACTTGTAATTTATGTTGTGTTCTAGTTCTGGGGATTTGCAAACGTGCATTGCTTTATGTTGTTTCTTTTTCTTTCTGCAGTTATCCTCAAGAATTCCAGGATAAAGGTAAATCAAACACGTGTCTTTTATTCCCCCATCCCTCCTGCCCTGGTAAATTTTTGCCCACTGACAGATTCTCAGGGGGATAAAGAGGCTTGCGGTGCCCGGCGCAGCCGTGGGGACCCGAAGGATGAGGATGTTGGCTCCCCCTGCTGAGCCAAAAGGGAAAAGGCTTCCAGGTCCCAACTTGGTGCTAAAACTTGCTCCCACTGCCTTCACTAAGCACGTGAGAACGCTTCCTCATTCAAAGAATAGTCTAGAAATACAGTTTCAGGATTTCATATACGTGGAGCCTGTTATGTGTGATGTAACTAGCAATAGCGTAGTATTGTGTCTTGGCAGATGAGGCAGCTTTCTGGGAGGAAGCATATGCGCAGCAGTCTGCTTAACCTACTGGCGGGATAATTTATTTCAGCCTTTTTTCTTAATAGCGATTGCAGACAGCCTTCCCTTTCACCGTGATATTCCTTAACCTTTCGGTAGGCCCGCGCCGCAGCAGCCTGACACCCCGGCTTGCGATCCGCGCTGCGCGCACGTTTCCGTAGCGTGGCGGGAGCCGCAGAGGAGAGGCCTTGGCGTGCCCGTAGTGAAAGCTCCAGTGCTGCTTATCCGGTGTGTGGTGGCGGAGCTGCCGCCAGGCCGCAGCTCCGGTGCGGAGCTGCCCGCGCTGCTGCAGCCTTCTCTGCTGTAACTCAACCTGGAGGGGCTCTGGTTTCCACGATGCTGATTCGCGAGGTCGTGACCCGCAGCCCGCGGATGCTGGTATGAGGGTCACAGCGCGGGGTCAAGAAAGCCCAAGTGAAGCTCGGCTCCTTGCCGGGGCTGCGGGACCTCGGCCTGGCTGTCTCTGGACAGGGAGGGTCAGATGTACAGGCTCCATCTGTGCCTCCTCGTAGGGTCAGTATACCTGATGGAAATCACATATTCAGCAAAGTGAAGTTATAACAAGGTGCAAAAAGACATTAGGCAGAGGTAACAGGCCGACTGAAAGAGAAAGTTTAACTGGAAACTTCCTAAAGATTGCCAGGTTTTTATAAACTCAAACTATGTGACTGTATTAACAATTATGTTAAAATTATTGCTACTATTTTATGTTGCATCTCAACACCATTGCTGAAGGTAAGGTATAATTTCCCTCTACTGCCAGGCAGAAGAGGGAGGAAAAAGCCAAATGTCATTTTATTCAGAAAACAACCTAAAATTAGGTGGTGTGGTTGTTTCATTACATATTTGACTTTCTAGAGAGCATGTTTTATGCTTCTGCACGTTTCATGCATGTACCTAAAGGATTTTTGAACCTGTGAGACTATAATAAACATGAGAATTGTTTACAAAGAGCAGAGATTTTATATGCTGCTATTTTCTGAAGCATAAGAAAATTCTATTTATTGTACTTTCTTCTTTGATAATTCAAAAATTTATTAATAATTCAACAAATTATTAATAAAGATGAGATTATTTCCAGTAAAATGTATAATTTAATTGAAATAGTTTGTTATTGTACAACTTGTTCTGCTTTTACTAAAAATTATATTCAGCCTTATTCTCCTTATTAGAGTATATTTGTTTCTTAAGCAGGATACATTACTTTTGATTATTTTAATCCTCACGATACATCTCTTAGGCTCAGATGCTAGAACTATGTACAGATGGTGGAGCTTGTGAACAGTGACATTTTAGTATTTGTCAATAAAACAAGAAGACTCAAAAGTAATGCCACTGTTTTCTCCAAGCTAGCTTAAACTCCTGCAAAGGCATGTACATTTATATGCATGAATACAAAAAAAAAAATCATTAAAAACTGGAGCCTGCACTTGCTTGAAGACTGCTCAAGGGAATGTAGTTCACTGGTATGCATTGTCAGTACAACCTCCAGAGTTCAGAAAATGTCACCTACCTTCTTTCCAAAGGCATCTAGAAGAATCTTTTGGAGGCTGAAAGAAGTTGACTAACACGTCAAAATTCTTACATTTCCTGTCTAACATAGTGGAACTTGATTCCAGTCTCTCAAAGAGCAGCTCTTTTAGCTTGTGGGTTATTTTACAAGTATGCTTTGTGGGTATCGGCTTGTTGCTCCGCTGCCTTTCGTCACTGCTTGTTCTTGAAGTTCCACTGGCTTGGCATGTAGTGACTAGTTGGTTTGACCAAGGTATTGTAGGTGAGCTCCCGATGTAAGGGCTTTTGCCACTAGCACACAAGGCCTTATCTTCCATAAAACATTTGGCAAGCAGTTAAAAATAATGAGGAGTACATGTACAAGTGTAGCATGGCACCTTGAAATCCAAATCATCCATGTACACATCTCTAATTTTTAAAGAATTGCACAAATACTTCTTTGCAACTAAATTGATGCACTTGGGACCCTTCCTACATCTTAAAAATCAACCTTATGTTGTTGTCTGTGAGGTCACTACATGTGCTAGTAAAGGCATCTTTGCAAATGAACCTGCACACTGAAAGAAAACGAAGTTTTTTTTGGAGAGAATACACTGAAAATTCAAGACACTAAATTTGCAGTTCAGGAAAAGTCATTTAATTCTGGTGTGTGATGTATTGTCTGGTTTTACCCTGACTTTTACAGTTGAACATAATTGTGATTTCTGAACAAAGGAAGTCCCTGTGGTGTCATGACCAGAAATATCTAGTTATGTTAGTAGGCAAAACACTAATCTTCTCACAAATTTTACTTCCATTCTTAAATGAAGCAACTCAATAGGAACTTATTTTCCTCTTGCATGCTTTTTGCTCTGAAATATCTTACTTGTCATCTAGGCAGTGTTAAGTAAAAACAAAAAGCCAGTTAGAGTCACATGCAAGGTGACCTGTTCTAGATAATGAGTTAAGAAGCAACTTGAAAATAATTTTTATACAAATAGGACTTTTTCTTTTTTTAAATAATATTCAGTGAAAGATAGAAAAGTCTGGCCTTCATCAAAGATTCTGAGTTAAAACAGTTTTTGGCATTTCTCTGTTTTGAGATTAATTGAATCAATACTGTGGCTGCCAAAATGTTTAGTTAAAAGAACCTTGTTTTCAATTTATGCTAAAAATAGTGCTAAAGTTGGCAGAAGCACTCTAAGTCCTAGAAACTGTATTTGTGTTTGAAGTTCACTTGCCATCTGTTCTTTGCATTTGTTCTAGCAATATATATATATATTTATGCACTTTTCATGAAGAATTTCGGCTTTATGTTGAAAATGAGACACCAAAAGCACTAGACAAATGCAGTCATAGCATGCAAATTTGTAGAACAAGTTGTCTGTAAAGCGCTTGGTGCAACTCCTATCCGCCTCTGGTAGTACTTATGCAGAAAATGTTTGATTTGGCATTTAGGCTGAATTATGGCTTTTGAGTCTGATAAAAGCCGATGAAGGTCCATTTAATTTTCATTTTGCTTTGGCATGGTAGAAGGTAAACCTGCGTTCCTGGAGTGTCAGTGCTCTTCACCTGATTACCAGGAGCAACCCTAGGAAACCTGTCAATGCCTCAGAGGCCTCCGTGGCTCCTGACGGAAAAATGAGTGTCTGGGGCTTGAGACACCTGCTTCCTGGATATAGTCAAGCTGATAAAGTAGCAATATATGCAAAGACTTTTTATTTTCTCTTTCATCTGGATACTGGGATGAAAAAGTACTGTTTTGTAGGGAGGGTGTTATTTCCTTTTTTGTCTCTGTACATTCTGTTTTCTAGGAAATGGCTGTAGGGATTTGGAAGTCTTTTTGGACTTGAGGAAAGGCTGCACTAGCTTTTGGTCATAGCAGCATGTAGATGTGAGTAGTATATTTTAACACAGGTGAAATTTCTGAATCAGGAATATGAATACATTATTAGTACTATAACATAAATGGAAAAAGTACTGCTTAGTTGTTACCCCATCCTCTGAGGATCATTATGACCCTTTCTGGAGAGACCATCACAGGAAGGAGGAACGTGCCAGATGCATTTTATCCTGGAGGGCTGGAGTGTTCTATGTAGGCAAGTCGCTGTGTTGTCCCTTTCAGCTCTCCAGAGCTGTCACCTGTGAAGTGCCTAGGCCAAGCATGATTTCAGGCAACCACCAGTGCAGCACAGCATGGTCTGATCCTGATGTGCCCCATCAGAGCAAGAGGCAGCGTCACCGTGTACCCAGCAAGTGCAGGTTACGTTGCTTTCCTGTGCTCGAAGCATGTTTGCCTGCAAACCTAGTGCCATCTCAGGAGTGTTTGGAAAATGAGTGCTTGTTTTATAAAGGCCAAGTAGCAGTTTAAAGGTTTAAGCAATTTGTAAAGGTTTTCTTTTTAGCAATTTAAAGCCATCGTGTTAATGTGGGTATTTAGAAGAGTCTTCAAGAAGAGTGCTTAGAACTATTTGCATGACAAAGGATATTTTGAGAAAGTGGTCAGGAAAAAGTTCATTAGATTGGGTCAGTAGAAACTTGTTGAAAATCACCTGCAGCCATCAAGAGGCTAAAGTACACATATGTGAGCTTGAAAACAACTTTACCCAGTTATTTTTTTGAAATACGGTGTAGAGAGAATCTTGCATTTATTTACTTGGTGAGTTTATATAGTCCTTGCAACAGCAGTGACTTGTCTGGAGCTGTGACTTAGTGTGACTTAGTCACATCCAGTGACTTCAGACTTTCTGAAATGGCAAGATGAAGGATGTTTAGACAGCTGACGAGCAATTTTTTGTATACATCCCTCTCCATAGACTTTTTAGAAATACGGTGGAAGATCCCATTTCGGGGCCTCTAAATGATTAGCTAAAATGTCTTGTCTGTTGTCTTCTAGGTTTAGTACCTGAAGCACTGCCTTTAGTGTTTCGGAGTTCATTACTGTAATTGGATTATTGCTTAATATATATATATTTCTGGAGGAAAAAGGAAGTTTGATTTTTTTTTTCCTGGATCCCTATAAAGTGATATGGTCCTGGTGGCTCTGTTGAGATTACACCAACAAAATCTATTGAAAATCTTCAGAATATAGAACAGAGGATTAAATGTAGCCCTTGCTGCAATGAAGAGAGTTTGTGTTTAATGCTCTAGTTTTAATGTGGTATGCTTATCACAGGTGTGCATTATTTTCTATATAAAATAAACAAGGTAGCATTTAATAAGGAAAGACATTGTTCATGCTTTATTATGGATAATATAGAACTGATTCTGCTATCAAGCTTGTAAGTGGACAGTTTAAGTTGCAGAAATTGGAGGGTAAAAGAGCGTACATAGGTGCTTATGTATTGTAACCATTAAACATCTATCGTTAATTAAACTTTTTTTCAAGTTCCTGATAAATCATATGGTATTCTGGGGAAACAAGAAACTGTATTAATGAGCACCAACTCCTTAATTATCCCCATGACTACATAACAGGGACACATTCATGTCATTTCTTTGTGCAATAACTTTTGCAAAGAAGTATTTTTAAACTGATCATTAATTTTATGACCACAGAAATGAGATGCAAAATTTATGCTGTTGTCATTGGCACAGGTTCAAGGCACTACTGACATTATGTGTGATTGTAATGGAATGGCTGCCAACTAATGAGTCTATAGACATTTCGTTTGAGCATGCTTTGCTTTTAGATGTCTGATTAGGCAGTAATGCTTTCAATTATGCCTGCAAATTGTATTGGATGCATTTACGTGATGCTCATTGTTGCTTTGTAGTTCAGTTTTCTATTACCTAAGTGCAAGCTGAATGCTTTAATTTATTGATGCTTTTGGGGTGTATTTTTAGGTACTTGGCACCTGAAGAGCAGTGACTTGTGCTGCTCAACACTGACTCCTCTGATTGTTTCAGGAGTGACACTGAGAGCTGCAGCTCCAGGTCTTTAGTCTTCCTCAGGAGGTGCAATATTAGCTGCAGTGCAACACTCTGACAGAGGAGAATAGGAGAATATGAAGTGGAAAAGGGAGACAGGAATAGTTTGTCTGGGAATGTTAAGAGACCACACCAGAATTAACAGGGAGTCTCTGTATAAATTGCCAGGGATAATATCCTTATATATTAAAAGCATGTGCTCCTAAGAGTGTTCTTTAACCCTGCCAAAATCAGGAGGCAAGAAATCGATACTATTCGGTAGTCATTTTTTTTTGGTGTGACTCCGTAAAAGCATTGTAAAATGTTGCCTGTTGAAGCTCCAGAGCACATCTAGTGGGCTGTCCTATTAATATGACTGCAATTCTTACATACAGATTAAATGAGTTAGGGTTTGCCTTTCAGTATATAATGTGAATTTACAAATATTCTTATTTAGTACTAATTTGCAAAAAAAAAAAATCTTGTGTGACTGTGAGTACATTTGTTAATAGCTGATAGAAGGGCAGTTTTGAATGCATCCCTGGTACATGGGGGTGTTGGTGTTTATATATATACACATAGGCTATGCATTCTAGTACTAGGAAAGAAATGGGATGGGGAAATGGAAGAACTCTTAATGTTGTATAGGTTGTGAATATCATGTCTGCTGTTTGTGTACAGAGTCTATCATCTAATAAAGACATAAATATATATAGAAAGAGAGAGACAGGCAACTGGTCTTTGGCACATAAGTGTGAAAGATGATCGTGCAGGTTGTAAATATGGCATAATGGTTTCTGTTCATGTGCTCTCATGTGCTGGTTTTCTCTGGAGGGATAGGAGAATCCTTCTGGAGAGGGGTAATTTACTTTTGGTTTGACAGGTGTGATGAAATGCAAATATTTTGAATCAGATTAACACGATGGCTGGAGTGCTACTGGAAGATGGTCACATCAAAAATAGACTGGAGTCAGTGTCATTTTCTGAGCAGTTGTTATATGGTGCTGGAGCTTGAAGGGAAGCTTTCAGAAGAAAAACTTAGTATGTAATGAAAGGAAAATCCAATTTGATATTCCACAATCTTGGAATGTAAAAAAAATCCAGCAAAGCAGAAATCGGGCTTTGCTTTCTTATCCACAGAGCAAACGTGCTTCTCTTTGCTAAGATCTGTAGTGTTTTCTGGGCAGACCCTGAATTTTCCATGAATTTGCATTATTAAATAGGAAGGAAAGTAGCAAAACTCTAAACTGTGGCTAGACACCCCTGCGGATAGCTGTGGTTCATACGTGTGTGGTGCAGAATATCCTCACTATGTATGTGGTTTATTTGCGATTCTGAGAAATTAGTTACCCGATACATTACTTGACCAGGGAATACCTGAACAGAGAAGCTTATCCAGAGGTCTCTGGATAGCTTTCTGCGTATAAATATATTGAAATAAAATGCCCGAGCAATTTAGGTTTATATGCTCTTTTAGGAAATTGAGAGTCACTTGATCTATTGGCACATCAGGTTTACGATTTTGGTTTAGTGACAACATCAGCTTTAATTACTGTTTTTCTCTCCTTCCCCAAGACTTTTTTTTTTTTTTTTTAAGGAAGAATGTAGTTTATGTTCTTTTTTTTTTCCCTGAATTTTGGCATTTTTCCACTGCTTTTTCACCTAGATGGGATGAAAAATCTTAGAAAATTTCCCCGTTGTGGGGAGGGAGAACTTTAATTTGTCTAACTAAATGAAAGCCTCAAGGAATATTGATTTCTGCTTGCCTTTCCCAGACCTTCACGTTTAACGTGCTCCGATCAGCATCGTGCATGGGCTGGCTTATAATGTGCATTTTTGCACGTGCTGTAGCCCGACTCTCAACTCTTTCAGAAATACATCAATAGGCTGCCTTAAGCCCTGGGTTCAGGTTTTAGTCCAGCTTGTGTCCTCTGGGAGGGATGTAGCATGTTCTGCATTTGCAAAGTTGTTCCCTGAAGAAAAGTTGAAGTGGACAGAGGGCGACAAACGGCTGCAAAAAGTAGTTGGGCCGTGTGTTGGCGGAGGTCGCTGCGATTCCTGTGTGCGCTTGGGAAGAGCAAACTCCTGCTCGTGACACTGCCTATTTCTCTTCCTGACAGTATTTTCCCTTGTCCACCTCTTTGCTGTGGTGTGTGGTTTTTTTCCCCTCTGCATGAGGAGCTGTCAGCAGTGCCGTGCTGGGAGTAGGTTCATTAATGTGACAGTGTTATTAAAAAAAAAAAAAACCCAACCAACCAATCAAAAACCCACAAACCATCCCAACAAAAAGTCCTTGGTTAAGGAGGACGTAGGTCTAAAAGAGCAGCATTTACTAGGACGCTTTATCATGCAAGGTGCATGGAGCGAGAGTGCCTTCAAACTGGCATTTGTTCAGTTTGAAGTAGGACTTCTCAATAAGGAAAGTCTTGGATTCTGTCCACGTGTGTATGATAGACCTGTAACTAGCCATGTGTTTTTGACTTTTGCAGAATTGGAAGATGAGGAAGAGCCAGAGGGCTCTTTTCCTTCACCTCCTGACAGTGTCTCAATAGCATCTGACCGGTACGATAAAGAGGATGAAGCACCCTCTGATGGTATGTGGCACTGTTTATCTTTGAATGTACTAGATTTGCCAGTTTGCTACAAACTCATGTAATCGGATCCTCATGATGAGAATGTTAGTGTTGGGAATCAGATAAACAGATAAGCCTCACAGCTGGACGGCTGCGTTACCTTCGCAAGAACCTTTTAAGGAACTGAAGAGCTCTCTCTAGTGGTCCTAGAGGCACAGTGAAGCTGTCCAAAGTGCACAGGCTGTTTTAACTCATGTGTTTTCATAGCAAAGTGTCTTCTGTAGCTGCATACCTTTTTAAAGATAGATCGGTGGCTAAAGCAGTGTGAATGTTTGTAGTAACAAATAGTTTGTTAATCCAACATTATCAGATTCTTGCTTAATTTTATTGTGCTACTTAATGGCTTGCTGTATTATTTATCTTATAAATAATGAAACAGTTGATATGATTGATACTTTTCTGTAAACTCCACGCAGAATAGGTTCATAAAATATTAAATTAATTATTCCTACAATGTTTCCTTCCATTAAGACAGTCTTTTGTAGAATGTTTTCTTTATATAAATTTAAAAAAAAACCCTCTAAGCTCCCTAGCTGTTTTCCATGTTGTTTTATTCTGTATTCATTAAATTTAATGCTAAATGTGATTGTTTTGAAGATATGAGCAATTGAATATTTCAACAGTTAACAAGCTTGCTTTAGCATAGTGTCCATATTTTCAAGGTTTTGTTTATTATATACATAATAAAAAACCCTTATATGGATAATACATGGTGATAAATTAAGTATATGTACAAATAAATTAACGATGTATATTAATTTGTGGCACTGTAAGTTGGATAGACTTACTAGTGAATGATGTTTTCTGACATGATATGATGATCAAACTGTGCAGCTCCATCTTGAAATACAATTGCTGAATGAAAATATGCTTCCCGCAACATAGCACTCCACATTTTATGTTATCCAGATTATTCCCCTTGGAAACATAAATTGCTTTTATGAGGTATAAAATTATGTCTATTGCAGAACAGGGATAAGTCAAGTACATGCATAAGTGATAAACCTTCTAACCACTGATTCAGAGTAACGCTTTCTTTTTTTTTTTTTTTTATATATATATGCAGAACTCGGTAAAATTTGTAATGATAATAATCGCACATTTTCTTTTATATGCAGCTTCTTTTGCCTTTTGGCAATGTGACTTTCTATTAAAAATTAAAATAAGTGTTTTTGCTTTCAGATTGAAATGTAATTATCAGTCAAATTGAATATGGCTTTTTTAAAACCCAAGCTAATTTTCCAAACTACAGATGAATGTAGCTTCCTATTTATTTGTTTTTGCTTGCAAACATTATCTTAAAATTATTTCTAATTTGTAACTTACCAGTGTGGTATTGACTGCATAAAGGATATGTGACCAGTTTGTATGAATACTTAATAGGGGATATGATTATATCTGTTCCAAAACTGTAAATCAAGAAAAAAGTGAAAATGTTCATAAAGCTATAGTGAAGGACTGAAGAATGCTGATACAAGAGAATGTGAAACATCATACAAGTTTGTACAGATAGATGATTAAATTTTAGCCCGTTTTAGAAGTTGGAATTGTGAGATTAGGTATAGTAGCTTCCCTGCAATATCTTGGCTAATTAGTTACAATGTGGGTAAAAATACAGTTGATAAACTTCTGTTGTATTTAAGATGATGTTACCTCCTATTGGTGTTTCTACATTTTTTTCTTTTTAATTTTGGATAAATCCTATTTAATTATCTAGTAGGTACTCAGGATGAATAAAAGTAGAGAAAAGGCAGATTTTAGTCTATATGTACTTATTGTAGGAGTGTTTTTGTTTTGCTCTGTGAATGTGCAGTGTGTCATTCTAAGGACGTTTTGATTTTAAGACATATAATCTGTCATTCAAGTCTAGACCCCTAGACTACGTATGAAAATGCATGTTGGGAGAATCTCATCAGAGGCACACTGGTGCTTGGGAGTGCAGCGTGCTTCGTTTCTCAGGGACGTGCCTGCATCTGAGGCTTAGCAGTGTGGTTTTGAGCAGTCTGTTAGTGCTGAGTATTTAAAGCTCACACAGGTACCTTGATCCGTAAGGTGGACTCTGTCTTACCCGGATACCAGGTCAGGTCAGTAGGGCTCAGTGCAGGTGTGATTCTCACTGCATTTCCAGTTGCAGAGTGAAGGTTTTAAGCACTAACAGTAGGTAATTGAATTGAGAAGTGGTCCTTATTTATACTCGAGTCCTTTCATCTTTTTTTTTATAAGCCTATGTGTACTTTTTCCATTAAAAATAGATTTTTTTTGTCTGTGTATGTGTGCATTAGACTATGGTTTGTACGACCTCAGCAAGTATCACAATTTGACTTTGCAATGTTACTGTCAAAATAAAATTTGTGAAGGCACCCATTTGGTAACAGATAAGGAATTAGTGTATTACGTGTACATTACAGTCATTGTAAAAACCTGGAGTTTTTGTGTGACCTTTGTCTAATGGTGTATTAATTACCAGAGAGATAATCCATTTAACAATAAGTATGGGATAACTAAATTAGCACAGGTCACCTAAAGGCCTTTTGTCAAATCTGATTGTTATGTTGTCCTTTTGACTTTTACCTTATGGTAGGCACTAACAAAGTATCTAAACTTTGATGGATTATAAACTCTAAACATGATATGTATTTTTCATAATGCTAATGTAATTTTCTAGGTACTGAAAAGGTCAAACCCCCACATCTCTGTGTGCATTCTAAGTCTGTCTTTCCTTTTAATATTTCTTTTTCTCTGTTCCTCTGGTTCAAAAGTTCACTCAGTTCCCAAATGGCCACCTAATTTTCCAGTTATTCCCTCAAGCCATATGTGTTTTGGTTTCTTTATGGTTTATTAGGTACTGTAGGAAAGTAGCATAAGTTATATCTTCTAATGAAATTCAAGCACACTTCAGTGATGCTTTGACTTGATTGCTGGCAGCAATTAGATCACAAGGAAGGAGAATGATGCATAGGCTTACATGTCCAGACACCCTACAGAAACTGGATGAGGGATAAAGCACAACAACTCCCCCACCCGAATAAAAAAACCCCAAAACAAGACAGACAAAACAGAACAGCACTGCCAGGTACTCTGTTCTTAACTTGATTTTTTTTTTTTTTATTGGCTAACCGCCTGATTGATAGCAAAATCATAACTTGCTGTATGCTAACAGGCAGAGTTCACTTGTAGGTTATTGTGAGCTGATAAAGGGTTAGATGGAGTTTTGATTTTCGCATTGGTCCTTGGTGCACCAGATTAATGGAATTTCAATGAGAGACTGGAGTAGTCACAGCTTTGTCAGAAAAACAGATGGAGATTCTATAGCCACGTCTGCTCATTAATACCAGTTGCCTGAAAGGTGTACTACTTCTCTATACAAAAGACTCAAGATAATTGATTTTTGAGCAGGGTATTTTTTTCCACTTATTGATGAGTAGGTTTCTTGCAACTTAAATGACAGGTTTTTGTATAGTACATTGTATAACAATGTTATGTCTTGTGAATTCTTACTCCCTTTCCATCTGTATTTTGAAAAATGTGTAGTGGGAAATACATGTTGTCCTCTGTTAAAAAGAGAAACCAAAACATGTTAAAAATACTTAGAAATCAAAATACTAAGACTTTAAAGTTGGTGGCAAATTTATTTTTAACTGAGAAACTAATGAAATGATAAATCATATTCTCAGGGATGTATCACTGTTTTTCCTTTAATTTTGAACTATCTTGGGATGATGTTAAAATAGGTTCAATGCTGTGCTGAAGCTAACTATGCACAGCCGAAACTAGTAATTAATAATGTAGTCTTCTTTAATAATATCAAGTTTTGTAACAGTAAAATATTTCATTTTATGGTATAAAAATTCAATGCTAGGAAATGCATTACTATGTATTACTATTAATACGGCAGCGTACGTTCTCTGACTTTTTTGTAACTGCTGCAAGTGAATTGACCGTTTTTGAGGAAGATGGGTCTATGTTTAACTTTGCAGAGAGTATGCAATATGGTAATTACTGGATCTGAAAAGATCATAGTGACTGTTGGTGAAGCATTTAGATTCTTATCATTTCCATGGATGGTCTAAGAATGTTGCCTTGAGCATATATGGATAAAAGAAGTACTAACCTGTGTCTGGATACGTGTATGTTTTCTGTAATTATCATATTGGTGTATAGCATAGGAATAAAATATACCTTTGAGTAGAAAATTCTTAAATAGGGTGAGAATCTAATCCCATAACATTCCTTGAAGTTCAAGTAGAGGGAGGTATGGTCTAAACAAGCAAAATATGGTGCTTGGAGAGGTATGAGGAATCAGGATAACTGAAGGGGTTGTTCTTGAGCTTTTGGTCATCAGAATAAAGTCTTGGAAATTAGTAAAATTGTTTGTACTGTACAACATGTTTTTCTTGTATGTTTTCATGTGTGTTCTTTTGGCAAAGCCAACAAGTTTTGGCTCTTTGTTTTTATGCAGCTGCTTTGGAAAAGCTGTATGCAAGTCTTGGTAGGCTTAAGTCAACCATTTTATATGGTTTATATTTCCTGTTTATGAACATCATACTTGGAATTTTGAACGGCAAACTACATATGAAAAATTGTGTGACTAAATTTTTCATGCTGCTTCTTTTGAAAGTTTAAGTCTGAAATACAAGCTCTGATCGAGTTTTTTTTGCCCCATTTTATAAGGGTAAAGTTTAGAAAACGCTTGCAGAGGACGAGTAGTGTTTAGCTTTTTCTCGCTTTATTCAGCTACATTCCCACTGTTTATTTTGGCTTTGAGTTTATTTTGGAGGGACTATATTTAAGTGAGAACTTAAGTGAGTGTTCCATCACAAACCCAATTAAATAATATTAGTAACTATGTTAGCAAAGGTTGGAGAATGGAAATCACAGCCAGGATTTTTCTTGTCCCTCTCCCTTTGCCGTTCCTTTCTCCCTCATTTTATATTGGCTTACCACAATTTTAATGTCATAATCACTTACACTTGAGAGGATGTTTTGTTGTCTTGGGAATGAAAGTATTGGAAGCTTACTTGTGTTATTTTAGAGTATTCGTTATTTGCTCTGTAGTACTAGAGGCAGTTCCAAACTAAGAGTATGACGGCCATTCAAAAATGAAGCAGCAGTTGCTTTGGAGGAGGTTGTATTTTGCTTTTGTCATAGGTAGGTCTTTTGAAAGACAGAAGACAATGCATTTTCTTTCCTGAATATCTGTTTAAATATTTAAGCATGATTTAAAAGGATCACAGTGAGGGAAAGTAAGACCTAGCTTTAATGAGACATTTGGTCTTCGGTGAGTAAAAAGCAACTTCTACCTCATGCTTTTTTTTAAGGAACTGGCAGGAGGGCAATCTCATCAATTCCATGGGAAATGGAGGAAGACTGGACTTTGTTACTCTGACTTTGTTTTGAGATGATGCTAGTTGCTGTCACAATCGTAACTGGAAAATATCATTATAATTTATTACCTTGACACATGCAGCTAATTATATACAACTGTGTTGATGTATGTTTTTGTCAACAGTTTAGTAGACTATTTTTCTGTGTCTGAATAGATGGTCTATGCCAGAGGATGTACTATGTTTTGCAATGTATGAAACTCTGTGATTCTGCCTTTTTGGGAGATTTCTGGCTAAAGAGGTAGTGGGACTGATTAAAAATGCTGTTTGCAGAAGTCTAAGAAATCTTAATTAGCGGTTCAGTCTCAAGCAGGAAGACCTCAGTCAAAAATTTCTAATCTGGTATGCTGAGGCTGTCAGGGCAGGGGATACTCACCAGGGAATAAGGCTGAGATACTTGCAGACAGTTTGAGCATCCAAAGCCCTCAGTATTTTCCGTAGACAAAAGCGATTTTAATTATGTCACCCAGAATAGAATCTTTTACAAGTTGATGAAAGGCAATGGAAAATAAAACATACTAAAGAGGAGCATAAACTGTGAAGAACATTTTGGAAATTCTGATTTTGACAAAAATTAATGTCTTCTTTCAATGTCTCTTTCCATAGTAGTAATGGGATGTTGGTCCATGAGGGACCTGATGAGTATAAACTCCCAGGCCCGAATCCATTGATGTTGCACAGCGTAGAAGGTGATGTTGACCTTGCTAGAATTGTCAGATCTGTAAAGAAGATCAGCTCCTTTTTGGATAGGAGGGACCTCAAGAGTAAAGTCCGTTATCCCCTTAACTGTTGATGTTCTTGGCAGATGTCACATCTTTTCCTAAAAATGTTTAGTGGTGCAACTCTGTAGTCTCCTCAGGCAGCTTACCCCACTGCTGCAGCATATTTGCTAGTAAAAATATATACATAACCAAAACTTCCCTTGCCAATCTGTTGACATTTGACTCTGCTTTATTCATCAAGGACATGAAAATGGTGTCTTTCTTTGTTGGTGGTTTTCTTTCTTCTGGCAGAAATATATTTGAAGACTGAAAAAAGACTATAACTTTCCAAATGCAAATGCTGTGTAAATTTTAGGACAAAACTAAGAAGACTGAGCTGCTTTTTTGTTTGTTTATAGGATCCATAGCAGTGAATAGATCAACAATGAGTTATTTTGGAGAAGCAAGAAATAAACAAAAATTTGCATGTGAAATAGGCAAACACTAATCTGATTAATTTTGATTTAAACCATTTGTGTAGAACAGAAGGGATGAATTTCTGACCAGGAAACAGAAATTTTAAGTGAAATTCTGATTCTGTTAAAGTCAATAGTAATATATATATAGATATATATAGACACACACACACACACACATAAAATCTAGGTTAACAGTGTGTAGAAATTGATGATACTAAATCGCTTGAACTTCTAATTGTCATGATTAAAAACTTCCTGTTAAACAATAAACCTCTGTGTTCTTTTAACATTTACCTTTCTCCCATGGGATATATGACGTGGTTTGTTGCTCATTTTATTTCATCTATGTTGCTTGAGTGACTGAGCAATAACAAAACAGTCATGTAGGCTCCACTACTACCCAGTACAGTGTCCACAGTAAAAACGAGTAACAGCCTGTTTGACCAGTTTCTTTGGAATATTAGATTGTATTATCCAAGGTATCTAACAATAGGACTCTAAAAACAGAAAGCCGAAGTGCAATAGATTTTTCTCTTTATTTTATATAGCTTCCCATTCTGATGTTTTCTTAGATCTGCTCTTAACGCATCTCAAATTGCAGAAATAAAAAGGAAGAGAAAGGTTTTCCATCTGTCTTCTTGATTTGGGATGTTCCTAGTGTGTTTTGAAAACTGCTAATCATAGTTTTAGGACTTTATTAAGGATTTCCTCAGCTGAGGGAATTTCTGTGCCCTGATTTTTCTGTGCCCTGATTTTTCTGTGCCCTATACTTTGTCTCTGCCAAGCATTAATGGGAGGTCAACACCCATTCTGCTCTTCCTCCTGCTCTCCTGGGACCAGGCAGAGATTGCAGTAGAGGCAGCTGACAGAGCACTGTTCCTGTTTTCCAGCAGCACCTGAGGTAGGTGATAATCCAGCCCCCTGCCAGAAGTGGTCTCGTCCCACAGATTGTTGCTGCTTTGGCATTCTGGAGAAGAGGCGTCTTGTCTGTCCCGGTATCTACCAAGTGTGGCAGGAAAATGTGTCTGCATTCAGCACTGATTATTAGGAATTTGTGGCCATTTAAAACTCATAGTACATATTGAGGTGTATATCAGCATTAATGAAGATAAGATTTTGCCATGTTCCTGGTTTTGTGTATTAAATGATGAGTACTTTCTGTAGACATGCACAGTGCCTCTGTAGTGCATAAACAAATACAGAAGGACCTGTTTTCTTTAAGGCATCATGCAATCTGGGCATTAATCTAATAGGTTTGGTTTTGTTTGTGTTTAAATAAGAATGAATGAGATTGCAGTGGATTAATATTAGTGAATTTTGAGATTAAATTTGAATGAAGAAGCAACGGCTAAATCATAAAAAGGCTTATTAAAGTGTTGTGTACAGGAAAAAATATTTGTAAATTCAATCATGATATTTTCTGCATGGGCAAAATCATTTTTGCTCATCTCACAGGTGTTGCAGGCATCATTCATTGCATCTAAATTTGCTGTAGGAACCATACTTTCCTTGGACATTTGTCGCTAGACAGTTTGACTGCTAATTTCCTTGGTAATTCTTTGGAGAAACCCAGTTGTATTGCTTGCATGTAGGAAAGCAGGAGGCTAAAAAGTTTAATGTTGTCTTTTCTTCAAACATTAATATTAATAATGAAGTAATCTTTACTAATTTTAGTCAGTCTATTCACCATTATTGAAATAATGAGATGTAGCATTCCCCTGGGATCATAGCCCTCTTTTCTGTACTGCTGGCAGTCAGAAAACGTTTTTAGCCCGTTTTGGTTAAGGAACTATAAGTGATCTTACACTGTCTAATGGAGGAGAACCTCTTCTGGTCTAAACAAGATTTTTTTCTGAACTTCTCCTGGATATTCACCCCATCTTCTTGAACATATTTTCCATATCTAATGGAAAGTATCTCACAACCTGTTAAAAACTTTCCAGATATCCTTGTCTTCATATAAAACATGTTTTTGCTTGTTACTTGGTGCTAAAACTTTAAATTTCGGCATGTGGGCATGTGTGATATCCAAGATACTCACAGTGAATATTCACAGGTGCAATTAACTAATGTGGTTTGAATTTAAATGGTCAGGGAAAAAGATTACTATAGAAGAGAATATGATTAGGGGGCCGAATGAAATTTGGACAGTGTGTTAAGACTGTGCTATAAGATGAAAATGTGATAGAAACAAGCAAAGTGAAGATAGTCTAAGCTTTTTTTCTGGTAGGTAACAGATAAATGACTTTTTCTCAAGCATGGATACAGGAAATGGGCCTTTTTGTTACAGTTGCCTGGGAAAAGTTAATGGAAATGTTGCCATTGACTTCCAATTAAAAGAAAAATTAACATGCCTTGTTTCAAGGGGAGAGTTTTAAGACAAATTTTTATATATTTTTTGTCTATTTTGTGTTTAATAATTGAGTATGTATGAGTAAGCAGATGCTGAGGGAAAAGTTTGTCTTTTTGATTGCCGTAACAGCCTTCCTGACCAAAAAATAAAAAAAGAAAAAAAAATCAAGAATGGAGTATATTTTCCTCCCATTCAAGAACTTCTTCAAAAACTATCTTTAATAGTGTGTTAGAACAGAAAAATAATTGGTGAGAATACCACAAATATTTTTCATCAAAGGTTTTTGAGATCGTGTGACAAAATATTAATTCTGTAATTGTGTAAAAGAGCTGCAACCTAGAAGTTGAAAGTACAAAAAATAATGTAGTGTAATGTAATATTGTAAAGTGCCGACTTCTTCTGTAGTCTGTATAGATGCTGTTGGTACTTAACTCATGAAATAAAACCTGCCAAATGAAAACTTCATGCGTTTGCTTAATAAAATGTGTCTGCAGGTTTCATTTGGTAATTTTATAGGCTATATCAAGCACTTGATAAAAAAGGATGGGTTTGAATACGTATTTCTTTATATATTTATATTTATAGAAATACTTCTTTTCCCATCTCAGATTACTGGAGTCTTCCAATTATTCTCATTCATTTGAGCGATATTCAGAATGTAGTATAAAAATAATGTGAAAATGCCAAAGTGAGCTGGTGATAATTGATTTACTCCATCACATTGAAATACCTCTCGTTTCCCTCTTCCTCTTCCCCTGGGCAATAATCATGGGATCAAGCTGCCAGTCTGTAGATACAATTTTTCCAGCAGTGCCATCTGGCTACTTGGCACTAAAAGTTGTATTTGCTTCTTTGCTGTTTCCAATGTTTTTTGTCAAATGTTAGATAGTTGATGAGATGTCCTCTGCTAGTGGCTGCTGATCCCCTCGCCCCAGTGAATGCTGGTTTGTATTGGTGATTTAAGAAATCTCTTACCTGCAGTAGTTTGGGGGATACAGGATTTTAAAAATTTTGTTCTATTTTGTTCCATTTTTTTTTTCATGCAGTTGGGATTTAGTATGGAGTCTGTTTGAGGAAGAATTGGATTTTAGATATGAAATTATTTTCTCTACCCACGTATAAAATAGTTTGTCATGATCTTTGTATTTTTTAATGGTATCAACATGTTCTCCCACAGACTTTCATAGATATTCAACATTAATGTAGAATTTGCTCCTTTTTTTTTTCCAAAAATTTCACTTTTTAAGGAAATTATGAATAGACTGTAAGAATTTGAAGATTCTCCGTAGCCGATGTGACAAGCTCTGTTTTGGAGCAACCAGCCAGAGTTGCAGTTTCATTTTTGTTGCTATATTTTTTTAAAAGAAAAAAAGTAGCTTATGGTTTCCAGAAACATGACATATTAGAAAAAACACCTCTGAGTTGCTTCATTCCATTCAGTCTTAGATGCATTTCACTGCCACGCAAAATATGAAAATATGAAATGTTAGAGGTGAGTTAGAAAACTGCTTTTTTTGATGGGAAAGAGGGTTAGGAAGAGAAGTACCTTAGTCTAGTCTCTCTCTCTCTTTTTTTTTTTTCTCCCTCTTCTCTAATATTAGTCTCTTTTATTTCTTATTTTTATTTCCTGTAATGTTCAGAAACATTCATTTAAAAAAAAATCCCCAAGGATTACGATGCCAAATGAAAATATAAGGTTTCAGATAACCCTTTATTTTTTATTCTGCTTTAAAACAATTACCTTGAATATTTTGGATGATTTATTTAAAAAAAAAAAAAAAGAAAAAAGAAAAAAAAAATCCAAAGCCCCTTCTTTTACTGTATCAATGAGTAAACTCCTAGTAACCAGGAAAATGACAAATAGATTTTTAATCTTACATAAAATCTTTCTTTTAGCCACCAGTTTTTTACGTGCTGTATTTTGGGTGAATGAGTCTCTCGACGAAAAGATAAATTTTCTCTTAATAGTCTGTATTGAAAGTACTCTCTTAGCCTGAAAAACTGTAACTCTGTGGCTTCTCAGATATGAATAACTGTGTTTAGTGACCTACCAGAATATTTGATATTGAATATTGTACCTAAAATTAGAAAATTATAAAAACAATTTGTTTATCGTAGTTTCAGTATGCTGTATGTATACATCCCCTAGTACAGTCTCCGTATTATAAAATAGTAATAAAGTAGTATTTAAATAATACAATTTATTGTTCTTTTCTGGTACTGGAAAAATTGTCCAGTATTGAAAACAAATCTTAGTATTAGGTTCTCAAATGTTCAGAGGGCTGTGGTGAGAATTTTGTAGCAGTTAGTTTGAATAAAATTTTAAGGATCTTTTGGTGTCTCTTTATAGCAGTCTTGCGAAAACAGAAGAAAAAGAAGGACAAGGGTGTCTGAATGTGGCTCTGCTCATCAGTAAACTGTCTCTCATACAAGCATGGGTATTTTTAATGCATGAGTCCAGTTGAAAGAATCTATAAAAACAGCAGTAATATCAAAGTATGACATGTATACAGCTAAAAATGCATGATATATTATCATGCTGAAAGTGTAGGTCTTTATTTAGTTTTGCAAAATGCAAGATTTTCAGGAGGCATTTCGTGACTTTGTAAAATAGCATCAAATCTGCCTTTGCCTCGCAACTAAATGCGAAGCTAAAATGTTGCCGCTAATCAATTGTCTGGGATGGCACCTCATTAAGATTTACACGGTCATCAGAAATGCCCAGGATTGTTTGTTGGCGATGCTCTAACTCAAATATATAAAGGGGTTACCGCGGCATTTTTCTTTAGAATCACAGGGAGTTCAGTGACCTTTTGTGGCAAATTATGTAGAAAGAAAATATTTATATTCATTTAAAATAACCTCCATGAAGCACTGGTCTCATTACCCTGTTTGATCAATCCCTCGTAGCCGGCGCTGCCGCGCGCTGCCGTTGCCATTGGCTGCTGGAATATGCTGCGAAGGGGCTAATGGTGATGGTGCTCATCAGGACAGGGTTCAGCCAGCGGTCAGCAACAAATAATTCAAGACTGTTTCTAAGTTTGTGGCTGGTGGAATTTGCTTCTTGCCCCAAGCCAGCAGCATTGCTGAGCTGGGCTATTTGATTAGAAGAGGAGCATATTTGCTTCTTAGCAACTGCACATTTGCACAACACACAGCCCTATGCTGCCTCCAAAGGTTTTCCTTTTGTGATGGGGGAAGAATACTTTACTGTTGACTGGCAGACAAAAGAGATCTTTGCAATGCAGAAGAGTTTACAACCTTTTTTTTTGTCTTTTGTAAACTTATCGTAGGTACTTTTTAAATTTAGTATTGCATGATGCAAATTTTTATTTCCATGCAATTCCATGATTTCAACACCTATATCTAACCTATTCCTGCAATGCGATTTTAAAGGACAGATGCAGACTTATATTTAATCATTGCTGTGTGCGTTTTTTCCCCAGCAGATTTACATAAATAGATTTTTTTTTTATATAGTTTGTGAAATAGCTATATTTAAAGAGCAGTTTCATATGCATATTGCTATCTCCCATTCAAAAGTGATACTCTGGTTGTTCATTTTACATTAATATAATGGTAAAATGAAAGCTGTTCTGCATGCTTTTTTTAAAAAAAATATATATTGACAGAACTACATCAGCAGTTTAGGATTCTAATAGTGCATGTGTGTGTGTAATTTTCAATGTAACACTTCCCACAGGAAGTGAGTCTACAGAAGAAAATGTGTCTAGTCAGGAGAAGACAAAGGCATTTATGACACCGGTAATCCTTGAAAAAAGACAATTCATGAAAGTCTTGAGTTTTACAGTTGTGGGGGCTGGGCAGGAAAAAAGCAAACATTTTTATAATGGTTTTACAGCTTTTTGTTTTTTTCACCTCCTGGCTTATATTTGATTGTGGAAGTTTCCATACCGCGGTAGCAGAGCAATAAATTGCTGATGTAGTTACTGAAATGTTGCGTGAAATACTAAGTACAGTCAGTATTCATGTGGATTTTTGATGCAGTTAGCATATTTTCCTTTTTTAAAAAAAAGGTAGGTTTTATAACTAACAATACTGAAGAGTACTTTTTAACATGGTATTTATAGGCTTTTAAAATTGTTTTCTCTTAAGGGATAGGGAGAGTTAAAGCAGGAGCACACAGTAAAAAGACAGTGGCGTGTATTAGCATGGCTAATGTCAGCGTCCACGGATTTACTTACTAATAACCATTTCAGTGGCAATTCAGAGCCAAAAGAGGAGAGGAAGAAAGCTGTCTGATGTGGTGAGGTAATAATAAACCCCAGATGTCCTCTTTTAAGTCTACTTTAAACCTATTTTTTTTTAATGCAGCTTTTTTTTTTTTTTCTTTTTAAGTCAGAGCTTCGGCTTTTAGGAGAATTTTGGGGGTGGAGAGCAAGGAGTAAGGTAAGGTGAAGGAGTCAGTGAGCAGTCTGGGGAATAGACACACAGGGGTGCGTACTGCTGAGCAAGAGGCAAGAAGAATTTGGAGGCTCCGGAAGGGGACTGGAGACTTGCTTCAGTCTCTTCTTGTTATGTATGACATATATATATAGAAATTTTTATAAGTGATTTGATGTACTAGTAGGATTTTCCTGTCTGTAGGGACTAGTATTTGCATTGGCTTAATTTCTGAGATCTTCAGAGTTGTGGCACTGGTAAGGTGACTGCTATTATGCTGCTGAAGCCCCCCAAAAAAGTTTACGTCTAGATAACTAATATTTATCTACTTAAATATCTATTTACCTATGTCTTAACTATGTCTTGGTTAGAACATACTAGCTTTTTACAGTACACTCTAAACAATACCCAGCAATTTAAGAGCAGAATATGAGGAATATTTTGCCTAATTGCAATGACAAGGGTTTTTTGCATAGGAAGGTAGATGCAATTATTCAAATTGGAGGTGGGCCAGAACACTGAGGTTAGTCCCCTCATCTTGCTAATTACTCTTTCAGTTTCATTAACAATCATTGAGAGATTGGGTGACTGACTTCTGTATGAACCTTGACATAATACATATAAAGAATCTTCTATTTATCTGTTTTTTTATTGTTCTTCAGAAGCATCCTTTGGATTATGCTAAGAAGTCTATGTAGAAAATTATTAAGGATCATTTCTGGTTGTACAACTCAAGGCCAAGATAAATATATATTTTGTGATTTTTGTGATGAACATAACAAGGCAGAAGTCAGCATGACTATGCCTGTTTTGGTTGGACTGCATGCCTCAACTAAGGTACTGGCATATTTATACTAGTGGCATTTTATTTTTCCTTTACAATATTGAATCTGCAATGATTCCTATTATGTAAGCAGTCAAAATATCTACCAGCGTGTGTTAAGAAATGTTTTTCTTAACAATGAAATCGAGTTCCCAGAATAGCTTCAAGCTGGGGCAAATTGAACTTGAAAGGAGGCTGAGGAATCTACCATTCTTGTTTTCTTTAAGCCCTAATATAGGAAATATACCTTAATGAGTATGGCATTTTTGAATAATTCCCCAGCCACTCTAATATATTGTCATTGGATTTTCTTTTTTTCTGTTAATTGCCTTTGTTCTTTGGAAATAGCAGTTGGCGGGGGGCGCGAGGTATTCCTTTTTGTTCTCTTTTTATTTTAGGGAATAATCTGTTCTAATGAGGTGCAGTGAATTGTACCATAGAGTGTTGGTACCAACTAGCTGCTTGCTAGGTTTTGGAAAGGGCCTTGCCTGCGTGAATCTATAGGTCATTTCTTTTTTTTCACAATCAACCTGTTCTTTTCCAAGTTCTGTGGTTAGTTTCTTCTCCTCAGGAATGTCAGGTGGAGAATTGCTTGATATATTTTTCAGTTAGTTGCAATTCATATGTCCAATTAAAAATGGCCTTCACTGAAGAAAATCACAAATATTTAAAACTGAAAACATTGTAGAGTGAGCATGTGTCCTGAGTCAGGATGTTGAAAAACCCGAGAAGTCATGTGTGTGAAACTGGACAAGCTAAAACAATCACTCTGAAAAATGGTAAATAAATGGGGAGCTCAGAATTGAGCTTTGTTTCTTTTTTTCTTTCCCTTTTAACAATTAAAACACAATATTCTTTTCTAAGGCAAGCAATGCTATAAGGAAAGGTGTGGTTGCAATTTCCCATTATTTTGGTTCCTACAGCTGTACAGATGAGGCCATAATTTGTCCTTCTGGTTTGAAGCTCGCATTGATGATCCTGCTGTCATTCTTCATGGATCCTTTGGGACTGAGAATCAATTACCAGCTCTCATGGCTTTTTCATGTCAGCTTCTTCATCTTTAAGACTGTTCTAACTATTAACAGACTGGTCATTTTTAAATGATTTTAAGTTATCTTTTTGTGTTTCATTTCCCTTGGATACTCAGAACTAGCTTAGGATACTGTATTACTAGCTAAAATGTATTGGAGAAAATGCTCTTTGTGAAATTAGAACAGACAGAATAGCAATATATCACTCTAATTCCATCCTTCAGTCTACTCCTAATCTTACAGGGAATTGGCATTCAAGAGTGATATAAACACATATACTGATATCACATAATATGTGAATATCAACTCCAGAATCCGGTCCCTTGGTATTTCCATGTCACTGAATGGCTTTCCGCAGTGTTCTTCAGCACAATTTCGTGTGTGTCTTTTCAAGATTTTGTCAAAATATATTGTTTTGAGGGAATTTCAGTTGTATGCATAGAAATTTGATAATGCATTGGCACAGCTACTTGTAGATGTAGATACTTTTGCAAGGACTTTAAAGATCCAATATACAAAGGAACCTTTGTAATGATTAGTATTTTGTCGCATAGTTTTGTTAATAGTCACAGATTCATCAGCTACTTATGAGAATTCTGTTTATTTACAATCTAAAACTGTGATTTATCTTTCGAGAGGAAGACATGAAAAACTATGAAAATTATCCAATTCTGTAATTGCCAGTAAATGTGTTTAACATTTTTCATTTGTTATCCCATTTTCATTGGATCAAGGCAGCTTTAAAATCTTCCATTCTGTGTATGTGTACCTAACTTAAATTAGCCCATGCTTCAAAGAGCTTAATCTGAGTAAAATGAAAAAGTGGGAGAAAAGATTTGGAAATAGCATTGCAAAGATGCTAGTGGAACACTTACCTGTACAAGAAGTGTATAGCAGGGATTGGAATTAAATTTGTCTGCTGAAGACCTTAGAAATCTTTTTCTTCTTTACTAGAAGGCAGTTGTCAACTCAGAAAATACTATTCTGAGCATTGCCAAGCAACTTACTATTATTTACAGAATTACTACATTCTGGAACTAATATTCAGAATACTTCCTGGCATTGGCCATAGCTCTCTAAGAGGTTTCATAGCAATCTCCTGCAACCAGCGTATACCGGTGAACATCAATCTGTAGGACAAGGATTTGGGGCATGGAGACAGCAAGTATTTTGACAACAAATACGTAGGTCTCTTTGTCTCAGTTTCTGGGTTTTTTTTTTGCAGTAGGGCTTGCAGAGGTCAGCTCATGTATGTATTTCATAACTAATAATTTATTTCTGTAACTAAAAACAAATGAGCAAGGATCCAAGAAAGAAAAAGAAGCAATGGCATTTGAAAGAGTGTTTTTTTTTTTAATGTGCTGTACTTACAGTATGAATTTATATATAGGTAGAAAATCCTGTCTTTTGAATTCATAAAAAGTAGTTCATACACATTTGTTTGCTTTCTTTTGTGATGGTACTTGTATTTGAGTTCACCACCTCAACTTGTCAAAGTTCCTGATATAGGCAAAGGGGTAGAGTGGTGAAAGTTCAGTTATTAAAGTCCCTAAGGTAAAAATACTTTCTTTTTACAGTAGATATTTTGTTTTTTGAGTAAAAGGGAGAACTGAAGTGGTGCATGTTCAAATTGAGAGAATACTTCAACTCTGATATATGTGCTTAACTGAGCCATTTTCAGTGAACTATTTGTATGCATTAGGTGACAACACACCTGATTTTGTATTAGAAAAGAGAGGGGAGGATTACTAGAATGAGAAAAAAAATGTACTTGGCAAGTCATCTTGGAAAATTATTTAATGTAGATGATCAGAATCATTGTACTTCTTACCAAAAGCATCCTTTTTTTGTGATCTTTTCCTTGGTATTTCTTTTCCAAGTTGATGTATGCCCATGGCTACCAGAGAAGAAAGTATGCAGTTTGCTGTGAAATACAGAATGTGTGAAATCCTGGTCTCATACCTGTGCCAACCGCTGCTCTTCCCCTTCTCTCTTCCCCCCAAGAACTGCTTGTATTACTTGGAAAAAGGAACAGGGTGTTCGGCGTAATGCATTTTTCTGCTCAAGGTTGTCAAAGAAAAAAAGTGAACATAGTGAAACAACAACATTTTCAAAACATTTTTGGAAAGAAGTGAATATTGCTTCTCTTTTATGAAGAGAGTGGTAGAGGAAAAGTAGTTTGGATTTGTCCAAGGCCGCAAAAGGAATCTGGTTAAGAGCCAGGGCTGGTACTGTGTTTTATATCTCCTGCCTACATGGTAAGATCTCTCCATTAGGTCTCACATTTTCCAGCTTTCTGAAGTTTTTGACAATTTGAAATGGGATGTAGGGTAAACTTTTTCTGTTTCTGTCTTCAAAACCACATCATTTATTAGCAGATGTCAACTCAACGTGTATACAACTTCCATGGGATGGAGTGTTATTGTAAATGGTAAAAAGACTTTCCTCTCTGAGTTTAAGCTAGTGTCTTCTTCTGAAGTGCAAGAGGTGTCTGTAGTTTTGTATAATGTCTTAATATTATTTTAATATGAAAATGTTAGTATCCCTTTAAGTGTTTAAAAAAATATCATATTTTGATCTGCTTTTTCAGTATCAAAAAATGCATTTAGATAAGACAAGGTATAGGAACTCCCTTGCCCCAGAGAGTTATAGCAATTTATATGCTGCTGATACAGATACTGAAGCTGAGGTAGAGCCTTTCTTTGCTGGTTTATTTTAGGGATAGTGTAAAAGATCAGAGCTAACTTGCCAAAACTGGTGGAAAAGTTTATGAAAGTTACTCTTCATGTTGCAAGAGATAGAAGTGATTTGGCTTCACTTTAAAACAGCAGCCTAAAACTGAGCTGCCTGAGTATTATCATTACTCCAAAGCAGCATAATTACCATTAGGAGAGAATTGGTTCCTTTAAAGGGAAAAATAATGAAGGGAAAACTTCTTAAAATGAGTTTATTACATTTTTCTTATAAAATTACTCTTTCATTTTGTTGATTAATGCTTGAGTTTAAGATTTTGATGTAGGCATTTCACCATTATAGTTCTGAAATATGGGAAGTCCTTGAAAACATTCCCGGATTGCCTTCTGTCTGTCTGCCTTGTAAAAGATCCTTTCAGTTAAATGGACCATCCTCCTTAAATGATGTCATTAGCTTGGATTGAAAAGACATTGCCTGCAGGGAAATCATTTAATTGTCTTAAAGTGCTCTACTTCTGTAGATCTTGAAGCAGCACCCTCACTTCCATCTTCGTATCAGATAATTCATCTAAAATTCTGTTTTTAATCTCTGACGAAATATTGAGATGTAATTTCCACTTTTATTGGAGAAATTTGAGACCTTTTATAGCCTTGTCTATGTCAAATGGATGGAAAAGTTTCACTTGTTGAAATGCAAATGGGTAATGTCTTTTTTTGACTTGAAGAATTAATTTAACTTGCATTCATACAGTGCTTTATAAATATTAATGTATTGAACTTTTACATTTCAGTGGCACCAAGTCACACTTTTTTAAATGTATGTATTTCCAAAATGAATAATATCGGCTTGCTCAGCCAGGAAGTTTAAGTTTGGGAGATGAATACAAACATATTTATTTATTGATTTAGTGCATTTAGTAAAGAAAATAAATGATTTTTTGCTGTTTTGATTGGGCTGATCAAATTCTGACTCATTGCTCAGCAAAAGTCAGCTTATCAGAGATGTTAGGAATTTGTAATTCAGTAGGCATTCAAAACAAAAAAAAAAGTATTGATGAGCTACCAGTTTAATTGGAAAGTATTATATGTGAAAATAGGTTGTGCAAGTTCGTTTCTGCTTTAAAAGTTAATAGACTCTTAATCTTCAATACTTGAAGCAGAAATAAAATAATATATTTTGAAATTTATGTTTTTATGTAATTTACATAATCTCTTACTTGAAGGAATGTAGTTCTGAAGCTGTTCAGAATTTTCAGAAAATTTATTCCTTCGGAGGTGGGTTTAACCTTTAGCATGGAAAAGTGGTATTTCTGAAGCTTTAACATGAAATCAGCCCGTTTGTATATTCTTGCCTTTCTCTAACACTGAATTACATTAAAGCTAAGTTTCAAGGCTGCAACTGGATCTGTTTAGTTCTAATGAACTATTTTCTATTTTCTTAGAATGATTTTCATTATTGTGTCTGTCACACTTTTTTCATCTGTATGGCTTTATCCTGCAAGCATAGCAAATATAAATTGAGGCTGTTTTAAGTTTATTTTAATTTTGTTCCCTTTTCTGCTCACATTTTCACTGATTATGAACCTTTAAGGAAAACAATTTAGTAGCATGCTTAAAACCTGCAACTGTGAATTTAATGTTTGTTTTTCTTCTAGCACTGCCTACCAATCTCCAAGAGAGAGTGGCTTGTTTATTTTTGTGGTATTTTAATTGCAGCTTGTGTGAGTTGAACTATGCTAGAAATTCCCTGTGAACTTTTTATCAGAATAAATATTTAGTGTCTGTTCCTGCTCTTCTTGAAGCTAGTGTCAGTTTTCCATAGAGAGGTACCAGATTAGGAAGACTCTGTGTTTTCCTCCTCCTAAGTTTCTGAAGTTGACTACACTCTGGCAAAAGCTTCAGAAATGGATAGCTATAAATAGATTTCTATGGAAATCCTGAAAGTGAAGTTATTTCCTAGGCCACACCGTTTAAATGTTTTTGTATTGAAGCATAAGATGATATCTGCTACTTTATTTAAAATTGTTTCACGTAATTATTATGATTTAGCCAGACCTATTCCTTTTTTTTTTTTTTTTTCCCTCCAACCTTGGTAGATCCCGGTTATCAATGAAATTTTAGGGAGTAAATTCTCTAGATGAATTACTTTTTAAAGTGTCTCTCTTTTCTGCTTATCAGGATCAGATTTGTTGCCTTTCAGTTTTACTGAATGTCTCCTTGTTCTATCCTGCGCGAGTGGAATTCAATACTCCCGCTCTTCAACATTAACTTCACTGGGAGCTTATTGGAATATCTGAGTATTAAAATATTTCTTATCTGAAGAAAAATATTTCGGTATTTTTTTACCTAGGAATAGCATACATATATGGCCTGTAAAATAGTATTTCTCTTATGAACTAGTAGGATTCTTTTATCGCTATTGAGCTATTGCATGTCTTCCTTTGGTCTAGTAAAAATGTGTTTTCCTTCAGGGGTATTTTTAGATGCATGGTCTTTAGTGGGGAGTCTATAATTCTAGTTCATGTACTTGCTTGTTTACTGTCTCAGTAGTAAAGCAGGGATTGGGGGTGGAGGTGGAGTGACTGATTCCCCTGGTTCTACATCACTCATTGAAATTCATGGTGATTTCTCACTTAATATAATATGAGACCAATGTTTTGGTGGATTTTGTGAGAATAGAAGAACTTTAAAAGATTTTCATGATATAAGTAGGAGGATTTTAAAATTATTGTTATTTATTTTTTACATTTTCCCTGTTTTATTTTTTTTGGGGGGGGATTTAAGGCGAATCTTTGGACTCTGACATATTTCTGCTGGACTCCTTCGAATTTGCATGTGTTTGGATAACTGATAACTGGAAACAAAGGTAGAATTTTAAGTGCACTGTCAGTGAAAGGTCAGTGAACAACCTTCCGTATTGGCTGGGAAAAAACAGTAGCAAAAGCCCCCATGTGTAAGAGAGAGAAAACCCTAGTAATTTGATTAACAAAGACTCCATCATTTTCTGCACCGAAACATACTTTGTTTCCTCTGGGAAAATAATACAAAATCCATCTCATGCTACCACAGCTCTGAGGGGGTAAATCCAAACCCGAGACTTTTAAAGCAAACCTAATGATTTTGACAGTCTTGATATTATTTAGTTCTCCCCACAAATTGATATGAACCACCCCGAGATCAGTCACAACAGTATCCAATTTTCTCCTAGTCACAGGTTCACTGCTGGGTCAGCAAACTCTTACTGGGGAGAGAATGAAAGGGCAGGCCAGTGTAGAGCAGGTAATAGGCAGCTTTTTGTATCCAGGTGAGAAGATTCGTAGCTTCCAGACCTAAGTAATTAGGGGGTAAGAATCCTCAGATAATTCAGCCAATAAAGGTGTTTAATGATAGTTTGAACAGTTAGGGGTGATGATTAATTGGCCTGGGCATTTTGGGCTGGCTAGTGTGCATGCTGTACTACATACTGGCCATCAGCTGGTAGGCATGCAGTCTTGTAAAGGGCTTTCTGCTCTGACACTGGTCATATATCATTGCAGCTGTGCCCTTTGATTACTGGGAGGGCTTGCAGAGTGATTAATAGCCAGGATCAATGTTTCTGCCCAGCACATGACATTTGGTCACAGAGCAACCATATACTTATTCCCCTTTGGCACGACGCTTAGGAGAAATGAAGGATGAGACCTGCCAATTTATAGCTGAGGAGCTTCCAGTTTATAAAATGAGTCAACTTTGACTGTACAAAATTATTCCCCATTGAAATAATTAGTGCAGCATTAAACACAATTAGAACTAAAACTACGGGAGTATGCTTGCTGAATCTAAGCCAGTTGACAGATGGTTAAGGCCTGATATTTGGCTGCCTACAAGGTCCAAGGGTTATTATTTTGCTGAGAAAATGAAAAAAGCTTGGAAGTAGAGTGGATGTTTTGAGGGGACAAAAAGGGTAACAACAATGGATTTATAATAATGTAAATCCATTTGCTATTTTTTAAAGGTGAGATTTTCATTTAACGTTGGATAGAATTGTAGAGGCACAGACAGATGAATTATTATGTGAATAATGTATGGCTATACATTTTGTTTTAAATTTGTAATCTTTGTTATATCCTGAAAGGTCTATCAACTTTTCTCCATTATTTACCTTGAAGAAAAGCATCTGATTAACATTCATTGAACTTCATTAACTTCAGTTCAGCTCATGTGGAAACGCAGCTTTGAGGCAGATCTCCTTTTAACCCCTGTTTTCTTGCACTTCCTTTTCAATCAGACCTGAGAAGTGTTTGTTTTTTAAAAAATATTGATTTAACTTTCATGTATGCTTATAAAACTAGAGGTGCTAGTTCTTCAACACTCAGCAGTAGAAGTATTGTTACTTTCGTGATAGCATGAGTTGTTCTGATATCTTAGGACTTCAGGAACCAAGTCTTTATGAATATGAGAAATTAACTTTAAAATAAAAAGGTCCAGGTTTTAGTTATCTACGTACAGATGGGTGATAAGATGCAGAGTGGAATTTTTCAGTTTTTAAAGGAGAAAATGAAAAAAGAAGATCCCTGAAAGAGTGCTTTGAAAACTGATTTTTAAACAAATCAAAATATTGGCATAAGAGTCACTATTCTGGAATGCAGGAACATAAGATCTCTGTAATAATCTTTTTACACATGCTCTTGTCATTAATCTGCATTATGGGTGACCCTTAATTTTCAGATTTTGACATAAGGGAATAGGTATTCAGGATTTCAGTGCTAGTACATACGTATCCTGGGTTGATTTTTTTTCTACGTTCTGTTGCATTAAATTCACTTCATATTGTATCCACTACACATCTGTTAGTGGAAATAACATCTTACACAAAGGTGGAAGGTTCTGTAATTGCTTTAAAGAAACATTTGTGAATGCCTGCAATAATTCAGGTTAAATATATTTTTTATGTGTAGGACTACCAAGCTATACTAACTGCTCTTTTTATGTTGCCATAGTTCAGTAAAGACTAACACAAAAATCTATAAGAAAATTTAAGAAAGTAGCTGATTTTGTTATGCACAGGATTAGGAATGTGTTTTTTACTTCAGAGTCTGTTGATTTATGAATAACAGCAAAGTGGCTATGCAGTCTGCTTCTTCCAGCTGGATAGGCCAGTGGTTGAAGTGTGTACTGACTGGGTTTGGCTGAGCCTGCTGAAATAGGGACCCTTGCAGCCTTCAGAGCATTGATGCTTAAACCCTGCTCTCCTGGTAGAGTTCTGCCCCATGAACCTGGATTGCTGTGGTTCCATGCATTTAACTAAGGCTGTGGGGGCAGCGAGTGGTTAAAAAGTGGGAATAATTAGAGGTTGCAGAGACGAGACCTTCACAAGTCCATTATGGCTGGGAAAATAAACAACAAAAATGTCTAATATGGAAAAGCAATTCAGGAGTATGACATGATCAAATCTGTAAAGCCTCAATGCTGAAGTTAGCCCTTGCTGCCCTACAGAGTCATTAGGGGAAGGAAAAGAAACATTAAACTCGCAAGCCACTGTAGACTAAAGATGAATGTTGTGTGCTTGTTCAGTTTAACTTCTCCTGGCATTAATGGAAGCTCCTCACTTGTTGTTGAGATGATACAGAAATATTAACTGAAGATATTAATTGCTTCTAAATTCCAATGTAGCTGGCTTTCGTTTCTGTGTGTCAGGTAGGCTGGCTCTCTCTGAACAGCATCACAGAGTTGCTGCAAA
Source organism: Tinamus guttatus (assembly GCF_059628265.1). Taxonomy (NCBI): domain Eukaryota; kingdom Metazoa; phylum Chordata; class Aves; order Tinamiformes; family Tinamidae; genus Tinamus; species Tinamus guttatus. The sequence continues at coordinate 2,835,417 of NW_028288601.1, read as the reverse complement.
ACCGATGTCTTTAACAGTCTTTAATCAGGCAACACTGAGGCTAGAAATAGAGTTCATTGCCAAACTGTTGTGGGGCATCGAATGTCCTCAGTCTTAGGTATTTGAGCTTGGGAAGACGTTGGGAACTCCTGAGAAAATGTTATGGCATCTGCAATTCGTGTCGGCTTTTTGGCTAATGACAATGCCAACCTCTCTGTATTTCCACAAGCCCAAGTTTCATTATGCTAAGTATAGCTGACAAGTCATGTAAATCTTTGTTAAACTAGTTTGCCTTTCCAAAATGAAAACTGTCTGTAATTCAGCCACTTCTGTACCGAAAACTGCACACAGGTGTTTGCTGCACAAAAATAATTTATGTCTATTAGTCCTACCCATTTGAACATTAAAACAGAAGTATTTTTTGCTGTTTTCTTCAAAAATTTTTCAATATGATGAATCTCCAATAAAACTAAATGCAACTTCTGATGATTTAAACTGATTTTTAAAAGATAAATCAGATTCCCTGGTTAGCACTGTAATCATCTTGTCATGCTTAGTGCGATTATTCACCTTTTAAAAATAATTGCTAAATTTTTCAGGTTTTGCAATCTGTAGCTTCTTGAAATGAAAGAACATTATACATATCAATTAAAATAATGACTGCTGGAACAAGCCTTTACATTCATGGTTCCAAAACCCATATAAAAACTCATATATTGGCCTCATATTTAATCCAGATAGGCTTCAAAGCTAAATAGGCCTCTCAAGATATAAATGAACTTAGTTAAGGTTTTGTTAGAAAATGCTGGTGGTTTGTCCCTTCAGTTTCCTAGTCAAATAGCTTCTGTGTCATTATCTGGCCTCTTGCGTGTTGACGTTTCTGAGAGGTAGTAGGTGGGTGCATTTGAGCTACAACTGTTAAAGTGTGCCCACATTTCCATTTGAAGTGTATACTTTAGTGTGTAGCCTACATCGATTGTATTTAACTATTCAGTAAAGAAAATTATCTCTTTTTTAAAATTACTTTGCAATTAAAAATCATGTGCATTTTGCTTCTAAAGATAAAAAGGTACTTGCATTTTTCATGCATCAACCTGTATGTGACTTTTGCATTTGAGATTATATTGGTTACTAGAAGTTCATTCATTTTAAATGGCCTGAGGTTTTATATTTTAAGCTTCTCCTTTGTTTTATACAGGGCTGAATGGGAAGGACTTGTGTAAAATAGACATCCATGTCCTATGTTAACAGAGGCAACAGCTGTAGTTAACTTATCTTATGAAATACAGTAGTAATAAATACAATTAACATTATTTTAATGGACACTTTTATGTTGCAGTGATCTGTGTAAGCTTTCATAGTGAAGTACAGTTAGTACACATGGTATTGCTACAGTACTAATTACATTTATTGCAATGGCTCTTTGCTCTGTATTGAGCCATGCTTTTGTGTGGTGGACTGTTTCATTGAGGCAAGCTGATAAAATACATGCTATGAATGCAGCAGATGATATTAGAATAAATAAATGTGAAAGTTGGTTATAGCTGTCTGAAGGCCTCTTAGTTATGAAATACTTCCATATCAGTATTGGTCCCAAGAGTTTAGAGGATAACTGTGGCAAGAGAATATATGTTCTTAGGAGAGCCTGCTCTAGACGGAGCTTTCCCAATCTGCTAATACAGGCTCTGTCAGGCACGTTGTTTCTTATTTCTACTGCTGTCATCTTTCCAGTGCTCAAAGGCTGCAGTCAGAAATAGGGTGCTGGGGTGGTAGCTGCTCTGCAAAGGCAGGTGGGGGCCATGCTGCAAAATCCAGCATGGTGCTTGAACACACGCGTAAAGCAGTGCTTATCGTGCTAGACTTGGGACTACAAATAGCAGACCCTGTCATTGCAGCACTACTTCTGGCCAGTTAGGAGCCGTCCCATGACATGGGGCCAGTTAGCCTGGGCCTGGTAGCTGTACAGGTTGGAATTAGTCTTCCGAGCATGGAGCTTTTGTCGGGCATGGAGTGCTGGTGCAGGTACATCTAAGCTTTGATTCAAAATCAGGGGAGGGTGGCAGGTAAAGTTCATACACTCAGGACAGCCTTCTGCATAGGTAGCTGCACTTTTCATGAGCAGTGGCTGAACGTGTCCCAGATAGGTATTTTAGGTAAAGCCAGCACTAATTTTGGGGAAGGAACAGATGTGTGAAGTAAAAGACCTCACCGAGGTCTGTTTGGAGGCTTGTTTTATCTGACATTTCTGTTGATTAGCATGGACTTTTTCTTTTTTTTCTAATATGCTCTGGGAGTTAGAGCATTTCTGCTTACAATGGTAGCAAATGGTACCTGTGGTATCGCGTTCCTTGGAATGCCGCACCCTAGTGAAGAGGTGACTCCTGATTGATGGGCTGGATGTGGCTCCCCCCAAACAGCTGACCTGCCTTAAAGCTCAGGACCAGGTACCCGTGCAAGCCCTTTGCCTTCACCCACCAGGGCAGAGGTTTGGGGAAGTCTATTTCTGTTAATCTAGCTGGCAACAAGAGCTGTGCCCAGTGCTCTCCCACTCATGAGGATTTAATATGATCGATATTCCAAGTGTGATTTTGGACAGGGAAATGGTCCAGTTAGGCTACAAGTAGAGTGTCCTTGGCTTTGGGGGCTTTGAAGCTGTCAGAGAATGAGTTGTTTTCTGGCTTGAAGGTTACACATTATCTATTTGGATTTATGTTTGGAAGATACGGTTGTTTTGGCAAGTTGTATTTATGCCATAAATATTATGACAGAAATTGGTTTCTTGAAATTCATTTCTTCATCTCATGTGCTTTCTTCCACCTCTGATAGCCAGAGATCTTCCCGCTTCTCTGTATTGCCCTGCTTTTCCTGCTGGCCTTAGTGATACCTTCTGTGTTACTGCCCATGTCGTAGCTTTGGGCCCTTGTCTGCTCTCACAAGCTGGCCTCACAACTTCCCTTTCCCACCTGGAGGGCTAAAGCCAGGTTGGGAAATGAGGAGATGAGTTATGGAAGTTTGTCAGGCAAAGGAGAGTCTGTTTCTGGCTCTTCTCCATGTTTCTCAGTCATCAGAAATGTCTCGGGGGGAGCCTCCTCTTTCCCTGAGTTTTCCAAGGCATCTCTTTACAAAACTTCCACATATGTCGTTCCTAGGTGAGGTGAAAACTTTGAATTAGTTGCCTGAGAAAGTTAGCCACACTCATGTATGAAAAAAATATATGCAGTATTTACGAGACCCTTCTGCAAAAACATGTCTCTTGTTTTCGCAAGCTTTCACAAGGTTTTGCTTATTTTCTGCTGTCTTCTATTCTAAAACGATCTGGTGGAGAAGGAAGTCTGCTTTTTGTATTGGAGTTTCCAGTGCTTCAGCAGTCTGGTTTTCCTGCATCTGCTGGAATACTTGTTCATTGAAGCAGCCCTTCAGACACTGGCAGCTCCTGTACTCAGCTTGCTGTATGCTATAGGCAGCAAGTCAGACATAGCGTCCAAAATGTCCTCATTGTATATGTGGGTATGGAGCTGATTTCATTCAAGCATAGGAGCTATTAGAGTGGGGGACTGGGGTATCTGGCTGCCTGTCTTGGCACGTGCACAGAAATCTCATTGCTGAGCACCAAAGCAGTAAGGTGGTAAGTGGCTGCTGACACGGGGCTCCACTGCTCAAAGCTGCACATCCGCCAACTCTACTAAAGATCAGTACAAGCATGAAACTCAGTGACAGGGAAAAACTTCTTTTTTTCCCTTCAAAACTGGTTTGCTGAATAACCCTCTAAAAGAAATAATGCAGGAGATTACAAATAATAAAGTTTTTAGTCTTATGTTGCTTTCATGCTTGCTCAATGACAAGTGTGTTCTCCGTAAGTGACATTTGAGTAGACAAATTATCTCTTTTTTGATGTATGTAATGGCTGTGGAGCATGTCAGGAAAAGCATGCAGACTAAAACAGTATCTTGGGTAGGTGTTGACTGTTTCTGCTGCTGCACTGTGCAGGTTAAAAGGTGAGTTAAGTTTCTGTTTGCAGCAGCTGTGGTGGCCCTAAGCACATATCACTTAGGTGAGATAGACAAGTGACTTGCTGCAAAACGTGTGCAGTTCATGTGAGATGATGATTTTGAGGCGCATGCATTTTGGTGGCAGGTTTTTATGATAAGGGAATATAGCTGATTGTTACAGGAAATTATGCAGTTTAGCCTATGTGGCTTGTGTATTTTTGGTTTGATATATTAGCTTTTCTTGGCATCTGTGACACTTGCTGGTGAGATGCGTGATTTGTAGTAGCATGATTTGTAGTAAACTTAACTAGTGAATTCCAGTCATAAGCTTTGAAAAATGTTAGTGTTGCTTGTTGCTTATCAAATAAGCAAATGTGAAACACTTCTTTTCCTTTTCTAGTGTTTCTTCTTCCTAGCCTATCACTGAGGCGACTGTTCACTGCAGTATCAAATAAACGGTCCCCTGTTAGAACAACTGACATCTGGAAGACTCTTCACAGTACTTCACATAGCAATGTTCTGACTCAGCCGTTAGTTGTCAGAGCTCAAATCGGGGTCATCTCGAGAAATCTGTAATGCCTTTTATTTCTAGCAAGAGCTGGCCTGAAAATCTGCTTAATGTTGTCATTCAAAATTTACATGGTTTCATTAGGCTTATTAGAAGCAATGAAAAATGCAGCAATACGTAACACTGATAAAGCCCTTTCACCTTGCTATTTCAAATCACGTTTATGGACGATGAATTTAGCTTTCCAGTAGCCCTGGGCAGAGGTATTATCTCCATTTTATGGACAAGAAAACTGAGTTAGATTCAATGACTTGTCCAAGGTCATACGTAAGAATGATTGTATTGGGGAAAAAAAAATCCAGACTTTTGTCTTGATTACATGATACTTTTTTTTGAATAAACTCACTGTCTTAGGGAGGAAAAAAAAGAAAAAAAAAAGGCCTCTGTGTTTGTCTGTCTTTTAGGGGTTTTTTTCCAATAATCTTTAGGATGAATTTTACAAAAATTAATCAGTGTTTTCCTCAGCAGCATGATTCTCACGATTGAGAATATTAAGAACAATTCATATCCTTTTTTGTAGACTTTAGTTCACTGCTTCCTACAAAAACTTTGTTGTAGTCCCCTTCGTCTCTCTTGTTCTCAGCTTTTGTGACATAAAGCTGCCCTCATTATTTAGCCTCCTTACATTTGCATATGTACAAGAGGGAACAGCTGCTTTCTGCAGGGATTTTGTGTACTCATTCATATTCCCACAGTGGTGGCCTTGTTCAGAAGCACACTGCTACCCTGTGGAAAAGCAGAAGAATACATGGACAATGTAGAAATCAGTCTGTTATTAAACATTCAAAAGTATAGAAATAAAGGGAAAGCACAAAAGCAGAATTACTTTTTAAAAATCCGAAGTGAGTAGCATCTAGTGATGATGCCTAAGTCTTTTACACTTGGAGTTGCTGTAAGGTTCTTGGAAAAAAAATCTGTTTATAAGCAATTTTGTAGTCTTTTATGGAAAAAAAATCTAAATGTAGACATAAAAATGCTAGCATGCAAATTCTCATTTGAAGAGAATTTTGGCATAGTTGACAAATAACTGCTCCCATGTCTGTGGGCAGAAAATTATATGCCTCCATGTTTGGTATTATCATGGGGTTTCCAGGTATGATCCAGAAAATAGTTTCTGAAGCCTGGTGGCAAGCTGCCCAGTCATGTGAGTTCGGCACTTTCTTTTTTTCTACAGCATTTTTGTTGTAAAGTCTCTTAATGTCTAAACTTATGCTTTAGAATTACTTAAAAATATGTGAAAAATAAATGTCAAAAATAGATCCGTTCTCCCTACAAACTGAAAGGCATACATTTCCTTAGATCTGGATTGGAGATAAAGGGAACTATAAGTCTAGTCAGAGATAGGAAAACAAAATGAGGAACTTGGTACAAATGCAGTGAATTTTAACAACTTTGCTTTCAGCTCTTTAAAAAAAGTAAATGGATTCACTTTGCATTTGTCCTTTAAATTTTGAAGCATCTCAAAGTGACTTTGAGGAGGCACTTGGCATCCAAATGTATGAAATTTTATCCCAAAGCATCAAGATACATATATACGTGAGGTTGTGAGAACCTGCACAATTAGAATGAAAAGTGTTTTACTTGTAGTAGTCTCAGCTGGACCAAGCCTTCAAAATAACTTATTACACGAGAAATATGATTCTGAAGCATTTCTTCCTTGCTGGAATTTCTTCCCTGCTATTTGCCAGTTTCTACTGTTGAACTTCTTGTTTCAGTAATAGGAAAACATTGAAATATTCTGCAGGGTGGAGGGAAGAACTTACAGAATTATTAATAATCTGCTTATAGGTATCTGGAGGAAAAAAATGGAAGGTCATGGTCTGACCTGCAGACCTTGGCAGTGTCCTTTAAACAAGCATTAATCATACGTAGTGCATCAAATCATCATGTGCAAGATAACATTAGTGACCTCTCCAACTGAGAATAACAAACGGGCTCTTAGTTTTCCTTTTTATACATGACAGTAGTGTTGACAACCACCATGTATATTTTTTGCCCTGTACCTAATCAGCCCTGATCCTTTTCCACACAGATTTTTTTCTTGAAGTACATCTTTTTACTCTAGCACATGATAGGAAGCTTTATATAGAACATGGAATGGGTCATCATGTATGCATGTTTATTTTGGTTGGATGCGTGAGAGCCAAGTAGTTCATTTGTCTTTTATGCTGATGAAATCATGAAGTGAACACAGGGAATTGGGTTGCGCTGACTACTTAGAATGTTTAAAATGCATAAAGCCGTGCTTCAAAGTATTGGTAAAAGTACATCATGCAGCAGCATTCTTGGGCAAAATACATATGGTTCAAACCCTTTGGGGGTACACCTCTAATTGTATGTAAGAATTAAGTTAATTCATGCATCTTTTTTTTCTATTCCACCTCTCTTTTAGTCCTAAAAGAGGCATTTCTGGTTGTAACCGGAATTCTAATGTGCTTAGAGATGTCTTTATATGCAGTTAGAGGATCAGAGTAAATATTTTAGAGCTAACTGAAGACTTAATTGCCTGTCAGGTGCTGAAAAGGTCTTGTTAAACGAATGATAACCCTATAATGTCTTAGTCTTTATTCCATAATGGCTGAAGTTCCAGCTAAGGAGTGCTGGAGGAGTCCACAGGATCTATTTGCATTAAATAAAGAGTTAACAGGCACCTAAGGCAATATTTCATGGCTGTTGCTGCCTTCTTTAAAATTGCCTCAGGATTTTAACATTCTGACCTGTCAGTCTTGCCATTGCTTCTCCACCTGCAGCTTGATGGCTCCAGCTGTTTTCCTTTTTCCCCTATTATGGCAGTGTGGCCTTAAGCACAAGCAAAGCGAGCAGCTGCGTGGCCAAGCCCTGCAGAGACTTGCAACTCATTGGCCATCCCGATACTCATCGAGCCCTTTGCTGTGGATTTGGAGGCAGAAGTAACATGCATCCTGTTGGCACCTCAGGGTGCTGCAAATCATACATCTAGCCTTGCTCTGTCTTTCACTGGTGGTGCCAACTGTTAGTTTGGCTCCCCAGGCATTTTCCTGACTGTATTTCAGGCTGTTTCACTGCATGGTAGTAGGACAGAGTTTATGGATCTCTAATATGTTAAGATTTGTTGCAGCAATATGCATTCTTAGTGGGATTTGCTTACCTGTTGTTCCTTATTGGCACTCTTACATCATTCAGGAGCCTCTCTTTTTGGTTGCTAAAACTGAATGGTTCATAAAATGGTGATTTAGAATAGAGTAAGGGGTGTCAGGTTCAATTTCAGAAGACTAAGGACTCTAAAACACAAAGTAGCTTAGAAGAAGTGTGGATACTAGCTGCATAGCTGCACTTGTGAAAGTTTTCAGGAAAACCATCCGAATGGCAGCTTCACTTTTCTTCCACCAGTCAGCCACAACTAAGCACAGCTGGGCTTTTCCAGCAACAGTCAGCTAGAAAAATTGTCAACAGGGTAAAGTGCAATCCCCTTATTTGATCTTGAAGGCAGTGTCCAAGATGTTAATGGTGATCACATCGCTTGCAATAAGTATCTTTGTCATTATTATTCTTTCCACTGATTGCTTGAGGTATGTTGCAAATTGGAGATAAGAGACTCTTCATAGTTCTGCTGAATGCTGCTGAAGCAACATTACTCTTATGCCGAAGTCCCCAATAAAATGTGTTTTTTTTTGTTTGTTTGTTTTCTAATTTTTTCAGCTTTGTAGGCCACAATGAATTCCTTGTAACAGAAATCTTTTCTCTGTATTTTTTTGCAAGAGCTTCTAGTTATACTCACTGAGATTCGATTTATGAGCTTCTGAACAGGAGAGGATATATTAATTATTTTGAAGCATATATAGTCCTTCACATATCTACAAAATGCCTTGTGTCCTAATAGGGTTAAATCCTCTTCATTAAAGTTGCTTTTAACCAATGAAATTCATTTTTTTTCTTGATGACTCTCCATGAATGTAGATCTAGAATTTCTCCTTTCAAAAAAAATTATTTCTGCTTTGAATTTGAGCTTCCGATTGGCTGCTCCAGAACTTGTAGAGAACGTGTTTTATGTGCTGCACTGATTCATTTGGAGATGTGGGATCATGTACTGTGTCGATGATACTATGAGTTGTTTTCTTCCCTACATCTTCTGTTGCTCTAGTTGACTTTAAAAGGACATCCTAAGTAACACAGACATGAGGCTCAGTATTTGCCCCTGGATCTGTGTCACCACACAGATAATGAATCAAGTCGCTGGTTTTAGAAAGCTAGTGACTTCTCAAGGGGGCACAGAAAGTCAGAAAGACATATGGTGTACATTATTTTTCTGAAATGCGCGGACTTAGTTTGTGCTGCAGCTCACCTCTGTCTGAACAATATCTTAAAATGGTATCGTTCAGTTGCGGCACCTTTCCTAGCTAAATGCTAAACCGTATTTTTCAATGTTTGTAGCAAGTCTTCAGTTATGTGTTTTGATGCTTAAGATTGACAAGAACTCAATAGTGAAACATTATAAAACCCTCTTTTGATCTCTCTTTTAATGACTTTATATATTGAAGTTTTCTACCCCTTTAAGTTAGTGCCCCAAGTATAGGTTCTTTCTGTGGTACTATTTCAAATTATGAATCAAACATATCAATTTTTTGACATATGCAGTGACTGTACCTGCTAATTAGGCCTGTGTTGCCTGCTCTGCCAGTTGTATTTAAGTGCATCCCTGAATCTAATTGCATCACTAAAGCCAGCTGGGTAGATTAGGTGCTGTAGGACCAGTAATTAGTGTATCAGCCAAAGTAGCATGGTTCTGTGCTGAACAGCAGTTTCTCTGACTTTCTTAACATTTCTTTAGCTTTTTCCATTTTACAGAAAAATAAATCCTGGATTTTGTCACTATTTGTTATACTATCTTTCCATGGATCAACAAATCCTATTCTGAAAAGTTAAAAATTAGGCAGTTGTGCTATTCTAACACTGAGACTTGTGATGAGATCTCTGAGACTGTTTGTAAACTTTTGACTTCTGAATGTTGCCTTCAGGCTTGGTAAGAAAAGCTCTATGTTTGTAAAGATTATCCTGACAGCAATATGCTGGGTCAGTTGTCAAGACATGTTTAGCATGGGGGGATGTATTAATCTGCTATAACTACCGCTGTAAGTGGCTGGAATAAATAGAGGGCTCAAGCAGATGAAGAGGGATTAACTGTGTAAATTGAGCAAACTCTTCAATCACTAAACCAGTGATTTTACAAAGGATTAGTCTGCTTTTACAAATATTGATTACTGATTTGTTACTTAGGATGAAGATGACATAACTTGTGCAGTTGCTATGGAGTATGCGATGTGAAGTGTACATCATTCATATTAATGGGGTTGTCATAGGCATTATAGAAACGACAGATTTATTATAGCGGCGCCGTCAGCATTGCCATAGTTAAGGTTATGTCAGCATTTCCATTAAAAGTCCTGTTTTCTTTTTTACTGTTCATAGATCAGCTTAAAATGTGCTCAGTTTATAGCTCTGAAGATATTTTTGTGCATTTCTAAAGGGAATTAAATAAATTTTTAAATTAGAAGAAAATAGTATGCATTATTTTTTAAAAATATGGTTTTGAAATCTTTGTTTTTAGTGCAGCTTCTGAGTGATGTTGTGCATATTCTATAGTTTCATTAAGGTAGGTTTATAGAGGAGTGTATGCATGTTAACCAGCTGATATAAGCTAACAAAGTAGACAAATTTTTCCATACGTGAGTACTTTGGCCTGTATATTCACAGCTTTCTCTGGCTTCATTTTTTTCCAGTGTTAATAGTAATCTGATAAAGGTAATACTTATAAGCCTTTTTCCACCTATATCCACAAAGTACCATCCTATTACTAAACTACATTATAGGATTTGACAGTGATACGTTCACTGTAGAGTTTGTCTTTTTAATTCTGAATTTAGGTTTATGTGTTTAGGTTTATGTGTGCCTTAGGGAAAATTGCAGATGGTGTGAGAATTAAGAGGCATAGGATAAAAGGCTGGAGATAAAGGAAATACTCACTGAAGTCAGAAAACACCCACTAACATTTATTTATTTTATTTCCTTACTGTAGAAATTCAATTGTAAAAACTTTGTGTTTCTCTCAGTATACCTTCCTTCTAGTCTTAGACAGACATGGCCCAAGACAACTCAACCACAGCTGTTCTCTCAGTTCCCTTTTCCCAAATTGTGACCCCACTGCAGAATATGGTGGTAATTCTGGTTTGTGAACTTCCAATATACTTTGCCGTTTCCTGCTTTAGATACTGAAGATATGGAAACCTGTATGCTTATGCTATAACAAAGATAACCTGACATCAAGCAAGTCAAATCTTTCCATTTTTCCAGTGAAGAAAATACTGTATAAGTGCCACACTTTCACCTTTTGTATTTCAATCCCATAGGAGATTTTAATGTGAGTATTGTCTTAAGAGATTCAGATGTTGTCAAGAGAATTTTTGTGAATAAAAATGAATTTAGCAAAACAAAAACCTAGTTAAATTATATGTAACTACTACTAAAAACAGTACGAGCTAGTTAGTCGTCTGAGAAGGATGTGTGAAAAAGCAAGTCCATGCTCTGAACAACCTCTTAAAAACTAAGGAAGATACTTTAAGTGATTAGCTGCAACAATTTGGGGCCTAGTGGGAAAGTCAGTGCAGTTGGCCTGGTTTGTCCTCCGCTCTTCTGCGTAGGCTGGGTTCTACCAGAGCTTCCCTCACCATGTGCTGCTTCAAGTGTGTGATACCTTCTGGAGACCTCAAATGGGGTGAGAGTATTAGTGTAATCATTCAGAAGATTTTGGAGTGAGTGTTGGAAGAAGGTTCTTCTCCTTATTCTCACTACTCTAGGGTCAGTTGTCAGGTCCCTGAAATCTACATCTGGAAAGCTTTCAAGAGAAGTAAGAGTACTCTCTTGGCATCTTGCAGGGCTTCCCTTGCTCTTTAGAGCTTGGTCATGCGTAATCAGAGCCAGACAGAAGAACTTTGCTAGCTTTGTGATAGCAACAGTTGCCTCCTGCGAGGAGCTTGGAAAATAGCTGTGTGTGTTTTCCATCTATAAAACTGTTGAATCTTCATTACCTCTTTCAGAATATTTAGAAATAAGATATAGTGGTGGTAGCTGTGGATTTTTTTGCCTTTAAGTTTTCTCCAGGTCTTGCTCAAAGAAAAAGGTGTACATTTCCTCTGTAATTTTTGTAAATGCAGTGTCATTGCTGTGGGAGATCAGTTCTACCGTAACTCCCTAATTCTCCCTGCGGAGAGATATTTGATAGGCGTTTTTTGTGTGCTGCAGTGAGAAGACTCGAAAGGCTCACATGAGATAATATTTTTTCTTTTTGTTTTAATTTTTAAAAGTCTAGTTTGTACATGTAGAATGCAGTGCAGGGTTGTACCTTGATCTGAATCCAAATTAACTTCCAAATGCAAAGGAGCTTTTAGTGTGATATTTCACTGATCACTGAACATAGCTTTTTGCTTAAATTAGCACTAGTGGCCAAAATGTATCAAAATGAGGCAATGAGGCAGCACATTCTAGCCATTTTGTGTTTGCAGGAATACACAAAATGTGGAAAATGAAAACTAGAGCTTCTTTGTGCCTCTGTCCTCCATGAAATCTGCAAGAACGGACTGTTGGAATCCTAATCTCTTTGTACAGATGAAAGTCTTTTTTTTTTTTTCAACTGCAAGCAGTAATGTTAAAAACTTTCTCTTTGGATCGAGGCTTTGGGCTGTTGGAGCGTTTGAAACGCTCGCAGTGTGTGTGCATGCTTCCTTTCAGAAGCTTAGCAGGCCAAAACTTTGGCCCGCAGTCAGAGCAGTTGGAAGTTTGCAGCCTGCAGAGCTCATCTGAGGGGGCTGCCACTTGGCATAATCAAGTTACATATAAAAGATCCTAAAATTTATGCTGGAGTTTTTCGCTGGTGTTTGGTGGTAATCTGAGAAATTCCTTGTTTCTCTGGATTTACTGTGGCACTGCTTGTTTTGTTTCCATGTGTTATGCTTCTGGTGAGAGCAGTAGTTAAAATGTTCCCCCACTTGAATATTCCTCATCTCCAACTGAAGTTCACAGAGGGTGATTTTCCTGTTGAGCTAGATTTGGCACTTCTCGAACGGTACTACTTTTATTTGTTTATTTAAAAGAGCTTTTAGAACTAGAAGCTGAACAATTTAGGGAAGAAAGTAAAAGCAATGGAGTGTACGTAGGAGAGGGTGTAAGGCAAAATAATTTGGGAAATAGTGAATTAACAGGAAGGAATATTCCCTGCTTTTTTGTTTAACTGGCTTGTGAAAAATCTAGCTTATAGGGTATTAACGAATCTTGGGTAAGAGCTGTACACTTCATTTAAGCTCTCATAGATCTGTCAGTATGTTGTTGAGTAGTAAATATTAATTAAAATAACATCTACTGCTATTTTTAAAAAATCATTTGAATATTTATTACTTAGCTTTGCAAGAACTGACATTTGGTAGCTTTTCTGCCAAAACATATTAAACCTTTCTTATGTTGACTTAGATATCGGTTGTTGTTTGTCTCTGTTTAGGCTCGTTTACTCTACAAAATGTGCCAATCATTCAAAAAGGAAATTCTAGTTATTTTAAAATTACTAATTGAAAAAGCTATAACCCAGAAAAGTAATAAAAAATGTCTTGTTCTGATTACCTTAACTTTTTCCTTTTTGAAATATTGTGACATGTGGTTATCTCCAAGGGTTTCTTATGCTTACCAGGTGGTTATTTAAAAATAGTAGTAAACTATGTTGTAAAATTGGATTGTAGTATTACATTTTCCAGGTGTTTTAGATGTTAAGCTGAAAATTGTTTTTACCTGGACATATTAAATGCTAGCTTTTAACTTGCTGCTTGATAAACGTATAGGACTTCCTTCATATTAGTCATCTGGGAATAGAGGAATCATAATGTGGTTAAAGATGCTATCCATATGCATTTAGACATAATACTGGTCATCCTCCAGCTGTAGATTCTTTATTCCTAGCCTTTTAATTTTCTCAGATGAGTTAACAGCATCTTCTGTGGTTCAGATATTGTGTAGATATTCTGAACCTTTACGTAGGGTTCCTAATCAAAATTGGATGTGTACTCCTGTCTGTGAGATGATGCTGGGGAGTTTCAGCTGCCTGCATAATTTCATGAGAATTTCCAGTGCACCTAATTGATCCATGATGGTCTGTTTTGACTGCAGCTTGGAGCTGCAGTGCAGAGGCATTTTTTACACATTTTTTATGTGTTTTCCTGCATATTTTATTTCTCACAGCGAAGTAGGAAGCTAAGCTTCTTGTTCCATAAGCAAAACTTGTATTGCCAGTCCCTACATCCGATGCATTTCTGTTAGCTGTGGTGTGGGCCTCTGAGTGATTGAAACCTTTCTGTCACTCTCTAGAATGATTGATTAGACTTTAATGAACTTTAAAGGGATTTAAGCAAAACTCCAATTTTCTTTGTCTTGTAGTACAGAGGTGGGAGCAGTAGACGTTGTACAAGAGACCTTTTCTTTACTGTTGTATCTTCTTTTTCTCCTCTTGCTTCGGAATCTCTGAGCAGTGGCAGAGGCGGGAAGGCCACTCCTGTGGAGTGTGCAGCAGCCCGTTTCACCTCCCAGGAGAAAGCACTACTTTTTTTTCTCCAGGGGAGAAAGTTGTTAATCCCTTTGCATGGGAAGTTGCTATCTAAGCGTAACAGTGGGCATTGGAGAGCCAGTTTGGGAGCCAACACAAACATACACAAGTTCAAGGGAACAGTGGTTGATAAAAGAAAAGTCTTGTAAATTCAAAGTTATGCGCAGACAAGGAGTGCCTGAGGTAGGATAACTCCACTAGGCTGTGGATGCTGGTAAATGGGTCTGACTGACTCCAGAAAATTATATAAAGAAGGCTTTGTCAAAAGTAGTTACAACTACTGCTTTGCTCCCCGAAACAGATGAGGATTGAAAGTCTCAGATGTACTTTTTTTTTTAAAAAAAATAAATTTTCTAAATACGTGGTTATTTGAAAATGAAAAAAAATCAAAAATGAAAAATAGCTAAAAGAGTCTTTAAAGCATCCCACATGCTTGAAAAAAATAAATATTTCTGTAAATAATCCATAGCAGTGGTTTCTAGTCTGCCTGGCCCACTGCCTTCTCCTGAATTTACAGGAAGGAAGGGAGGAGAAATCCTCATCCCTCTCTCTTTACAAGGGAGGAGGCAAGAAGAAACACTCAGCATTTAGGCCTCTGAGGGTGTAGTATTAATGTATGTAACCAAAACTCCTGATCCAAAATTAGAAAGTGCTAAATAACTAGAAACAGATGACACTGCTTTAAGTATTTGTGGATAAAATACACTGCTGGCTCTTCTTGGGTGGATATATTAAGGCAAGTTGTGCTGAGGAAATTATGAGTATGAACTTTCAGAAAATACAGTGGTGAATCCTGGGGATGGCTCCATAGCAAAATCTCGTGAACTAGACAGTCCAGGAACACGCCCTTTAAAAATCAAAACACTGTCTTTTCTGAATAAATGTTTCAAAACCTAAACATTTTCCATGGTGTTTGTTAACGTAAATGAAATGTATTTTCTTTAAGATTTGTTTTTTGATCTTGCACATTAAATTAATTTACAGCTATTAGGCCAGTACATCTGCAAGGTATTGAAGTAATCTCTGTGGAGATGCTTAAGACAGTTAATGAAGCTAATGAGATTTTATACGATCTTCCTAGCGATTACTTTTCTTTAACTAGAAAATCAGAAGACTGTTGGAAAGGAGATTTTTAAAAAACGATCAGTAAAAAATATTTTTTTTCTTAATGCAGGGGAAAGGTATGCATATGCAAATCAAACACCACTTCTTTAACCTAGATTTTTAGTAGTTGTGTAACAGATGTGACCACACTGTATTGGTATGTACAAATTCAAAGATAATTGAATCCCTCTGTAGTCCCTATTAAAAATAGATAAATTACTGTATTTCCATATCACAACAAAATAGAGAAATATGAAGACTTTAGGAAAAGTGTGTGAGATGGGATGGGAGGGAAGAAAAGAGGAAGCAGAACACACTTCTTGTGTTGCTGGAACAGGATGAGTTCTTTGCTGAGACTTCCACACCAACTTTATCAGCAGATCCGTGCCAGTTTAGAATTTTAATCTGAGAGTTGTGAGCCTGAGGAGGAAAAAAAAAAAAAAAAAAAAAACCCACTATATTTCTGCATTTAAAAAAGTATTATTTCAGTATTTATAGTAGCTGCTCTTTACTTTTATAGAACGATCCAGTTTTGTAGATTCTACAGGATATACTTTTACATTGCTAGTAGTTTTCCTCTTTGCTTTCTGGATGATACCAAATGCATTCTTCTTTTAATAATATCCATAATTTGAATAGAAATAGATTCCAGTTTCTCTTTTTGTATAAATTGGATTTTCAGTGCAGTAAAAATGAAGCTGAAGAAATGAATTTCAAAAATAGTGATTTTGTATATATATATTTAATTAAGGGAAGATGCAGAAATAGAAATTGTTTCCTTCTCCATATAAAAAAAATGTGTTTTGGCTGACGAGTTTCCTTTGCAAGACTGAAAAATGGTGAATGATTCTTACTTGAGTAAGAAGGTCTTTACCATTATAACATAGAGCTGTGGTGCTCTGCTAGAAAGGGAAGCTGTAATCAACTACTTAGCTGTTACTGAATCACACTTATCTCCACTTCGCCTGTTTAACTTCCCATAAGCATGCTAAGCATCTCTTTAGAATGCATTGACCTCTGATTATTTCTTGCTTTATGTATCCCTTAGCCCACATTGAAGAAATAAAAAATATTCTTATCGATGTACAGTACAGAATGATACAACCTGATTTGTGTTATTTATTTAGTATGCAGAATGAAATTTTAACACCTTTGTGTTCTCTAAAAATCAAAATGCCGTGAATAATTATTAAATTTCATGCATTTTGTCATGCAAAATGATACTGATAAAGCTGCTTTTGAATAATGGGCCCAACTCACTATTGCAATAGGGTGCAAAATCATACTGCTCAAGATTTTAGCTCTCTGATTATCAGGGTGCAAACATTCTGGACATGTCATAAACTGCAGAGCAGTCTAAAATCACAAGAAGTCACACTGGATCTCTGGAATTTGTTCAGTGGAACCTGTGCCTTAATACATGAACGTGATGTCAGAGCATGGTCAGTGGAAGAGCTGGCTTTATGCTTGAGAGAAAGCATTCCACTTTATTTTCACTGGAGGAATTTTTAGCCTGGCAGCAATAGCATTGTAATAATTGCCAGCTGTTCACTTGGCACAAAAGGACCTAGAACCAAGGAGAACCTGGTGCATTATATATGTAATTTACTTTCTCGTTAAAACTTGTAGGTTTAGGCCTCATAAATATCATGATCTGGTGTTTGGCCTTTGTGCACATCAGCCTGGGAGTACGCATGTGGAGCATAGCTTACAGATTTTAGTTTGGAATACATGAAAGTAATTTCCAGCAAGATCAGAAGAGAAATTATTCTGGGAGATTCATCTGTGGGTGGGTGGTCAAGAAATAAGGAAAGGTTTTAACGTTAAGCAGATGGACCTCCCTCATTTAAGCTATATTTTGGAAGATGCAAGTTAATCATCAGCATAAATATTGGATAGTATTGGCATTTCATGTTAAAAGAATAAGGATGAACATCTAAGGTATTAGCAATGTAGAAACTCCAAATAGAAAAGATATTTTTCTATATCTTCAATTCCAGGTGTGTCCACCTCTTTTCAGGCAATGATATAACAGAATTATAAAATTAATCCTGGAAGGGTACACAGGAACATCGGTTGTACCTTTCTCCACCCGTAAACTCACATAGCTGCAAGCTGCAGAGCATTTCTTGACACACAGTTCGATTTTGCTCTTTGATATTTTTAAGTTTTAGCACCTCAAGAACTGCAGAATAGCACAGGAAGGAAGCATGAAAGATTTAAGGGCACTGTTAACATCTTCTTTTCCTAAAACCTTGCGTCATGCCTGGAAATGGATCTTATGGGGCAAAATAACTAGCTAGTCCTTGTGGTCTCTGCTAGTTTGATTTTTTAGGGGAGAAATTTCCCTATGATTTTGTTATCGGTTTGACCATAAGGATGTGAGCAACAACTACTGACTGGGCACTTGAGCAAATTAATACCAGTAGGAGCTCTCTTGCATCCTGCACTATATTTCATAGCACATGGCAGACAAACTCCAGGGAAAGCAGAGAAAATTGAAATCCAAACTACTTCACCTGCTTCCGTGAGGCAAGGGGATACTTTCTCTTATCTATAGGAAGTCTTGGAGTCTGCATGAGAGTAGAGTATTAGACTGGTGTTTGGAGATTCAGATCTCAGCCCTTGCCTTTAAGCGGGTATGTGACTTGAAGCACATTCCTAATTTGTTTCTCAATTCCTTTTTTTTTTTTTTTTTTTTTTTTTTAAGTGAGTCTTTCTTTCTTGCACTTTTTTCTGTGGTAGATATCTTAAGTTCTTTGGAGAAAGAGCTATCTTACTCAAAGTCCTATATAGTAATGAACTGATGAGTTTCTAATCTTAGCTGTGGAATTACAGTCTTTAGTGTAATGTAAACAAATGCTGCCTTACTATAATAAAGCACTACTTTAATAATACGTTAACTTATGAGATTGATGGCAAAGCTGGGCTATTCTAAATGATCAGGAAAGCGATGTATTGATTAAAAGCAACAATAAAAAGCAACCTGCTGCAGGTATCTCAGACTTCTAGTTGGGAGCCGCCACATCGAGGGATTGCAGGCTACTTCCGTTCGTAACATGGACAAGAGAGTAAAGCACTGAAAGAAATGGAAGAAAGATAGAAAGGTGATGCAGCTAAAGAGTCTTTCCATGCTGGCTCTAGGCAGTGGCTGGAAGGAAGTCTTCGTTCTCTGTTCTTGCTTCCCCTCCTTGTTTTGTTTGCAGAGGGGTAGGGTTTGGTCTGTGAGCCTTTTCCTGCCACATGTGCATAACACCTGCAGTTAATGAGAATCTGCAAGGAGGTATTTTTTTCTCTTTCCTTCATGCTTTTGATACTACTTATTCTGCCCCCTCCCTCCCCACGGCAGGATGTACAGGGAAATGAAAGAGGGAATTTAGCTGAACTAATAGTCTTTTTTTCCTTTCATGTACAGCCTGTATGTCTTGGAATGCTAAGATTTGGTCCCTCTCGCTTGCCAATCCACTAATGTTCCTTTGTATTTTCGGTTCCCAGCCTTCTCAAACAGGTTTTGGTGGGCAGTGCTACTGAGCAGCCACATCTTGTTACATGGAGCTGCTGCCTCAGTTGCCTTAAGTGACAGAAAACCAAATTGGCTTCTCCATAGGTTGAGTGTGGGAACAAGTATCTCTGCAATGCCAAAGTAACAGTGGAAGACTGCATTTTTTTCATGTGGGTTCTTTTCCTCAAAATCATTCAGTGCCATCTGCAAAATAAATGTAGCTTCAGAAAATGGCATCATTAAATTAGTGCCAGGTTGTGTCAGCAGAAGCAGCGAAACTGGGACGGCTCTCTGAAGTCTCTAGCTCTCTGAAATAGCTCAGGTGAGGTTCTGCCTGTAGGCAGAATAACATTAAGGAGCCTCTGTGCATTTGCCCAGGACTCTGTGTCCCTTATCTGTGGCTCTAAGTGTTCCCAAAGGCAATAAATTACTACTTGCCAAGTTTGCCTTTCAAAAAACAAATTCAAAGCATAAAATTAGCTCCAAATTGATGTCAAAGTTTTTATATTAAAAATTCAAAGGAGCGAACCAGTTTTATTTATTTGTTTTTAAGTAGGTTTTATCCTTTTCCCATCGGTGGGGAAGCGCTGGTCTAGCATGAGCCCTGCGGGACGAGGGGAGGCTGGAAGAGTTGCACGCTGATGCCTCCCAATGACCAGTTGGAAGCAGCACACCATATGTAATTGCAAAAACTCGTCACTTCCCCCACTCATAATATCATCGTGAGATCATCTTCTTAAGTAACTCTTAAACTTGCCATGCAAGTGTCTTTGTGTTATGTTCTCGTTTAACATTGTGCAGTCGTTGCATACTTACCAAGCGAGGGGGAACAGCTGCCTCATTTGAAGAGGCATGTGCATATAGCCAAGAGCTCCTGCATTTTTAACACAGTTTTAAGAATTCCGTAGGAGCTATAAAAATACCTAGTGCCCTGCTAATCTTAAAATAGAAAAAGTTTCAGTGGAAATGTCAATATATGTAAAATTCTACATACTATTTTACAGTAGCCCCTCCCCACCCCCCCAAAAAAAATCTATCTGTTGTTGTCTGAAGAGCAAGTTGTTTTATTTAAGGAATGTATTCTGAGAGTGTTTGGGTTTTTTAAAAATAATATTCTGTGTGCTCCTGTCTCTTCGTCTTCTCGTCTTCTCACAACTGTATTTTAAAAAAGACACCGTGAAGCAAATTGTTTCTGGGCACCAATAAAAAGTAAATTCTATTTTAAGGGGTAACCTAAAAGCTTAGGAGGTAAGAATCACTTTCCAGAGATAGAGATTTTAGTTCAAGGCTGACGATTGATCTTTAACCCACTCTGGATAGTTTAAAGTGCTTGTTTAACACAGGGGTTGTCAGCTGATGTTAGTCCTTTTGTAGGTTTTTCTTGGTGGAACTTAATGAGATTACATATATTTTGATGAATAATTGCTGCTATGCAAATTTGCCACCTACCTACAGTGACTCTTATGAATATTTGATGATAATAAGTAGTGGGAACTTCACTGTGATGCTCAAATGTGCTTAAATAAGAAGGAGCACAAGAATAGCTTTTGTTCTGCTCTTTTGACTTGTGGAAAAAGATGTGTGACACTTGTGTATATATATTGGTAACTGTAACACATCTAAAATACTTAATGCTTTTAACACTAGCAGTTTAAATGATAATTCTGTCTCTTTGCAGAGGAGGGAGGGATTCAGAAGGGGAAGACACATTTCTCTTAACGTCTAGTTTTCTGTTTTAACTTGGGGCAGGGTAGACTGGTTCATGTGGTGTTTCTAGCTATGAATTAACTATTGAGAAAGGGGAAAAAATGCACTGGAATATATTTGCCATTTTGCAGATGCAGCCATGTTCTTCTTCAAAACCTAAAAATAGAATCTTTAGATCAACAGTTTTGCAGACTTCTGTGCAATGTGTTTGGTCTATCTAGTATCCCCGTATAAAGCTGATTTGTCTAAATAGTGCTTTTCTGTCATAACGCAAATCATGCAATGTCTGTCTGTAGCAGGCACCACTTTTTATCATCCCTTCATCTGGTTTCTTCCTTTGTAGACAGTGCAGTTTGTTCTGCACCTGTATTGTTTTTCAAGACATTCTTATGTGTATTGAAAATGAGATTCCTGATTTAATTGTATTGAGTTGTGATAATTTGCTTTTGTTTGCCCATTTGAAACTCACTACTTCAATTATTTAGCTTGCTTTTAGCAGTGTATTCAGAATGTAAGCTAATGTTTTCTAAGTTGCCATAGCTTACTTCATTTGTTTATTTTCTGAGACTTGCAGGGCCTGCTAAACTGCTATTTTTTCCTCACTAAACTGGTGTTAACAACACAAGCAACAACTCTGTCGTGCATAGTTGTTAGATCTTTTTTTTTTGTGCTTAGAATAATCTGCAGTTGTGGCTACTAGAATTGTTTTTTCCAGTACCTCCTGAGTATCGAGTGTGTTCCATCTGTAAGTTCATTAATGCTGCTCTTTCTATATATATATATACGTGTGTGTGTGTGTGTATATGTATACACATTTACTTGAAAGACAGTGCTTTACAGAACTTATTCTTCTTTCAGGGAATCAGTTTCCTCCTGTTGCAGCTCAAGATCTTCAATTTGTACTGAAGGCTGGGTATCTTGAAAAACGCAGAAAAGGTAAGTTTACCTGAATTTGTGAAGAATATTTAGGGTACATTTTATTTTGGGGAAGTCTGTGTGCATTTATGTACAGAAATAACATATATAGAATTGAGAAAATGTATTAGAAGTTGAAAGAAAAGAACAGAAAAGAAAGAAAACAGCAAATAACTTCTACTGTAGTATTAAAAGAAAATCTCGTTTCTTTATTGACTAAAAAAAATATGCTGTTAAAGTCCAGTGTCAGCTATAATTCAGACACTTCTGGATATTTTTGAAGAAAACATTAGGAACGTATGCAAAAGTGCCATATGTTGACTTCATGTTTCACTGAGCATCAAGATTTATTTTCCTTCAAGAGGGCAAATATTGATCTCAGCTTTAGTTCAGTCAATATTTACCTTGATTCAATAAATCTTATATTGTCACCTTAATATGCACTTAATGCAGCAACAACTCTAGGAAACATTTAAGAAGTTGTTCATAATTTTCATGTATTTAATGGCACACACATTTTCTTTTTATAAGATTTCAAATTTCCACTCACCTACAATTTTTACTTAATTTCCTTCTCAGTTTTGTACTTTTCCCCTCCTTCATATCCAGATTTTGTTTCCTTTCCATAGCACTTTTCCTGTCTCCTCCTCCCTCCTCTGTCTTCCCTCACCCTTGAAAGAAGTAACATATTTGTGTTTAATAATGCCACAAAGTGTTACAACACAAATTATATTAATTGCAGACCACAGTTTTCTCGGCTTTGAATGGCAGAAGCGTTGGTGTGCTATCAGTAAGACGGTCTTCTATTATTATGGAAGTGACAAAGGTAATTATAATAACTATGATAAACTATTAAAATGTTCTTCTTTTAATACACAGAAGAGTATGAAAGCTTTAGTGGAGCTGGAAACTGAGAAACCAAAGTCATTTTGAGAGAGCAATGAACCTTTTAAAAGAATTGTTGTCTCTTAAAGAAAATGTGTCCATTTTCAAAAGCAAGGAAACTGAGGAAGAAAGATTAAGTTACTTGTAAAGCTACTTGGTGTGCAAATAAGAGCTAGCTATTAGGTTTGATAGTACTCTAGTGCTTAATTAATCTACTAGACAGCAAATGCTTTTTTTTTGTCCAAATGGGATTTTCATTTTAAAACACCTTCTAGCAATTACTCCTTACTGAGCCCCTTAAAGAGTGGTTCTCTCCGGGAAAATGTTAGTCTAAAAATTGCGAGTGGAGTTCCATGTTTCTTGCTAAATTGTTTATGTTCTGGAAAGGCTAGAAATGAAGTAATATGTTTAGCTGACAGTCAGTTCTGAAGACTAGCTAAGGCTAGCTCTGAAGGTAACTTCTAAAGAACAGTTTAGAAAGAATCTGGCTGAAACCGTGGGATATCACTTGGAACTTCCAAAACTGCCAATCAAATAAAACATCCTTTTAATTTTGTGCTAAGTATATTTGGTATTTTGGAGTAAAACAAGTGATACAGAATTTTTTTTAGTAATTCTTAAAAAAGAAATTATGTTTTTTAAAAAAATATTTATTTCTGAATAAATGCCAAGCTTTTTCTTCTGCTTATGTTTGTGTGACATTATTTGAGATTAGTAAAGATGGTTATTCATATTAATTCAAAGACTGATTTAGTTTGATACAGTTTGTTTCATTCCTTGTATGCTGATTCATTTAAACTCAACCTATATTTAAAAATGAGGTAGAAAGTAAGTCAAGATCTTACCATATCTCAGTTACTTTGGATGTTTTAAGACCAGTTTTCAGCTTGCTGCAGTTTCTTCCTCATGAGTTCTGCTCCCAGAGATTGGATAGTATTATCTTCCAAGTGTTCCTTGTTCTATTTACTGCTTCTTTGAGATTTACTTGATTAAACTTTGAAAATATAAATAATCTTTCTTCAAAAATTGTGAAGAAGTGTGTCGTTATACTGATTTGTCAACTGCAATTTTGTTCTTTCTCTGAAAAATAATGTCGAACCGTTTGCTTATGCATGGTTTTCTCGTTCTAGGGTTTATATTGTCTACAATTTTGAAACAAAAATAGATGTTTTAAATTGTTAGTTTTTAAAGACTTTTCTGGGTTTTAAAATCTTCTTTGCCTTTTAACCTAGTAATTTTTGCAAAAAAATCAGTGAATTTTTTGCATATACTTTTGACTTTTGTCTATGTTAATGATTATACATTCTATCATACAGTCTTTGGATTAAGGCAGGGAAGCTGCCCATCTCCCCTTTTTCCTGCTACATTTTTTTTTCCTTTTGTAAAAGCTCGACTATCAAAGCTATGTTGTAATTTCTAATGTCTATGCTGAAAGTTAAGATTCCCTAGCACCACAGAGTTAGTATCCTATTAGGAACTGATTGTACTACACTGTGGAATATCATGTCTTTTCTTTATGGTATTAAGGGTAAATGCTTTCGTTTATACATATAGAGCTTTCAAAGACTATGGATTTTGGGGGAAGATCCTTCTGATTGTAACATAGTGATGTGGTGAAGGCATTTAGTCTATGGAGCTTCTTTTGGGAATTATACAGACATGGACTGACTCTGAACAATAGCTCATGAAGGAAGCAAACAAATCAGATACCTGGAAGCAGGACAGAAATTCCAGTATTCGATGCTGTTAGTGCAGGCAAACCAGCTTGATGGAAACACATTATCTTCCAGATCTGGGATGGCCAGGCCAGTAACTCCATAGCTTGTGTTAGAAGAAGAAGGACCTGTGCTATTTCCCTCAGCCTTGTAATGCACTAGGACATGAGGTTACCCATTCCAGTGCAGAAGCAAATTGCCAGCATTGCCTGGAAACTGGATTCCCTGGTTTAGTATGCTCTTTTCTGGAAGAACAGAGCGTGTAAGGGGGGGAAGTGATGAAAAGGTTTGGCATTTATTTGCTGGAAGAACCTGAAACTACGTTCATTGCCTCTTCTGCAGCCAGCATAGTACTTGCCGTAGCTTGGGTCGTTTGGGCCTTCTCTTTTGCTACGACCTTTGATGCGGTACCAGCCAACTTGGGCCGTGTTGAAAATGCAACTGTGCCCCCAGCAGCTGTAGGGTAGTGGTGAAGGGTGCGCTTGGATGGCTCAGTGCCATCCTCCCGAGTTGCTGCCACCTCCCAGATTGTTTGGATGGCAGCTGTCTAAATGATGTTGTCTGCCCTAGTCTGTGCAGTGTCTGCAGGCGTTTTGTATCAGCTGGGTCCTGGTTACTGACAGATTCCAGAGCTGATTCGCACAACAGGAAAATTTCCCCTTGTCAATGTGAAACCAGTTTGAAGAGAGACAAGGGAGACGAGGGATTCCATATATGCTCACATTTATGCTACATGTGTCAACTTTAATGAGTAATTGAGTGCTAGTGTATATGTGTTGTGGAATGTGAAGCAGAGAGGTAGCAGGGATTTCAAGTTCTTGCTTGGTTTGTTTTGCATTGAGGATGTTTTTAAATCTGGGACATGTAGACTGCTCATGTGTGAAGGATATTTTCTATCTGATGAAATGTGTGTTTTGTTGATCAAGGTTTGGCTTGTATGTTTAAATATCAGTTTAAATGTAACAGACTGCTAAATTTAAGGGTATAGGATACCTTTTTATTGGATTATGTAGATTTGTTCTTTCCAAAATACTTCTAATTCTTGTAACCTTTTTCTTCTCACATTTCTGAAAACAGCGTAATAGCATATAAACAGTATAGTAATGTATAAACCTCACAAGCCCATGGAAGCAAAAGTTTCAGAACCATTTTTTTCAGACCTGCTTACTGTTTTTCAGAGGTATGAGGCCCAGTCTGGCAAGTACAGTACAAACTAAAGCCTGGGAAACTGAAATAGATGAGGTTATTCGGGCGGGAAGGAGGAGATTGTTCAGGCAAAAGAGGGAGAAAGAGAGAGATTAGAAGCTTCCTTTTCAATATTTGTGATACCTGCTGGCTAATGCATGTCTCATTTCCCCTTTTCTTCACCTTTTTTGTGGTAAATTTGGTGCAGCACTGGAGAGTGAAGCAATGTTATTTATCCCTGAAATACAGACAAGAGTAAGGGAACCATCTGTCCTTTGCATTCAAGACTATATAGAGTAGATGAAGGAGCAGGATTTAAAGCTTTACTTCAAGTAAGTGGCCGAAGTAGGTATTGCACGTGTGTGTATCTGTGGCCGTGCCGCAATGTTCATTGCCAAGATGCAGCCTGTATCACTGCAGAGAAGCACGTTCAAGTGCTACAGACAGCACAGGTTTCCAGGAGCTTGCCTGCTCCCCTTTCTGTAGTCTCTCCTTCCACAAGCCACTTCGAGTCCTCTTTGCTTTGCTTCTGTCCCTACAGGAGCTTCCTCAAATGGGTACCTTGTTTGTGTGCCCGCTCTTCATCGCTATGATCTGCCTGGCAGTACCGAGGTACCTGGGCACCTAGGTGGAGTGGCTTGCCCCTTGGACTCCAGAGTGCATGTAAAGAAAGTTAATTTATTGCTTTACAAGTGAGTGAATTAAGAGCTTCATTACTTTCTCCTCACTAGGCCACAATTTTATATGCCCTCCTTTCTCAGCAATCTGAAGAGATCAGCTAAATGTTTAGCAAGACAGTTACTGATAACATCTGGGTAATATCTTTCCCTGTTAATGGACACTAAAAATTTATATTCATTTTTATAACTCAGAAATGGGGCTGCCTGTCTGCCAGTGGTACAACGCTGAAGAGAGGAATAATTCAGAGGCCTTTTTAAGTCTTGGTTGATGGACATTTTTTAGCAAGGATGTAACAGTTTTGGAAGTCTCTTCTGAATGGTGAGATAGTAATGGGCAGGCCAGTGGATGCACTACTTTCATTTGGCAAAAGATATATCTCTATTTATCTATATATGTATGCACATACACACACACGCGTGCGTGCGTATGTTGAAATACATATTTTTGGTATGTACGCATATGAGGAGTATGGTGACTGGAAAGCATTAAGAGAGAGGAAAGTTGGAGCTGGATATGCAAGTCTCTTCTACTACTCCCCTAACCAGAGTACTAACATTCCTGCTCCATCCTAGGCTTACACAGTTCTCCCAGGAGCCAAATGAGTAACTGCTGAGGTATCGTTTGGCTGTTAGCTCCAGACCTCCTTCTCTTAATCCTCCACCTCTGAACAAGCACGTGATCGAAAAGACGAGAAAAACTCATTCAGTTTTGACTTTGTTTTTGATAAAGTCCATGATCTAAATCTGCAGGATCTGTGTCGGCTCAATAGGACGTCCCCATAGCAGGGTGTGATGGCAATCAAAGGAATCAGTCTAATGAGAACAGAGTCTTTTGCTGTGAAAATGTTAAATTCAGATCTCAAGAGATATAGTTGTCATAAATAATGCATTATAAGGAAAAACAACCCAATCAAGAAAAAAATACCATGACTGGATCTGCAAGTCTTGATTCTCCCTGATCACCTGCATTTCAGTTGGGAATAGTGATTTAAGCAGATGAAAATATTCTCCTGAATTCAGTTTGTTCACGCTGTTGCTATTTTAAATCCTGGGGTTTTATGCCATCTGTGGCTGTACATTTGCAATACCTGTTGATTTTAAAGGGAGTATGAATGTGCAAATAAGTAGCTCCAAGTTTCATGAGGGTATAGGTCCGTAAGTAAGGGGATCCTGATTATTATCTCTGATCACAAGATGCTACAAAATTATAGTAATTTAAGGATTATGTGAAATGCACATGATCTCACCAATATATTATAAAATATTCCAAATTATCTGGTGTAGCAGTGCATCTCTGGAAGAGGGAAAGGCTGTTACTTTTTTTTTTTTTTTATCCTAATCAATAGCATAACTTAAAGCATTTTCAGGCTGTTAAATCCAGCACTTTTAAGATTTACTGGCATCTTAACAGTTCTCAACTCCTGGACTGGATGATAGGTTTATTCGGTTCCCGTGGACAAGTGTTTGGCCCAGTGGTATACTATACCAGTCTGTCCTCCAATATAAGCAATATAAGTTGTTGCCCTGAATAATGTATTTCAATCTTTGCCTCTGCTTCTTAGTTTTTTTCATCTAAATTTCTCAAAAGACTAGATTTAAAAAAAAACAAAATATTGCATTTCATGTTCACTATCTAACAGAAAAGAATTCCTGTGCATGCTCCAAAAGCTGGAAAAGAAATTACCGTTTTGGAAATACTGCCATTTACTATTTTTAGAAAGCAGACATACTGCATATGGGAAAGTATGTGGAAGTACATTTAGCATGAAACCATGTAAACCATAAAATCTCAGAGACTCATAATCTCAAAAAGGCGAGAGTTAAAGTATTTATAGATACTATTAGAGTCTATAATTTATCACTCCCTGAAACCTTACTGTTTGCCTTCAGTTCCTTATGCCTTTTTTTCTGTGACTTCTTTCCTTTATGCCATCAGAGTCCTCTCTGTTCTTCAGAATGCGTTAATTCTTTTTACATGGGCTATTAATATGGCCACATTGCCTTAGGCCTCAAATTTACAACCCAATCATTTCAAGACCCAGTTGAAGGTTTGCCCTCCTTTGTTTTAAAAGTTCCCATGGACTCAGTTATGCAAGACTACTTCAAAACCATTTTTTTGCTGTGTTTCCCTTGGGCTTTTCTTTTTCTAATATTGGTCCTGTTTCCGTGGTTAACAGCATTTTACTATTTTTGGAATGCATGAAGTTTATATGGAAAAAAAAAAAACATTTAAAGCAGCTTTCGTTTCATTCTAATCTGTATTTTCTCGATTTAAAATATTCCTTCAATCTTATTTGTGAAATGGTGGTGTACTCTTTTTGATTTTGTTTTAAATACCTAGTATCTGCTGCTCTGTTGCACTGTTTTTTTTACCGTTCCAAATTCCTGATGCAAAATGATCTCCAGAAACACTTTTTTTTTTTTTCCTCCTGATATATTCCTGATACGTACTAAAGGGAGAATGAGGAAGAGAACAGGGAACAACTCATTCTGAAATTAGATACGACCAAACTGGGGTGTTCTTACCAATGTGTCAAGGGA
This sequence comes from Tinamus guttatus, assembly GCF_059628265.1. Taxonomy (NCBI): domain Eukaryota; kingdom Metazoa; phylum Chordata; class Aves; order Tinamiformes; family Tinamidae; genus Tinamus; species Tinamus guttatus. The sequence goes on along the minus strand of NW_028288601.1, from coordinate 2,807,031 downwards.
GGATGTAAAGAGGATGGGGCCAGACTCTCTTCAGTAGCACCCAGCGACAGGACAAGAGGCAGTGGGCATAAACTGAAACGCAGGAATGTCTGTCTCAACATGAGGAAAAACGTCTCTGCTGTGAGGGTGGCAGGGCACTGGAGCAGATTGCCCAGAGAGTTTGTGGAGTCCCCTTCTTTGGAGATACTCAAAAGCTGTCTGGACAGGATCCTGCGCCGCATGCTCCAGGTGATCCTGCTTGAGCAGGAAGGTTGGACTGGATGATCTCCAGCAGTCCCTTCCAACCTCAGGCATTCTGTGAACTGTGGAAGAATTTACGCTTGCAAATGTCCATGTTCCGTTATCTCTTTTATTTTTCTTTTTTTACAGGATTCAGTGTGTTATACTTTAGCTTTTGGTACACTGTTCCATGATGTTTGACACACTGTGGCAACTTTAGGGTTTCCTGATGTTAAATTGCAAAGCCCCAGCTTGGGAAAGTAAGAGGCGACAAGATTATTATCCTTCAGAAAAATGTGCTCTATTCGTATGTCTCTCCCTTAGCCCTTTCTAATAAGATTTTTCTCTGTTTATCTAGTAAAACCTAGGGTCTGATTTGTGGGTTTAAAATGAAAGTGAAATCTCTATAATGGAACTGTGCTCCCTGAAGCCATTGACACTTAAGGCTTCTGCCATTAAGAATTATGATATCTAATTTTAGATTCATAATAAAGTCTAGACATTTCAGGGTTTGTTAAAACTCAAAAGCCGTTTAGCTATCACTAAACACAAATATTTAGAATGCATTTTTAATATAAGCATAGAATTCTAATGACAATTGATTGCATGCAAGCTCCCAACAGTCTTTTCTTTGGTAGAGATGATTACTCTGCAAAGATTAACATGTGTGCTTGACTTTATATGCTCTGAGCTTCATCCAGAGTTTTCTTTGCTAATAAATCAAGCTGAGGTGATCACTGAGTCATGTTGTCGCAAGATGGTGTTGCCTTCAAGCCTGCAGCTGGCTGCTGTGCCAGGCCGTGTTGCTATCGCATGTGGTAGTCTGCCCATGGCAATCAGGTCGTGAGTTGGTCTCCCGTCCTTCCTAGGAGGGTGTGCTCTGCAGGAGCAGCCGGGGTTTGTAGGCCAGCAGCCTTCCACGCTGGTGGAACTGTTCCTCAGGACACACCAGGCCTACTTTCCAGCTTGATGGTGCCGGCAGCGCGGGTGCAGGCCGAGTCTGTAACTCTAATGGGTTCTGGGTCAGGGCTGTGAACTCTCCCGCTGTCTTAGGTTGTCCTCATATTCTGCCGGGCTTTCCTTGGCATAGCTAATGCCCAGGCACTGCTGCACAGAAACAAAAGCCACAAAGCCTGTTGTTGTAAGGGTTGCTGGTAGAAGCTAGTAGCAAAGGATGTGTTTTTTCTGTTTGTGCATGCAAGTATTTTTCATTAGCACTGGAATATGAGGAGTTGGAGAGATGAGACGAAGACGATATAAACAATAAAGCAACATTGCGTGCAATGTGGAGGAGACTGCGTTTTCTTTGTGCACAGAGTACAGCGTCTTTTGTATTTTAGTTCTAATGCTCTCTGAAAGAACAAGTACCAATATGGAGAGCATTTGAGATTAACTCTGTAAAACTGTATTACTATAGAATGGGGATTGTCCCTGTGACAGAGAAATATTCTCAGAAGTATTCCTAGAGACTAAATTTGAATAACTTGCCTCATTTTTATCTTGACAAAATGGTTTTACCTTTTGAACCTGGTGTTTGTTTATTCTGTCTGCGTGTTGCTCTCTTCTCGGGTTTTGATAAACCTCCAGCATGGGAGAGTGAGAAATTAATGTGTTTCACTTCATCTTCTCCCTGAGGTCATAAGGAAGAATAAAATGTCTAGGCTGAAGTGAATTTCATTAAAAGGGGACCTAGTTAACCTATTGCAGGTTATTATTTCTAATATCTGCCTTGGTGTGATTTCATGAATTTTGCATCTCTGTGCCGTTTGATAGAGGGGTGGAAGATTGAGCAAGCATAACATATGAGTACTGTGCCACACTGTCCATTGAGTATATACTAAAATTTACTGAGGGGGAAGGGACGAGAAAGAGAAAATAGAACATTATTCTGTGCCTCAGATTTGCTTCTGTAATCCCATTCTTTGGTATTTTACTTGCCCTGGGTGACAATTCATAAACAGAGGGAAGCACAGAGAATTTGTGACTATGTGCACATGAGTTTACTGGCAGAGTGTATATTTGGTGACTGCCTTTACATCCACTGTACCATGATGTCCATGTTGCTATGTTAATCTGTTTTTGCCCTTTCAGAAGTGAAAAATAGATTTGCTTTTCTATTAAGTTTCCAGATAAGTGTCAAAATTATGTTGAAAGTTGGAGATCCTTACTTTCTCTGCTGCAGAAGCTTTCCCTTTTTGCTGACATGTGGAAGCAATGAGTGCTTGATTTGCATCTAAGTTATGTTCTACAGTACTTAAAGTGGGGTTGTCATGCATGGTTGTTAATATTTTTTCCTACCTTGAAAAAAAAAAAAAAAAAAACTTAATGCCATTTAGTTTTGTTGGCATTTGCACTTCGTTGCCGGAGGCCTGAGCAAAATGCAAGTGATAATTATCTTGAGTGCTGCACCGTGGTCTATAGAAATTGCAAAACTGGATTACTTTTATTCTCTTTTGTTTTGTTTTTAATATCCACCAAAACATGCCAGAACGCATAAAATTAAATGTAGGCATTCATCTAAAAAGCTCAGAAGGAACACACAGGTGCCGCTATCCCAACATGCAGGATATTTAAATTCAGGCCTGCTCTAAGTGATAGTTTTATAAACCAGAACCTTTAAAACTGAAATGTAGAATTGTCTTAAAGCAGCCACATGGCTCTGCATAATAAACTGCGGTAGGGCTCAGCACTTTTATTGGCTAATTAAACACTTGCTGCATTGAGAAGAATGTGCTTAGAACATGCCTGAATTTATAACAAAACTCATTCTGTGCCTTTACCCTGTGCAAGGGAGGCACATCTGGGAGTGGTTGGGCGAATGTGAAGAAAGGCTTTTGCAGTTGCTTAAAAAGAAGTTTATTTTTTTTGAGTAAAGCAGTTAGTTTAAGGAGGGAGCTCAGCAAGTTCTGAGCTAAACAAGTTTTCCCTTTGGTTTACTGAACCTGAAAGAGACACTGATATATAGAAAGCTTGTCTTGCAAGTTCCAGTCCTTGGCTTTCCCAAGACACAAGTGTCATAACGTGCGCTTCTTACTAAATAAGACCACCATCTGCAAACACCTCCCTGTGGAATTTCTTAGCCATCCTACAGACGAATGTACTTTTGTGTGCATCTTCCTTTAAAATAAAGCTTTATCTCCAGAAGTATCACCCAATCATTTCACTAAAACTCCCCTGTTCTTTGTAAAATTCATGAAATAGAAAACAAAATCTGAATAAATGATAACCTGCTGAGCCACTTACGTTCACTGTTGTAAATGAAGTTCTTAACTTTGTTTTTTATCTCCAACAGACAAACAACAGAAAGGTGAATTTGCCTTAGAGGGCTACACCATCAGAATGAATAATAGCCTTCGGAAGGATGCAAAGAAAGATTGCTGTTTTGAAATCTCTGCTCCTGATAAGCGCATTTATCAGGTTGGACTTTTTATGTTGACTTGAAATTAAATTGATAAAGCTGTTACAATTCCAGTTACTGAATTAACATTTCAGTAAAACAACTTTCACTGACAACTTAATGAAAAAAAAGAAACCCTTGCTTGCTTATAGCGCATATTCATATATTAGGAAAAATAATCTGATTTAAAATATATATGTATGTGTTCAAATATTATCTTTTTTAGGCAAGAGTAAGGAAATCTATCATCTTTATCTATTGGTCATTTCAATGTTGGTAGTTTAATATCTATTATACAGTATGTCTGCGTGATTGCTTGGATGAATTAAGTAGTAAGAAAAACTTAAAATATATATCAGTGTTAAATACGTATTGTATTGGACATAACTTTGCAGGGAAAATCTAGGTAAAAGCACATATCAGCTGTGCAATTCAGAGATCTATCAGCTAGACATCAATATGGAATGTAAGTTTAATAAGTTTTAAATATCTGAGATTGCAGTTGAAAGCCAGTTAATTAAGCTGTCAGGTAGTGTGTTGGAGTCTGACAAGAACATTTTTAAGGAAACTGTACCCAGCAGTCTAAAGAAATTCATGGGTGTCTTCTAATTGTCAAGGGCAAATTTTGTTCATCAGTTCTGGCTTTGACATTGATGAAGAGAAGCAGCTTTTTTCTGCACAGCTGCCAGCTGCTGATCAGAGTTTCAAATCCATCATCCTCTCCTTCAATTACGTAAATTTGTCAAAATTAGCTGTACATTATAAGAAGCATCCTTGCAAGAAAAGTACCAGAAGACATGAAAAGAATTGCTAATGGCTCCTTGAGGAAGTGACAAGAATGCTATAATCCTTCTATTGCTAATAAAATCGTATTTGCATTTTTATCATTACTACTACTTACCCATAAATGTTTAATAGTTTACAGCTGCCACTCCCAAAGAAGCAGAAGAATGGGTTCAGCAAGTCAAATTTGTAATTCAAGGTAAGCCGGTTAGTAAAGCAGTAGTCTTCATGATCACTACTCCTGAGTGATGGCTGTTCTGTCTGTTAACAGATCTGTCATGTTTGTATATTTAATATTCCCACTTGTCCAAGTCTTGAATTGCTGGTCCTAGTTCTTGTTCATGTCGAATCTTTTGCATGCCTTTCCTTGTTTTGCAAGATTTTTGTTCCTTTATCCGTATACTATTTAGCTTTAAAGTTGCCTTTGAAAACTGGAAGAATATATTGCAAGTACATGCTTGTAAAAAATGAGTTTAAACATTTGGGATCAGGCAGTCATTTATTTTGCAAGACTTATACCTAAAAATCTATTTATTGATTGATTTTCAGTTTGTAAATACTATGTTTTCATTTTGCATAAATCATTTTTTTCCCTAATAAATGTTAACTTTTAAACTGTGATTGTATAGACATGGAATCTAATACTATTCCTGAGGAAGAGGCAGAGGAAGAATATGATGATGTTGCACAAGCAAGCAGTGACCCAGTAGATGATAGCATTTATGAAGAACTTCCAGGTATTGTGGAGACTTTTAAAAAACATGTGCCTTATGCTAATTTTTTCTTCTCTACTTCTAGCTTGATAACCAAGAGTGGCTAAAAGTAAATGAACAAGGTAACCTGGTGAATAAGATACACTTAAATTTCAACTTTTGCTGTAACATTGAAAGAAAAAAGTGTCGTTAACCAGGCCCGAGTGAGAACAATTCAGTTTTCTTGAGCAGGGGAATCAAAATTGCACAGAAAGTGTAGAAGTGGTCTTATGGTATTTTTACCTCATTAACATTGTCTCTTGTACTTTTTTTTTTTTAATTAAAAAATTACCTACCTTACAGCTTTTTTTTCCATCGACTTGCCCATCTTTTTTTTTTCTTTATTCATTTTTGCATTTGCATTAAGCAGGAATTGTCTGTTACTTCATTACTACTGCCTTATATGTGGTTTTATAATCCTGCAACAAAGCACGGTGTTGTTTTGGAAGGGCTACAGAGATGATTCATAAATAAATGCAACAGGAAGACTGTCATTATTTTGTTTAGTGTCTACCAGAGTGACTATGATTATACAGCAACTTCTTAGTGTGGACTTTTGGATATAGTCAAATGATTATATCCCTAGATCACCAAGAGTGAATTTCAGATAGCACAACAAAACACAAACAAAAAAGAAAAAGAAGAGAAAGCTTGCCAAATATGGTTGATTATAGACATTCAGAAAGTAGGAGGAAGAGTTTCATTCTTGCTTACATTTTGATAAGGTATGTAAAGGTGTACTATCTGGTTACCCTAATTTAAAAAATAACATGTCCGGGTGATATGATAATAATTAACAACTTTATTTAATATAATATTCTGTGTCTCTTGCTGTTTGGGGTCATTCAACTACCAGCAGTAGCTTGAAAGGAAAAATCAGTCACAGCATGCGATGCTGACTAACCTTATGCATCTGTTGCATTGAATGTGTTATCCACTAGAAAAAAAATGTTTTTAAAGTATGTCTTGGTTTTAATTTCAGGGTCATTTCAATGAACTAAAGGAGCAGATAATATGAATGGCTGATGAAAATATTTACCTTAAAATTGGAGGAAAACTCGTTTGTTTAAGAGCTGATCAGCCTGTATAACTGGAGAGGATTATTTTTTTCCATTATTTGAGTTGTGCCTAGACTAGTCCTGCACAGGGACACATTTCTGCTGAAATTGGGTGCAGTATGCCATGCATGATGAGAAACTCTTCTGCAATGGCTATAAAATTTGCATTACAGAGTTAAACCTTACAGCTGGAGGGAGGCACCCAAAGCCTATTGCGTTGCTTTTTGGATGCTCAGGCTCTTCCAGGAAAAGATCTTGTATGCTTGCTCATGCTTTAATTAATGAATCTCTAAATGTGTCCTGGGACAAATTACTCTTTCCTGAGCTTCTCTTGATTTCATCTGTTCATTTGAATGAACAGTCAATAGATCTGTAGCAGTAACACATGGTATTGATTGAAGAACAAGCATTAAAATACTTTGAGTTTTATTTTCAGAAAACTGCAGACTTGATGTGATTCTGCGACAATTTGGAGTATTTTTAGCTTTACATCATGTTTATGTCAGCTTTCCAGGAACTCTTGTTTGATATTTGATTAAAGAATGTTTGTATAAGAAAATGCATTTAAAAAGAGGATATGAGAATTTTTGCATAGTTTTGAAAATTAGGGTTCTGAGAAAACTGTAGCACCAATCAGTACTGGCTGCTGCCGTGTTCACTAGCTATCATGCTACTTTGCTTTCTTCTCTTGTGTCAGGAAAAGTGTAGAAAAACAAATTTTGCAGATGGGAACTAATAGCTTCAAACCAGTATCCAAAACGGCAGCAACCTGCTAGCGCTTTTAAAGTTTAGATTTTTGTTGTATTAAATCTGTACTCTATTCTGGCAGGAGGAATAGGTTGGTTATGGGAAAGGATACAAGGAAGTGTGAGAGAATTAATATCTTGATCTGTTAAGTCACTTCTTTAATAGGACATAGGAATTCATAGTTGCCACAGAAGCATCATTTCCTTGTTCTCAGCACTACTAAGAGAGTTTAATAAGTACTGTGGTTGTTCAGGTAGATTCAAAAACATCAGAACTGCCAAGATTTCACAACTTGGAAACCTTCCTTTCAAGATTCTTTGTGAAGGGAAAGTTTAACTGCTTTTAGCAAAATAAGATAGTTTTGGTTTTGTTTTTTTAAATGTATTTATATTAATTAAAAGTGGTAGCAAGGGAAAACTTGATCTAGCAGAAGTAAAAACATTGTTAATGAAGGCCTATTTTTGTTTAAGTTGTTATTCATTTTCTACCTTACACTTAATGTAGTTTCAGCATGACTGATACGTATAGCCAGTCCACAGCTGGCTGTTTTAGACATAGTATACTTAAAGTATAAGTATATTTAAAGTATACTTTAAGCTTGTAATATAAAAGTAGCTTTTAGAGAATTAAACTGTTTATGTGTGTGTGTATGTGTATAAAGCTATCTGGCTGCGTAGAATCTATAGCTTAGTGATATTTTAAGCAATGGAGTCATCTTTTTCAGAAAAGGAGATATTTGTCAGCTTTAAATATGTTGTCATCTGTTACAGTCCTTGGAGAAAAAAATCTTGGCTAACCTAGGGTTTCAGTGACAGGATTTTAAAATGGTTTCCGTGTTTTCTTTCAAGATTTGTCTGTATGTTCCATGTACCTAAATTTACAATACTAGCTAGTGCCTGCTACCTTGGTTCTTTCTGCAACCTTAGTATAGCTCATGTACTCTCTACAGCAAAAATACACAACAGGAGAAAAGAAGTCTTAGTCTGAGTTAATGTGTTTATCTCAGTTTTCAATCATGTGTTTTCACTTTGTTCTGTTCCCTTTCTGCTCTGCACCTTATAGCAGTCGTTCCCACCCTGTGCACCATTTCCATTCTGGTCATGCTAAAGACAAAGTTTTATTCTTCTTCAGTGTGCCTCGGCGGGCGCAGCGTGGGGGAGAAGCTGCCCCTACGGAGCAGGTCTGGTGGCCGTCCCCGTGCAGTGCGTGTGCTGTGGCACAACCTGGCTTTGTCCCACTTGTTCGGAGCCTGCCCATGTTCCAGGGAATGCCTGGAGGAGCGAGAAGTAAGGACAGTGCTGAAATTCATTGGGAATGATCACCAGCCCGGGGAGCTGCTGGGGAGAACAAAGCCAACCAATATAACTTGCAGCAGTTCTCTGTTTGCTGTAAATTATTTTTTGGGATTGATCCCATCTCTAGTTGGCCCAGGAGTCCTGGGAACAGAAAGCTGCCTTCATCTCTTCATCCCCACCATCAATCCTGTGCCAAACGGTGCAGTCAAGCCCAGGTATCTGGCCAATAAATCCATTTTGGATTTTTTTGTGTACCTGGGAGTTTAGATGTCTTTTATACTGGGGCAAAGCTCAGGGAATGGTAGGAGATGTTTGCAAGTTTTATGCAACAGAAAGTGTGCTTCCCAAAGAAACACCTCTGGTGTGTGTGTGTGCATGCACACTCTGTGTGTTGGCTTGTTTTAAGCAGGATCTTTAAAGCATGTTTTAATTTTATTCATCTTGTTTTAGAACTTAAAACCCATCTTTTTTTCCAAGGTTGCATCCAGTTTTCTTAAGAAATTAATATTTTCCCTTGTTTAGCCATTGCCTTGTTTTAATATATGGGAAAATGTTGCCCATAGTATCTTACTGATAGGAGGAGTACCAAAAAAAAAAAATCAGAAAAGAAAGAATAAGGGATCCTACCAGGGTTGCTTGCTTTGCTGTAAATCTAAAGTAATTCGAACAATACAAAAGCAGTGAAAAGCAGATGTAAACTACTTGTCAGGAAAGGATGTCAGAGAATAGAAGGGATTTTTTCTGTTTAAAATGTGAGGTTTTGTTGTATTGATCCCTGGAGTTTGAGGTCTACTAAGCGCCTTTTATTGTTTGTCAGATAGAAAAATCACTGAGGTGTAACTCCTTTCAGCTGCATATCATTGAACCCCAACTTCAGAGATGATTTGAAGCTGTGTCTCTGACTTCTCTGACACTTTGGCTTTTGAGGCAGTACTTCTACGGGTTTTATATGTAACACAAAGTACCCTTCAGCTGGCAGTAAATGCTCATAAACACGAGACGTGAGTTATGAATCCAGAGAACTTTCTGCATTTAAACCCAGTGCATGGTGAAGATGGTTAGGAACATGATACCTGGCCCTCAGTCTTTGCCACAAGAGTCTGAGCTTGATCTTCGGTTCATGTTATCCTACATCTAAAGAGGGATCCTTTCCTTGGCTGTGATGTTTGGAGAAAGTGTCAGTGATGGAAGAAGAGGTAAGGCAATCTGGTGCAGCTGAAAAGAATGAGATGTCCCCTGAGTGGGAAGTGGCAAATCTTTGAGGGAAAAAAATAGTGTTCAGAGGCTCTTCTGTGTTTCTTGTAAATTGATGGTCTGTGGAAAACAGGTGGCCCATAGCTGTCAGGAAGTCTGCTGTCCGTGATGCAATTAGAAAGGAGAGAAAAAAAAAAGTTGTAAAAAGGCATTATCACCTCATCATGCACACTGACAAAAAACCAAGCAAGTAAACTAATAAAAATGGGATCAGACCAATAAATATTCAAATTTATTCTAATTTGCATTTAGGGTACGTATTGGCTGATTGGATTTCCTTGTGGGATTTTATACTGACAAGTACTCTCAGAAAGAAGTATTCTGCATCTAAAAATATACTTCTGCAAAAAAAAGTGTAAGATAAATGGCACACAGACTTTGTTCACAAAGCTTTGTTTTAAACGTTGTGTATGTTTATCCCGGACACATGATGTTAGATGTGTAACTGTTGCCACATGTGTAACTGTTGTTGTCCGCCACTATTTATAATGACCCCTTTGCAGTGATACAGAATCAAATCTTATTTATCCAGAACTGTGCATGCCTCATTTGTTTTATTTGCTTTGTGTTGTTTACTTGGTCAGTGCTGATGCTCAAAGTAGCCCTATATTTGTTTTCTTTTTCCTTTTAAGGCAGCTATATTGCTTATTCTGAGCCTGTGTTTTCAGAATTTCAGTGATTGAATCTTCTATATTCCAGTTTTATAGTGGCTGAAGGGAAAGGGTCTTCATCTGCAAGAAAATTCAAAGCAGTTCATTACATCATTACATCCCAGTTTCTGGAGGTCCAAAATGGAGAAAATCGTAGTATCCTTCCTGAACTTGGTGTAAAAAATTGAGTTTGTGTTGGAAAGCTAGTGCTTATCAAGGTCACAGGCTATCAAAGACTGAATTTTATTTCTGTAATTTGGAGTTAATAAAAGAAAAAAAAAGTTAAATGCTTTAAAGCCCAAAGCCTGGTCAAACCAAAAAAAGCCACTCTTCCAAATGAAAATAAGGTTCCTAATAATGGATTGTTACATCTGCATTGCCTGTTGGCATTTTGAAGCTTTTTTTACTTAAAATTAGAGGCATCCTCTAGTATGTCTAAAAATTAAGTATTTTTTTATCTTGGATTTTTATGTTTAACATCCTTTCAAAAACTAATTAGCACACATCTCACTGAAATAAATTTACTTTAAGATATATAATATCTTATAATATATAATCATATATAATCTTATAATATATAATAAGATATTTTATTGCAAGTACTGATCAATCATTTTACATTGGTTTCTATGCACCAGTATTAAACAACTTTTGGCACTATTGATTTGTAAAACCAATCTGATGTGAACAGTATGTGACAGAAGTTGTTTGTTATTAAGAGATAGAATCCCGTCTCTGAAAAGCTTGTCATCCTGGAGAGACAAAATCACACAAAGTAATTTTACTTGTATCATAGCTTTTTCACTGTTGACTACATTTCTGACAGCTGGCTTCATGTTAAGTACGAACAACGCTTTGCTTGTGCATGCATGTCTGCAATGGGTTAGAGACCCGAAGATTTTTCTTGCGAAGGCAAAGTAGTTTTCTTTGGTGGTGCTGACTTTATCTAATTAAGCAGCAGTGCAATAATGTTAATTCAAAGCATTCCGAAGAAGTGTCTCAGTTTGCAAGATAGCTTATTTACCATAAAAATTGCAGAACTGTAGTCTAGTAGGTTCACGACAAATTTTCAGTGGTACTACGCATGCTTATGAAAAACAGAAATTTTAGGCTTGCTTTACTGCTTGAGTATAACTGTGGTGAATACTGCACAGATAGATCAAGGAACCTTTCCTTTTTGAATTTGTGATGAATGGCTGTGTATCAGGCTATTATAAACCATTAGGTGGAGTTTTTTTTTGAGAAACAAGAGCAATCAGAGGTTATATGGTGCCTCAGGCTATCGCTTCTCAGCTTTTCTGCTTTCCACACGGTAGCTATTAAAAAACCGTAATTTATACAACTGGTTCTCAAGTAAGACCTGGCAAAGTGGACTTTAAAAGCTGACTTAGTCACTCTGTTAGTGAGACATTAATCTCTTAAATTTTTTCAACCCCAAGAAAAGCATCAAGTGCAGAGCGCTGGCCTCTGCACTTTTTATCTGCGACCCACTTTCCTTCCCACTCTCTTCAAAACAGAAAAATTGACTGAAGAAAATATTTTAATTTGAGAACTGTGCTGACCGTATCAGTGCATGTGTGTCTTGTTCAGTGTACTGCAATTGTGATGGATGCAATGTTTAGTTTGCAAGCGTACAAGGAAGACACCAGAGGAAAAGGCTGCCTGTGTGTCTTGTCTTGGCTTCTGGAGGGTTTGTTACCCCCAGAAGAGGAAAATGGTTGGGAGGTAGCTCTGAAGCTGCAGGCCGGGCCAGGCAGAGGGGGCAGACCTAGGTGGCGAAGAAAGGGGCAGGCTTCAGGGACAGTTATGTTGTCCTTGAATACTGAAGTTCCCAATGAATAAAATTTGGGATAAATAGAAGGAATCTCATTTTCAAAACCAAGTCATGGTCCATGGAAAAACCTCTAGAGCTTAGCACAAGCATCTTTCTTCTAACATCTCAAAATCTGTTAACTAAATCTATGCTTGCTTTCCTACCTACGTGTCTCAAATTTATTTCCTAAGAAGTGAGATATCTCCATTACTAAATAGTGAACGGTAGTTTCAGGAAAGTCAACAAAGAAACAGCATTTCAAGGCAGATATGATTTTATCATAATTTCCATAGGATCTTAAGTCTCAGGTCCTGGTTTAAATCACCTCACTCACAGCTAGCAAAAAGGTTGTTCCTTAGCTGCGTTTGGGACTGTCATGCCTCTGGCATGAGGCACGGATGATCCAAAGGATCGGCTGCAGGAGATTTCAAGTCATCTGGGCCTGTGGAGGCCCTGGGTTTTCTCCGAGACCAAGCTGCATGCCAGTCCCCCAGTATGGTGAGGTGCCTCGGGAGCGGTTGTCATCTGCTTACGGATGATTCCGGATCGCTGCTGTCCCCCGTCGTGTCTCTGAGGTGTATTGCGGTACACGGCCCGGGAGGCCAGTAGGATCCAACATCCCAGCTTGCTGGCCCCACTCTCAATGTAATCCATGAGAGTGAGAGAACAGCACAGTATTCACAGAGATATTTGCTTATATTTGTGGAAATAAATGTGGAAATGTTATCCAAAATATTGTATATATGAAGAGTCTGTGTTGCAGCCATAATTTTCTGTCCATTTCTGATTTAACTCGATTTTTGCTTACTAATGAGTCATGACAACAATATTTTTACGATTGCTTTATTTCATCATTTAAGTTGGGGAAAAGATTTTGCAGGAGATACGATTTCATTTGATGGCATGGGCCATACCCAGTGAGAAGAGGCAGTGGTGTGGGCTTGTTGCTTTTCATGAAAGTACCCGAAGGGGGAAAGCTGCTGACTTTTTTTTTTTTTTTCCCTCCTTTTTTTCTTGTGGTTGATGTGTAGTTAATGACCAACACAGAGAATGCAAAAATGTCAGACGGTTGAACATTTTTAAAGGAGTTATAAGAGAAGCATCTGGGAGCCAGACTTTTCCTGTGGAAACATGCCAACAACTGTATTGTGTTTCCTTTCACTAAAGTGAACTATGCTGAAATGCCTTGTCTCCTCTCCCTCTTTTCAGTAAACTCCTTTCTGGAATCAGACTATAAATTTGAATACTTTAACCCCGCAGATTATTACGGGGTATTATGTGGTTCAGACAAGATGCTTTCTTCATGATTCCATGTATGTAAATATTATGTCAAGTCACATTTGTCACAATTAGGGACATGTAGTTTTCAGAAATGTCTTTTATATTTAAATCTTGCTGCTGATCCATGAGTTTGGGAAACTTTACTTGACATGCAAAGACTTTTCTTCCCTCTTTATTATATAAATTCAAGCCCGGGAAATATAACCCCTGTACATGGTTGTCAAATAACACTGTAGTACAGAGCTGTACAGTATAGATTAGTTAATTGAATATTAGATTACTAGATGTATTTACGTAGAGAACTATTTATATTTTCTATGTAGATTTTAATAGCCACCACATTTATTTTAGCAAAACATTTTACTAATAAGGTTTATAAAATGTCATGTTGAACACTTAGACTATTTACATAACTAAGAGCTATTATGGGTTGAGAGAACAAACAAATTTATTTTAGTTACAGTGAATTCACATAAATCTTTATAATGTTTATATATGAGAATGGACTTATGCACATGCCAAACGTATTTAGGCAGCCAATCTCTAGTGCAGATTCCTGTGAACCTACAACACAGCCATGGAATCAATTTGGGAAACTTTGTCTTGCCCCTTTGAGCTACTAATTTGCATTCTGCCCAATAATTACTACTCCCTTTTTCCTTTGGGGGGAAGCAGGAACATTTGTTCTTAACCAGGTAAATAATTAAATGAACATGTAGAAACATTAAACCTCCCAAGATTTCCATTATATTCTTGGGGCCTGTTCGGGACAGTGTTTAAAATATTTTATTCCTTCTTTAGATGTTCAAGTATGAATTTACATTCATAACTTTTAACTCAATAAGCAAAAATGTTAGTCCTTTGTAATTCTAATTCTCTCTGTATGCCTCAGAGGAACTAGAAAAATTCCATTTAAATTTCTCAGCTTTGCATTTGTTCAGATCTTAGTTGTAAGACATTTTTTCTGTGAGATATATATATATATAAAATATAATATATATATATAAATATATATATATATTTAAGCATGTCCATTTCCCTCAACTTTTACTTTTTTGAGATGCCTGTTGCCTGGACTCCTGTATGCCAAATCTGAGTCTTTAATAGTGTTTTAGCACATAGCTAAATTGTGCTTTTGGTGGAAGCTAGCATGAAAATTTACCTTCATGTTGTTGTTCAGCTGTGCAGGCTTAGTTATCTAATCTCTCAATCAAAAAGTATAGGTAACATTTTCACCTGATTTGATGGCCTATTAAATAATTTCTTGTTTTCCAAATTTAGTATAGTCTGACCAATTCACTTAGCGCATGGGGTCAACCAGTTCTGAGAGACTTGATTTCTGAAAACAAATCACAGAAAAAGTGAATTCAGTTGTAAATACCTATTCTCTGTGTATGTAAAAAATAGGAAAATAAATTGATATTTTTGGAGGTTTTTTTTTGGAAATGAATCTCTGTAATTTCTTATATTTTCTTTATAATTATTGCATGTATATCCATGATTTAACTTGCTTGTGATGACCTTTATCTTTTCTCTTGAGAAGAATTACTATTATCAGATCTTTCTTCACGAAGAAATAAAAAGGTCAGTACAAAATCCATCTCTTATTTCTATGCAGTGCACATAGCACTTTGGCATATTTGTATTGAATTTTATTAGAAATTTTAGCATTCTGAAATTCAACATTTGAGATTGTCTTTCCCTACTTCCTGTCCTCCCAAGCTTGCTATTGGTGTAGCTAACAATTTACTTAGTTCTACTCCTCCTAATCCTGTCAGGTTAATGTGCTTTGTCTTCTCTGAACCCTAAATTGACAAGATTTTGATTCTTCTACATCTATGTCTGTCTTAAAAATATAAAACAAAACTAGTGCCTTTTTTAAAGTTGACATTTTAAAGTTAAAGTTAGTTTAGTTCAAAGTTAATTTGGAAGGCTGATACTAGGAACTGATGTATGTTGATTTAGCTGTCACTCACAGCTCTGTTGAAAATTACTGATTTGCAAGGTGAGCCCCAAGCAGGAAGGAGAGCTCAAAGCAGGAAGCTGAGTTCATGAAATCCTTAATATATTCATAATTAAACCCAGGAATTGCCTGTACTTCTGTGGATCATTCTGTTGTCCTAATGAATATATGCTGTGCTCTTATTCAGAGGCCTAAGCATGTTTTTCCTCTCACTGTTACTTTGCTCTTAGAGCCCGGAGGGCTTTATGGAGTCCTGGAAACAGCAACTTTTGTGCTAACCAGCAAACTCTGTGTGTGACAAGTGGACAAAATTGATGACATCTGAAGATGATACAGTCTTTATACAAATTGGTTGTGACTACTGAATGGGGCACAAATAGCAAAGCAGGGAACTGGGACGCTTGGTACTGGGAGAGGAGGGGTTAGTGTTTAAAGGAAACTAGTGGAGAGTGCTTGCATCTATTCAGGTCTCAGCAGTCAGGGAGGGGTAAGTAAAGCAATGCATGCTCCCAATTTCCTGAAAACTTTGTAAAATTATGCACAATGAGTGAGAAGATCCAGCTGTTTGTATGAAGACAAAAATAACATTTAATACTGCACTGCTTTGCAATAACTGTGGAAGACCTTGCCAATAATGCTGCATTTTTTCTCTTGTGTGAGAGTAACTGTTTTTCTTCCAGAGAGAGATGTGTTCTTTCATCACTTATTCTTCATACTTACATGCTTTGAAAAACTATAAGAAATACTTCTTAATAGAAAAAGATTTTGCTCCTAGCTTTTCTGGTAAGGTAGTGAGTAGTTATATAGTATCTACCTGCTTTTAAAAAATACTGGTTTTGTTAGAGGATGCTCTAGTTAGCATCCTTCATGTTATGATGTGTATGATAGTACAGGAGAAATGCAGTGTCTTTTTGCACAAATTTATTTAGAAAAGACTTTTTTTCCCTGCTCATTTCCAATCTTATTCATTTCTCTCTACTGTTTCACTTTGTGGTTATTTTCATAGTAATAGCTGTGTGGTGAAAATCACATTCTTCTACAGAAGAGCAGAGAACTGTAGCCATAAAGTGTGTGGCAGGAAGTCTTGTATTTGTCCCTCGTGGGATTGACATTTTTTTGATTTACTTAGTTCTTTAGCTGAGCTAATGTATCTCTGAAATGTTTTTCTTGGGAAGGGAATGTTAGATCTGCTTTTTGGTTTTGATTCTGCCAAACTGTAACATATGCTTGGGTTCATCAGGTGGTGTCCCAAGAAGGTTGTTTTACAAGAGAGAACTTTTTGCAGAACGTCAGAAATGACACTTGAAAGACCCCGGTGTTACTGCCTTTCCATCTCACCTTGTTTTCCTGGAGCTGAAAGCCCCAGTTAATTTTTAGCAGCATCCACTACTATTTTTTTTCCCCTCTGGGACCCACGATGTAACTTTTTCAGGGTCTTCCCAACAGGAGACAGTGCTTTATCTTTAGCTGAACTGGCCAGTTTGGTTATTCAGACCACCTACACGACTGCGAGTAGTGGTGGTGCACAGTAGTGTGATCTCAAGAGAGGAGAAACACAGCTGGGGAAAAACAAAACAAAACCAATCCTAAACCAAGTAATAATGAAGGATTTCTCAAAGAATTCAGGAAACCTCCTGTCTGGAGTCTTAGTAAGATCTGGACAAAACTGAGCCATTTGAGCTAAAATTATTGGCTTTGGCTGGGTCATAGATGAGCTATCAGTGTGCACAGATCCTTACAAATTGCTGCTGCTTAGCTTAGTCCTTTTTACAACAGTCCAGAGATATGTGGGTATATTTGGAAGATAATCAAAACTAGAATTTTGCTACTTGGGTTTAGAGACTTCTTGCTATGGGTGAATGAGAGCCTAAAAGAAGAGGACTGAAAGCCCAGTCAGTGCCATTTTACATATGCGCACCAGCATAAGAAGCCTAAGATCAGTAACCTACAGAAGACTTCTGAGATGTCAAGCCATTTGGGCTAAAACCCAGCAAGATGTTGGGTGAATTGTCAAGGTACGCACAGGGCTGTAGGGATACTGAGGAAGACCCCTACTCCTCTGATGGGGAAGCATTTTTCTCTGGGGTGCTCAGCATTCTAGCCTACATAAAGCAATGTATTGATTCTTCTGCCCTTGTCTCCAGATAGTCCCTAACCTTCCCTGCGAATGCAAGCAGAAATGGTGGTTCAGCCAAATTATAAAAAGATAGTTTGTACTTAAAATTTGTGGTTTTATTGCTCCTTCTTTGGGATTGCTTAAACTCTTCTCAAAACAAATAATCTTGCTTGTAAAAAGGCGCTTCTATTTTTTTTTTTTTTTTAAATTACATGACTGGGCTGATTTATTTTCCTTATTAGGGCAATAATACATCTGTTACGGGGTTAGGTCAATTTATAAAATTATAAATCTGGGAGAGAAAAGGTCTCAGCCCTTTCCCACAATAAGCATTTGTTCATATTGGAGAGTTCTTGTTTACAGTTGCACAGATTCATTATTTTGTAGGGGAAAAGCAGCCTGGAAAAGTAATACTCAACATAAGCCATATTAATATGCGGCTGTACCTTTCAGGTTTTCTTGAGCAAAGCAGTCTACAGCTGTGACGTTCAGTATGAGCTGAGTTCTCCATGTGCACAGCTCCGTGTGCGTGTCTCAACCCTGCTGAGTACAATGGCAAAGGCACTGGAGCTTTTATTGATTATGTAATAACACAAGTATTTTTGAGAGGGGCTCTGTCTCACAAGACCTGTTTACATGCGCATAACCTCTTGACACCCTGGTGAGTTTTCAAATTAAGACATATTAGTGTTCACTGCAAGCATATGATTGCTTGAATTGTTGCAGAATAGATGTAAAATTATCTCGTTGGAGTCGCTTTATCTTGGCTGATCAAAACACCTCACAAAGATTTTTCTAAGAATATGTGATTGGAATAACAACTTTGCATGGTGTAGAGTTCCATGCTGCAGCCGAGAGGCATGTAAATACAAGCTGCTTATTTGCAAGAAGCTTCCAGATTTGCAATATGATTGCTATGGAAACCACACAATGAAAACCTTATAACCATCTGTGTGGTTTGGTAGATTTTGCTGCATAGCTGAGCTGTTTTTGTTTACTGTTATGAAAGTGTTGAGCAGAATAGATTAACCCAAAAACCAGGATTATCCAAGGTATATTAAAGCTCTGAAATGACAAAGTCTATCTCAGAGGATACAACGTAATAAAATACTTTATTAATTGCATTAAATTAAGATCAAATATATAAAAATGGATTAGTAGTGTGTTGGGAGATGAAAGCGGTAAGTTTATGCATATTTCTAATGGCGATACCACATTCCATTGAAGGAATGCACTGTTCAAGCCAAACTGTAATCCATTTTATACTGAAGAAGTCTGAATTTTTTCCCTTTAAGAAAAAGAAATTGGAAGAAAAATCAATGGCTTCCTGTCAAAAACTCAGCTAGCATAGTATTCATTGCTCACTTCTTAAACTGTATGGATGGTAGAATCGTATATGTTTGGGGGATTATTTTTATTTTTCTCTTTTCATACTGAAAATAAGAAAATTTCAGCACCTTTTCAGCAGCTTTCATGGACAGAAGCACCCCTTAATAAACATAGCTCCTTTTTCAACTGCCACTAAAAGATTTTTTTTAACTGTTTGCTGGTTAGGGTTTCTGAGGAGTGGTGGAGCACAGAACTTAACCTGCATCTCAAGGAGCTGTTCTTTGGGCCTACAGATCAGGAAGAATTCGCTGGTTTGACTAGCATTCCTTTGACACAGTGAGAAGGTAGAGGAGCATATTTTTTCACTGCAGTGGTAATGGTGAAGAAGCGATACTGAAGGAAGCATTGTGCCAGGCCTGCATTTTAAAGGTCTGCATGACTCCTCTGGCACAATATCTTAAGAAGGGTCCTTCTGGGTGTGATTTGCATCTTTTGACGCTATCGCATGTTGTAACCCAAACTTTAGTAGCTTTAGTATGTCAGCTTTGAGCAAAGCAGTAGCTCTCTGGCTATCTGAGACCAATGTCTTTGAAAGGCATCTCGCAAACTGTCACTGCTTCAGGAAATAGTGCCAGGAAACACTAGTAGGAACTGTAGGTTCTCTTCTCTATCCTAAACAAAGTCTGTTGGATCTACACTACTGTGGCTATGACTGCATTACCTGGTAGTCTCGGCCATTCGAAGCATTTGTAAAGCTCAGGCTTGCGCTGAGGCCATGCTGTTTACACTATGCACTTTTCAGAAAGGTTTTGCTATAGAGCGTACCTACTCATTAGTCATTGCCCACACATTACATTTAGTCAGGGTCTGCGTGGGCAGAAAGTGCTTGAGTCTGTAGCTTGGTCCTGGAGGGCCTCTTCTGGCCTCATTGCATCTGCAGGGAGTCTAGTCCACCCACTCTTGGGCAATTCTTTGGGGGACACCAAAGCATGAGAAGTGGAGTGGTGGCATCGCAACCACCCTGCTAGTGCGGATATGCACTGTTCAAATTTGGGACCTTCTCACTGTTGAAAGAACTTTGGCTTAGACATTTTTTTTTTCTCTTCTTCAGATGCAGATCTCATGACCTCTTGTTTCTTTTTTATTAAGTACATGTTTCAGGAACAAGAATGACAATGATCTAACTTTTTATATGAAACCACAATACTACAATTCAATTATATCTGTTATGAAAAATCTCTTGAAACCTCTGCTACTTTTTTTTTCTTATTTGAACCCTTGCCAGAGCAGAATTCTGTGCGCCAAATAGTTTGATGATGATGACAGTTATAAAGTTAAAATCCACAGTATGTTCAACATGGGAGTTCAGCATTGATGCTGATCCAGAAATCTTTAACATTTAATATCAGCTTTTTTTTTTTTTTTTGGATGTTTAATATTCTGTCCGTTAAATTAAACTGTGGGTTCCAGTTTAAAAAAAAAAAAAAAAAAGAAAAAATCCCTAGAAAATGGTGACTGGCAATGGAATAATACAACCTGTGAGTGGTGCAATTGTGATACAGAAGCTGCAGAATGACAGTGCCTCCTAGTGCTCTGAGCAGCACCGGGGGTGTGTTTGTGCCATTTATGTGCCTATTTTAAGTGTTTAAACAAATGAGCGTATTTGGAAATGTGTCACAAGTGGTATGCCAGCTGGGGGAATACATTTAAGTGCAGTAAATAGTTTGGAGTGTTTTGTGTTGTATCACAGCTTCAGACTTTTCCCATTCTATTGTTTTTTCCCTTTGGCTCAAGGAATAGTTCGTATTCATCTCAACCAGACTTCTAGCTCATCAAGAGTCAGATGGCAAAACTGTTGGTGGCTTAGCAGGGCAGAAGTTCAAAGCCCTTTGTAGAGTGAATCTCATGATGTAATTCTAATATTTGTAGGGCTGCGTATATAGGTTAACAAACAATTATGCGTACTCATTTCAACAGGTCTACTCTTGTGCTTTAAACATCTGCGTTAATGTTTGCAGGAACCGTCTTGTGGGTAAATTAAGTTTTTACAAGGCTAAAAATCCTTTGAACTGTTGATGGAAAATTCATTCTTTGTCAGAGCAGATTGTACATTTTTGTGGAATTTGCTTATGAGAAGCATTTTAAAAGTTGTGTGTTCTGTGTCAGTTATCTGTTGCTGAAATACATACTTTAAAAACTAGCATGAATGTCATTATAAGATGTGATGAGTAGCAACAGCAATTTAAAATAATTCAAAAGTATTGTTCTAGTCCTAGTCTATAAAGTAGGCTTATCAATACACTATTTCCTCAGTCAGTACAGCAGCTTTGACAGTTGGGGTGTTCTGTAACAGCCAAGATAAATCTGTTTCTACTTCCTTTTGACCTAAGAAAAAGAATACAACAAAAAAAGAACTCATGGTTCGTTCCTTTTTTTTGCCTTGCCAAAATGACTGTTGGCTGCAAAGTGTGTCGAGTAGTTCTTGTGTGCCATGAATGGAGTGTGGATTTACTAAATGAGGGTATGGGAACGAAAGGCTTCCATGTCTGTGTTGGACAAGAAATATATGGAGCACATCTTAGGAAATTGTGGTGGTTTCGGAGTGTTCCAAGTCCGTTAGCCAGAAAACGTGATTTAGGGTGGATCACTGCCAGGCTTGCTCATTTTTTTTGCCTCTCCTAAGCTTGCACTAAGATACTAATACAGTTTGGTAGCTTAACGCTGTGGGCAGCTGCAGCAGGCGGCAGCAGCAAGTGCCGGGGTCTGGCCAGGTGTGTGTCTGCCAGCGCTAACAGGAGATGGGCAAAATGTCCCCTGGCCTCTCTGCACACTTCTGATTAGAACATTTGAATTCTTGCACGGGCCGGCATCGTTTTGGTTGCTGCGTTTCTTTCCTTTATCCCGGCAAGAAGTGTATGTAGCAGAGCAAGACCCTCATTCTGACTGTCCGGAATGACTGAAAAACAGCAGAACTGCAGCTCTGTGTTACATATTCAGAGCAGATTGAAAAGGGAAACAGATGCTCACAACTGAGAGTTTGAAAGAAAGCCTTTGGAGTGTTTGGATGGGTAGGGGAAACCACAGAAATAACAATCCTCCAACTTTTGCACAAATACAAGATAGTAAACAGGGTTTATGAACTGGAATTGTAGAGTGTGGCTTTCAGGCTGATGGGGGCTGTAATTCCTGCCAGGCGATGCATGCCTTCAGAGTTTCACTGGCTGTTATGTGTTTTGCAGAAGAGGAAAGTGTTCCTCCCAAGACTGAAGTGCCAAGAAAACCGAGCCAGGAGAAAGTAACCATCGTTTCAGGTAATCTGACACAATTTTAAACTTCTTTATTTTTGTATGCAATTTCTTTTTTCCTTTATTTCCTGGTACCTTGCCTTTACTGTTTTAAAATAATGTTTTTACAGCTCTGTAAAGTTGTCTTTTTCATCTGGGTATTTGATGGCAGCAAAACTGCTTAGCACCACTTAGGATGCACGAAAACCACTTGAGAAGGATTTATAAAGTAAGCCAATTTATACAAGGTATTCCTTCCTGAATTACTTTGTAATGACTCAATTAGCTTTCATTTCTGCACAAAGGAGATTTAGTTGCATAAATTAGCTTATCATCATTGAGGAAGTGTCACTGCTAAAGGACAGTTTATAGATACAACATGCAGTTGCTGTCAAACCTATAAGAATGTAATATAGACATCTGTGTATACTTTGTGCTTGAGCAGAACAGACTTCTGCCATTCAGAGACTAACAGGGGACAACAAGTTGCCCAAGGGACTGGCAATGTAGACGTCTCTGAAAAGGTCAACTTGACACAGGCTCTGACAATCGACCCAAAGCTCTGTCTTCTTTGATAAAAATCAGATAAACTTAAGACCACTAATTGATCTGCAGCCTGTTTAAATGTTGGCCATGCATATCTTCATTGCATATGATTACCACAGAAAGCAAATGAATTGGGAAAGAAATGCCAGAGTCCAGTGACAGCAGCATAAAAATTGGAAAAGGACACGAATGCCCAGAAAGGCTGTGAAGGATATTCTCTCAGTTCTAGCTTGGCAAAATGCCCTTGTGCTAATTATCTCTGGGACTGGAAAAAATAACTGCACGCACCATGTAAAGTCTCATGGCCAGACAACTTTTCTTGACAGAAAGGTATTTCCAGTTATGCTTAAAAACAAGATATATATGTGCTTCAAGGGCAGAGACCTTTAGATAAACCACTGGTGATTTGACACAGCAAGTAGCAAAGACTTGCTGCTTATCAGACCTCAAGCCTTTTTGAGAATCTGCTGCATTGTAACTGTGACCTGCATTGACATGCAGTCTGGCTCACCTTCCCTCTTCGTCCACGATGCACATCATTCTTTCAGGGCTGTCAAGGAAAGGGTGGGCAAGAGGAGTTCCTTTAGGAAGTAGCTTTGCAGGGCTCTTCCTGTTGCAACATGTGGAGAGGAAACAGAGGCCTGATTTCCTGACCCATACAGGAAAGCAGGAACAGGTTGCTGTGAAGAGTTTTGGGTTGCTTTTCTTGGAAAGGAAGCAAGAGCTGAGTCATCAGATGCTGTTAGGGTAGTGCTCTGCTAAAAACATGTATCAAACAACATAACTCATTAACAGTCAAGGCATTTAGTTCTCATTTCAACATTACCGTAATTACAGGAGTGCATTGTCATAACGCGGTGTAGGGTCAATCCAATTATATATATTTTTAGATAATATACCATCTTCAAAAAGTGATCTAAATGATCATACTTTTAAGAAATCAAAACATTAATTTTTGAAAACTTTCAGCTCATATGAAAACAGCTCTGTTAGTCTATTAGTATTTATCTAATGTCCTTAAAATAGCATAACAGTTCTCTCTAGGCCTCAGATTCATTTCGAGCAGTATTTTTAACACTGTAAGAAAGCAGTATCTGATCTTATTTGACTAAGTATATAACACTAGAAACTGTTTTGCCATTTAAATCTGTGCGTTGACACAATTATTCCTGTTAAGCATCTCATCATAAGTATCTAACCTTATTCAAGAATATCCTATATTTTTTCCATAAAAATAAAACATGCACTCTTAAATTTCATTTACTGCCTGGCTTTACTAAATCTGAATTTCACAGATGACCTTCTACAAATAGTAAACTCAGCCTGTTGATGAAGGCAAAAAAACATTTTTCTTGTCTACTGATTTTTTTTTTGTCTCTACTTCGATTAATGTGCAGACTCCAGAATTCTCCTCATCTTTCAGTCTTGGTGCTGACTGTTGCTGCTGAATAGTTTTTATGTTAACTACTAGTGAGCTAGTTATTTGAAAATACCTAGGTGTTGGAGGACTTCAGATGTATAACATGGCTTGTTGGGTCTTTTTTGCTACAATCATCTACCCATTTTCATTTCACAGCCACTGTTGTTTTAGTAAGTGCAATAAAAAGTGGGTGTTGTCTTAGGATAAATACTTTGATTTTGGAGTAACTGAGGAATAATAGAAGAATGAAACTATTCTGAGAAAGATGATGCAGAGAAAATGGAGCTAGACTAGAAATTGAGTCCAAATAAATCCACTATGATTAATTAGACTTTATTTATATTTATAATATTTCCTCTATATGGGAAAAGGGGCAAAGAAATCATTACAGGAATTCTTTGCAGTTTTAGGACAATATCAGAACAAACAAACTGCATCAACAAATTGCGTTATCTAATAGTCTGTCTCAGATAAGTGAAGAGTTTGAACGCTGAGAATCTATGTCCTACGTTGAGACAGTCATTTGAATATCACTAATTTTGCACTTTACGTCTCTCTTCAGCAGTTACCTTCACTGTGGTAGATATTCAGCACATCACTGGCAAAAAAGGACACAGTAATAAACAGTAATTTTCCAGAAGTTCATCTTTGTAAAAAAATGTTAAGTAGTGTAAAATAGTTCGGACCACGATTAATAGTCTTGAAATCTGATCTTTTTGAAGAATCTGATCAAAGTTAGAGAATATGATCAAAGTCAAGGAACTGAAAGCTTCTTAAAGATCATATTAATATATTGGACAGTAACCCAAAGTGAAAAAGGGAAAATATGTTCTTATTCTGCAAGTGAACTGTAAGCAGATAATGCGGAACTGGTAGCTCTATGTCTATACCATAGTAAAGTTTGCCAGCATTTGTGTTAAAATGGAAAATCAGTGAAAGCAAGACACAGCCATATTTATTTTACTATTTGAAACTGTGCATATCCATATTTTGGCTATAATTCCTTTTAATTATCAGCCTAGTTTTTGTGTGTGATCTGAAGAGACAAGTGTCAAAAATGGCACAGGAGCAGATGCAGGAATGGGACAGCCCTCAGTTACATTGGCTTAGTGGTACAACACCCTTAAAACACTTAAAATGCATACTCTTAATCTGCTTTTTTCAGGTTTTGTTATCCTCCCTCTATTGTGAATACTCTTGGTTTTTTTTTTCCTTAAGTAACCCATTGGCGCTATTAAGTTTTAACCAGTCTACAATATTTTAAATACGTGCTAGAGTAATGCATTTGTCAGAGTTTTATCTGGATTGTTGACCTTTCTTTCTTCAAGCACATATTCTAAGGTGCCAGCATTTTTCAATCGAAGTATTTTGAGTCTACCATCAGGAAGGCTGGCAAACACTGCTGTTTGATCTATCAAACAACCTCTGAAATGTTTTCATCAGTATATTGGAGAAAAATATCTGCTGTTTCTATTACTGTTACTGGAAAAACAGAGATGGCAGAAGAAAACCCTGAGGAATTCTTCATGGAACGGTTTTGAAAACTGTTGGATATATGATCCTCTGGATAACTCTCATGGATTGAAAGAACTATTTCCTGGAGAAACCGCCTATCCAAAACTGTGCTCAGCCATTTCTTGACTGATTATTTTAAAAGTGGTGGGTGGATTAAAAACAAACAGCCCCTCTACTCCCCATTTATGAAAAAGAATTTGTCATTTGATCATCTCATTCACATTTTTGGTCTCAAAGACCATGCTTTCTACTTACAACCAACTTTCATTTAGCAGTTATACCATCCACAGTATTTTTAAGGCACAAAACATATTTTACAGAGTATAATAATAGAGCAATTTTGACAGACTAATGCCAGCAAATCAATACCTTATGAATTTAAACTCTAACTGGCACTTAAGTTCATAATGTTAAATCCACAGACTGTTTTTATGTACTGCATGTGTTTAGAAGGTCTGTGTAGTTTCCTTACCATATAAATACCAAATTCCTTCACTCAGGTCCCCTAGTTTTCTTTTATTCAATTCATCAGATGCCATCAGAAGAGATTTGGCAGGATCCTCTCTAACTTTTGAAATATACTGGAGCAAGAAAGAATGGGCTTGTGTTTTACACAGGTTTTTGCAGCATTTTTTTTTGTTGTTGTTGTTGTACCTGTGTTTGTAAAGAACTGTGATCATCTTCATGAATGAATTCATGAAGCTTGCTGTCCTTTGGATGTATAGATGCTGAAGGCAGGTTTTTATTTAGCATTTTTGTGTGTAGTTACTTCTAGTATTTGAAGAAACCTGTACCGGTGGGTATGAGAAAGCATTTCCAAAAGGGAATGAACACTTGCTGGAGACTAGTGTATTTGTGCACAAGCTTATGCTGGCACTTTCACTCCCTGGTTTTCACTTCTGTGATCCTGTATATCCTTTGCTGTCTGAAATGGATGGTTAGCTGATATGAACAGCTCCTCTCATGTTGCTTTCACATTTGAAGATGCAGAGCTATGGTTAGATTCTGGGCAACATCGTCGTGGTAGCATCAAGCTTGTTTTAAAGTGAATCTTCTCCATTGTTGCCGTATCCTTAGTTGAGTTTCATTCCCACTCTGAGGCTCAATGAAATGCTCACAGTGACCGTCTAGGGAGAGACGGGCCCTGCTCACTGGGGGATCTCTTCTGCTTTCTGTGTTCCCCGTCTAACTCACATTGGTGTTAATAAGGAGTTACTCTGGGTGCATATGTGGCAAGAGCAGACCCCAAAGTGATAATCGGTGTGAAAAATCATGATTCACCTTAGTGCAACTCTGCAGATGTGCAAATCCTGATCAACCTATTAACCCAGCTCAAAAAGACAACTGCTGAAAGATTTGGAAGGCTGGGATATACCAAAGTAGCTCTTTTTTTTTTTTTTTTTTTTTTTTTTCTCACTAGGGCTTACATTATCTTTTGTGGGCTAGTTCTGGGAATTGTGGTCAATGCTGTATTAAAAAGACTGAGGATATCCTTTTGTTAAAATACTACTGCAAATTAATTTGGTGCTAACCTGTATTACTGCTTTTAATTCTCATACTAAATTGCTGAATAATGAGCTGATAGACAAATGGGAAGGGTCAAAATTTGGACAGGCAACATTTCAAACCAATTACATTTTCCTCTTGCGATTAAACTATCTACATATTTTACAATACCAAATCTCTTATTTATAAATAGATGAGATTTTTTTTAATGTGTTGCTGGTTTTGATGTGATGACAGAAGAATTTGTGCACTGATAGTCAGAACGCCCTCTAGTGCTATGTAGTGAATGTTAGCCACTAATCACCAGTTTATGGAAAAATAAATGGTGGCTATCAGCAGTTTTAATTTCAAGGTTGTGAATGTTTCATCTTATGCCAGTGTTGTCATCAAAACAAGATAGCGCAGAGCACAGACTGCAGGGAATAAATGGAAAACAAGCCCTTCTTGCTCATGTAGGGAGAATTAAAATTAAACTTTAAGTATTTGTCAAAATAGAGAACAACACAAGTTGAATGCTACTTTATTATAGAGCATGACTTTTTATTTTGTTTTTCAGTCCATATTTTGGCAGGGATTTTTCAGTAATAAACTTAACCAATCGTGATTAAATTGTAAACTATAAATAATGGTGTAGAGTGTTAATGACATGCAAATGTGACTGGTATATGTTGGAATAACCAGCAAGCCTGCTGTTCAAGGATCATATAACAAAACTAAGATGACAGACTTGATCCAGCCAGTTCAGTGATATTTATGTTATCAGAATAGGAAGATAGCTTTCCACTGATGTAAATTATTAGTACATATACATTCTGTCTGGTTAGTGTATACATAATGTAACTGGTCATCTTAGTGGTATTGCTTACATTCTTTTTGCATTAACTCATCACACTCCATTCTCATGGAATTAAAAACAGGAAATAGTTTGCAGTGTAACAGAAGCACCCAGTGTATTTAACCATGTGTAAGTGCTGTGTTTGAATAGATGAACTCTGTATTGTAAGTGCATGACAAAGCATTTATTACTGTGTTATTGCCGTATTACAGAGCAAAGAGTGCTAAATAATCAATCAGTTAATGGTCTGTATGGCAGCTTGAGCACAGCACATCCATTGTGCTTATGCTGTTAGAAGGATGAGTTTATGACACTGGTGTAGTTGCATGTTTAGCCAGAGCTTAATGTCCTAAACTGGAGCTGACACAAATATTTTTATAATGCAGCTTCAGCAAACAGTTTTAAAGTTCTCCAATGTTTCAGAAGGAGCAATCCAAAATTATCTAAAGGGTTCTCAGAGAAGCTACTTCGTGTTTTTGGAGCAGAAAAGGGAGGGGGGAGCCTATCACAAAATACTTGCTTTGGCTTCCTTTCACAGGTTATTATTAATTGCACTCTCGCCTTTTTATCACTTTCACGTTGAGATATAAATACAACTTGCTGGAAATATATTAGCTGCTCCAAGTTGCAGCTGTAAAATGCTTTGAAAACCTGTAGCTACATGTCTTTAAGTGATACAACTGCTGCCAGTGAGGGGCTCCCACATTAAGCTTGGTTTCCACTTGCTTTTGTGGTATGAAGGAGCTGTTTTTACAAAGAGCATTAAGAAAATGTGCTGTAATAAATTGCCCTGTAGTGTCTAGAGACTTAAAGCGTAATTTCTGTCCCTCACAGTCCTTATCCTTTTGTAATTAGATGCTGTGTTTTCTCTGCAGATGGTAAAAATACCGATTATGCTAATTTCTACCAAGGTTTGTGGGACTGCACAGGAGACGTACCTGATGAGCTGACATTTAAGCGTGGTGACGTTATCTACATTCTCAGCAAGGTACAGCATGCTGTCGAGACTAAATAGTTGTGAAAGGAGCCGCGGTGGAAGGGCAAATTCCCACACCACTATGGGGGGAAACTGGCACTCCCTTTCGGATCCTTTGTTTGCAATCAGATATTCCCCGCAATTAATTATTTTGTCAACTGGCTTCTAATCACATTTAAAACATAACCATGTAACAGGAATTAACTTAAAAGCATGTTTATTTACCCGTTAAATCCTGGCTACCGTTTGTTAACTGGTTTAATGGGAGACAATGGGCTTT
This sequence comes from Tinamus guttatus, assembly GCF_059628265.1. Classification (NCBI taxonomy): domain Eukaryota; kingdom Metazoa; phylum Chordata; class Aves; order Tinamiformes; family Tinamidae; genus Tinamus; species Tinamus guttatus. The sequence continues at coordinate 2,778,012 of NW_028288601.1, read as the reverse complement.
CTGCTTGTAAAAGTTAACCTTGTAGGATTTTATATTATCTTGTATGTTATGGTTTTTGTTTCCTGTTTTATATTCCTGACTCTGCTGATTCTGGCTTCTTGGGCATGCTGCTCCTGAAGGCGGCTTGTTTTTTTCCGTCTCTGCTTTCATCTTTGTCTGTATTTTGCAATTCTGAATTTGTTTGCCCTGACAGATACAGGCAATTTTTAATTCACTCTTTTCCTGTTTGCAAAGCAAATGGTAGATTTAATTCTTCTGGTCTAAAATGGTGCTAAGTAGTATAAGGCTCGAGGTTTTATTTTATTTTAATGTTCAGTATTTTTCCTATTTTTCTCTTAAAAAAAAAAACACTAAAAAGAACATTCTTAAAAATCTATCCCAGTCCATTGAAGCCTACTTCTGAACAGGTAGGAAAAGAAGAAATTTTGTCTTCCCCACACATTAGAGGAAAACTGAGCTTTTCTACTTTTTGTTAAAATACCACAAACTGTAATATATGTAGAATACATACCCCCGATGTGGTTGCCATTCGGTATAATTCAGGTGGCAGATATTGTAGGTCATTGAAATATGTAAGTAGCTGCATGAAAGCTAAGTCATCTGTTTGTATTAGTTTCAAACTCTTCAGTTTTGTCACAAGTGCTGTAAATCTTCTCTGCTACCTTTAACTGCCGTGTTTCTGGATAATAAATGTACAGCTCCTGTTTAAATAAATTTAAGATTTATGAGTAGAAAGGTAGTCCTATATAAAAATATAGAAGATATATTACCAGTGGTAATGTGACCATGTATGTCTTTTGAAGTATTTCATTGTCACTTAAACTAATAACTGAATTACATTACTAAAGGTAGGATAACACTTTTTGATTGGGCAGACTTTCGTGCAGTTATATAGCACTGAGGAATAGTAGTAATTTAAAATAACCACCTCATCCCTTTCTCCTGTCCTCAGAAAAGAACAAAAACAAACAAACAAACAAACTCCTCAATAAACAGGTCCCCCCCCGGTTCATACCAGCTGCTTTGTGGATTGTACCTTTCTGTGGGGGCTATGGGGATTAATAAAATCTTAATCTTAGGATGTAGGTGGAAAAATCACTCTTTACCTCCTTGGCAAAATTGTGAGAAATTTAAGTAAAAAAAAAAAAGGAGCAGAATAGAAAAGCAGTGGCTTAAGCTGTGCTGTGTACATCAGCCGCCGCGTGCTCCGGCCTTGATGGATCCCCGCAGTCCTTGAAGCCGCCGGCTGTTGCTCCAGACAGATCGAACCTTTCGCTCCGCGAGTGATTTCTGCTCCAGAACGGAGACCAGCAAATTCAGTCCCTGTTCACTTAAAGATTGTTACAGCTTCTTCAGAAAAATGAGCGCAGGCCACTCTTGTCAGCTCTGAATTTAAGGTCCTCGGAGGAGGAAGTGCCACAGAATTTATCCATCTCGACTGTCCCCTTGATTCAGTTTCAAGGTCTGGCCATTTACAAGCCCCTGGTTTGATGATGAGGGAGATATAACCAAAGCAGAAGTGAACCGAACCATCCTGAAGTAGGTCAGGACTTTGCTTCAGAAAATATTTCTTAATCCACTACATTAATACTGGATTTTTGTGGCAGCCGGCAGGCGTACTTGGCAAGCGTATATATATATTTTTTTACTTTTTCACACCATCTAGTGGTTGAAAATGAGAGATGCAGGTACTGGCAGGGGGTGATGTGGATAGACCCAAAATGGTGTCATAAATTCAGCCTCGGCTTGCACCCAGCTATTGCCTTTCTGTCATATGTCAGGCAGGTATGAACATTACTCTGGAAGAAATCGTATTTTGCTGATTTGAAAGTAAGTAGAGGTATAGCAGTACAGCAGGAAGGATTAAGCATTGACAATGTGTTGAGAATATTTCTGTAAAATTTATTAGTTCTCCGTTTTACAACGAAACGTAAATGACATAGCATGATCAAACATTCTAAACATGGTTATATATATATATATATATATTTAGATTCCAGAAATTTCTACGCCAAAGCCATGTAATTTTACCTGTTTTTTTACATAGCTTTGCAGAAATTAAGGTGGAAAACTGACTATTTCATTTCCAAGGAACGAGATCATTAGTACAACAGAAGTCATTATGAACCAATTCGGAAAATACAGGCATTGATACAGATTAAGCAAGATGAGAAACATGTTACATTTAAGTTTCTAGTTGAATACCTTTTGGCAGAATACTCAAGATTTCAGTTTGGCAACATTTACTCACTAAAGTAACTAGCACAGCAAAAAGACAAATCCTCCTTAATTTAATTTGTTCTAGGCCTCAAAATTCATCGTTAATGTAATGAGCACAGTCTGCATGCTTTTTAAGATGCATTTGAAAATCAGTTGAGCTAATCTCCAAATATTTATGTCTTTTATGGCTTCTCCACGACAGTATCCCGTGCTCCCCAAATAATTTTGTGGCAGTTTTAACCTTTATTTCCTTCAAAAATTAGTTTTTAATATAAGCAGAATTAAGCAGGATTGCTTTTGTTATTTTTCTAATGAAAGGGAAATTAACTTTTCATATTAATTATCAACATATCTGTACAGATACACTCAATATGATTTTATTATTTCAATTTATAACATTTCTGAGTAATTTAGTGCCTTTTGAAACCTACCCTATGAACTGTGTGATCTTTTAGAAATTTATACTGCCTCCCCTTTCTCCTTTTGCAGTACAAAATATTTTATAGCTATACTGATAGAGGGACTTTTAAAGATTTCTCAGTTAATATTGACTATGTGAAATGCAATACTTTGGGATGTCCCATTTTAGAAAGGGATGATTGCTTTCAACTCCTGCTCGCTTATGGGCTTGCCTTTGCTTTCAAGTTCATATGATAAGTGGGGAAATAACCTGTGGTGTAACAATCTGTTTTACAAATCTTCATAGCTCTTATTCCAGAAATCAATTTTCAGAAGCAAAGCCAACTGTGAGTGTTGGTAGCCGTGTTTTTTTGAGTTTGGTATGCCTTGAATTCAGGATATTTATACAGTTTACATAAGCATGGCAGTCTCAGTATTTATTTATTTGTTTTAGGTGGAATGCTTCATGTTGGAAAACTAGTTTCATCAGCCAAACGCAAGTAGTAGTGGAAATTTACTTAGACATTAGCAGGCTCCTGCTTAGCAGAATTACCAGCATATCTTAACTTTTAAACTAATTTAATTCCCATCAAGTTTAAATTTATATTTTCATTAAAGCAACAAATGAGACTTAAAAGTCAAAAATTGTATTTCGAATTGGCATACTGCTGCCCTGTTATTACTTCAGTACATGCCAATGCAGTATAATTCCACTCACTCTGGTATTTATGATCCATGGAAATCGCATCTATGACTTAACCCTTTGCTTTAGAATTCTTCCTTAGAGTGTGAACTCAGTGTCTGGATCACCCTGTGTTTAGTGGTGTTGTGCATTTGCAGCGGGGCAGATTGCTGTTCCTTCAACACAACACACGTTTGCTAAAATGGTCACATCTGAACCTCTGTTTTTCTTGTTCAATGAACAGGCAGACAAAGAAGACTCCACAGCTCAGGTTACTGCTTATGAAATAAAGCACAACTTAATAGTGCAGGTCCTTCTTGACGAGCGAAAGCCTCTTGTACACTATATGCAAAATCTTTTTATCTAAGTGTATTTCTTCAGTGTTTTTTTCTTAAGGATGTGAAAGGCATACTGAAATTTTAAGTGATTATTTTTTTTCAGGCCTCTGTCTGATTGACTATTGCGAGAGCTGTATTTAACAGGAATTTGGCTTCCCGTGAGCATCACACGGGCTTTGTCTACGGAGGCAACCAGCGTGGACCCGTGGGAGCAGATTTGCAGAGCGGAGGGCGTTGTGCTTGAGGGCCTGGTGTCCTCTCTGCACGTTTTTCATAAGCTTTAATGTCAGAATAGGTCTACTTGCTTCTGTTGACTGAGTGCACGTCAGTGGTTGGAGCACATTAAAGTGCACCTTCCATTTTAGCTTCATCTGAAGGAAATACAGTTTGTTTTATGTGACTGTTCCGCAGAGTGCCTACTTCAGTAGGACACTTACGATCAGGCCTAGAATGCAAATGTGGATGCGCTTACTGAGTTTGAAATCTTCTTTTTCTTACCTGTCTAGGCATGTTTCTTACACAAAGATAAATCTCATTCATGGTTAAATTGTGCTCTTGTGAAGGCCTTTAAGTGAAAAGTTATTTAATGCAGACTAATACAAAGTGACTGTAGCTGTTGGTTTGCATACTGTTTAACAACATGTAAGCACTTACCTAACCAGTCAGAAACATTTTAGCATTATGACATATGACAGTAAAAACAGACCTTTCAGTCATTCTGAGCTGTTTTTAGGGGCCAGTTTTGGTTTAGAACCCAGTCTGCTTATCCTGGTTTGTAATGGAACTTTTTAATTGGTGTCTATTTTGTTTCATGTCATTGCAGGAAATAAAACCTAATAATGCTGTCATACAATAAATCTGAGGCTTGCATTCTTAAAGACGACCATTTTATTGCTGTTTTAAAACAGCTCTCCTACCTGTGAAGAAGTCTCATTCGGTTGTCTAAAGCATTTGTCATTTTCTGCTTTTTAGAGAAAATGCTGTTCTGTGCCAAAAATGCTCCCTAGTTGATCGTGTATCATTCAGCAATTACACCAAAGGAAGTTCTAAAATTTTTCAGCTAGCCTGAATCTCCTGGATGAATTAGAGGTGTTTAAAAATATTATCTTGCCAAAATTGGCCCCTAGGATATTATTTTTAAAAATTCTGTATGCTTCCCGCACTACTCAGGCTTGATAGGAGAGGCCATTTATTTTAACCACAAGCTGGGTAATAGAAACATTTTGGTTTTCGGTTTTAGAATTTGCAACTCATTGATTAGTATTACTAATACTAATACATTGATTGCAACTCATAAATTAGTATTACTAGTAATGCTATGGGAGAGGGAGAGAGAAAAAGCCTGAGTTCACACACTCCGGTTGTGTATTTGTTTTTAAAATACAAGTCCATTGTCTTCTTCAAGGCATTGAAACACAATGATGATTTTCAACAACTCTTTAAAAAGCAAAAAACAATCAAAAAATACCATATGTATTGAACAATAGAGACTAGTTGCACAAGGACCAGATGTTCTCAAATTTTGTTGAAGTCACTAGAATTTAACACGGTGCAAAGCATCTGCAGAAGCACATTTACTCAGAGGATCTGCTCTTAAAGGTAAGAAGAGAATGCTAGAGAGGATGTCCTCTTGCAGGTCAAAATTCTCCTCTGTACAGTATAAAGATCTTGGATTTAAAAGATCAAACATACGTGTGAAACAGAGGTAGTATATTTCTATGTACTGTGCTTTCCCCTAGTGCAAAAAACTTTTAAAATCAGTGTCTTGTGGAGCCTTACTGCAATGAAGCTGGAGGCACGGGGGTATGCAAGGAGAAGCATCTGCTCGCAGTGTGTTCAGCCTTCTAGGAGGCCGCAGCTCCTCCCCTATCATTGCGTGCCGCATAGGGAATGTTTTGCCAGCATATTAAATGTTCAGACACAACCTGTTCCTTGCTGCCTCCTGAAATTGCTTCACGTTTATTTAATAATTTTCTGCTGGAAAATCCACTCTGCATTACAGACAGTGAAAACATAGAAGTGGCTTCGAAAGCCTTCGGCCATTTGTCAGAGTTGGATTATTGGCCTTAATATATTCTGCCAGCACTGGTGCCTGCAGTGCAGGGGCTGCGCTGGCCTCTGCTCCCCCCCAGCGGGTATGTGCACGTGCACGCACACACGCACATGTATGTGCACGCACACACACGTATGTGTACACACACACGTATGTGCACACGCACACACGTATGTGCACACACACACGCACACAGACTGCCGGGTGGTGAACGTGCCCGGGGTCAGCGGCGTGGTGCGCGTGCGGCCGCACACTTGTGCATTCCCCTCGTCGCAGCGCGCCGGGCTCCGGCCCTGCCCCCATCTCCCGCCCCTCTCCTCGCCTCCGAGCGATTCATTTTGCACTTATTGAATTTCTTTGGCGAGTTATTTTCATACAGCAAGCATCACAGCACCTCTGGATCTTGATAGCATTTCTACATAAGGAGAAAGCAGCTTTGTGTTAGTAATTACCTAACATTGTCAGGAGCTGACTGCAGGCCTCTTTCTAGTGATAACAGAATAACCACATAATGTAGCTTTATAGCACATGATTAATAGAAAATAATTACACATCCTACAAAGGGATGCAATATTTCTTATAAATTGACTACAATGGTTTCCTGTAGATTAAAGGACTCTTCATTATTTTATCAGTCCTTCTGAAGTATAGTCGCTTCCCTATGTTAGCAGTGATGTTAAAGAGCTGAATGCAGTGAGGGATACCAGATGGTGAACCTAGTGGTACCTGAGATCTTAAGCTGATGCTTGCAAAAACACTGTGCTTCCCAATGCCTAAGAATCAGTATAAAAGCTCTTAATTGTATTCATACCCTGCTCCATTTTCATTATCATTTCCCGCAAATGTGGGCTTTAGATTTTTATTCTACACATCTTCAAAAGCAGGGATAAACATGAGAACTCCACGACAATGGCGAATCAGTTGAGTTCCATTGTCACTAAGTAGTTCATCATTGATAACAGTGATAGAAACAATACATCAATTTGGGTTTTATATGTGAATGCAAAAAGGGAGTGGGGGAGACTGCTTCACTATCTGGCTGGTACTGAGGACAGAAAGGAATGGTTAAGAGCTCAGGGAGGAATACGTGTAGCTTAATCAACTTACAAGGGACTGCAATGTAATTATTCTAAAACCTGAGATTATGGTATTATATTCTTGATAACCAGGTATCTGTATTATATTTTTATTCAGACTTCTATAGACTGGAAATAGTTTAATTGGGATTCATGTTGCTCTTGAGACCTATACAAAGAATACTAATGATAAAGTAAAAGCTTCTGCATTGCAATCTTGTCTGTATAGTGTAATGGTTGCAGTGAATCCTTAAATGAGTTTACTAGTCTGTTATATCAACATTCATTTCATCTTCTCACTTAGTAATATACCACTTACTGCTCTGGCATGAAGCTAAGTAGCAAGAAACAGAAAGTTTTCAAAACTGCAGGCAGGCTCTTAATTTTAATTTGAGATATCTGAGTTGTTCCTTAAAACCTCATTATTTTTAAGTTCATGTAGTGTTGCTAAGTGGAACATTTTCAGTGGATAATACAGTCCACAGGCTTTTTCTGTGCCATTTGTCATAAGCAGTTTAATGACCACTTCACTAAGCCACTTCCCTCGTTTCATGTATTGTTTGTTTTTTTGGCTGATGTCTAGCAAAACTTGCTTAATCACTCTCGCCAGTCACTTCAGGAGTTCCATGTAGCAGCTTAAAATCTTTTGTTGCTTTCTTTTGGGGAGATTTATTGCTGAGATTCCAGTAGCATACGTGAGTACTGCTCCTTTCAGCAATTTACCACTTTAGCCTAGAAATACAGTTTGTATATTTAAGCAGTGTATTGTGAGATAAAATATATATTTTAAACAAGCTGATCTGGAACACTGTAAACCTCAGTGTCAGGATATTACTTAGCCTTTAAGGATTTGGGGAGTAATGTGTGCCCCAGGGGAGAGATTATGAGCGGTTCTTTGGAGAGCACTTTGGTCACGAAGATCAGGCTCAGATATCCCTAGACTCTCAGGCCAGACACATCCCGAGATTTCTGTCCTGCAGCAGGAGGGGGAAAAGAAGGTGGAATTATTTTTGCAGCTTCTAGCTGGGTGTATTCAAATGACAAATGAGGGCTCGCCTGCTTTTTTTTCCTATGTGGATTTTCTTTAAACCGTCCTTCCTGCCGCGTTTCATGCATGACACGATAGAACCTGTGAATCACCAACTTCTGCTTGCATTAAAAAGGCGAGTTTAATGTAAGATCGATCGTGAGCCTTTCTCAGCAAGAAAATAATAAAAGAAAAGCAGTGTGGGCGCGTGTGCCCGTGTGCGTGTTGGAAGCAGCCCGGGCCTGCCCGGACGCAGGGATCGGTGCCGCGCGGGGGTTACGGACAGGGCTCTCCCTTGCGGGAAGGGGAGCGGGGCCGGGCGGCCGGGGCGCCGGCGCTCGCCCTCCCACGGGAGCCCGTTAACCCCTCCGCTCCACCCGGCTGCTCCCGAGAGAGAAACTTCACCCAGCCAAAATAACGGCGCGTAGGGGCTCTCGGTAGCACCATTAATTCAGAAATCTGTGGCCTTGCTTTTCTCAGCAGAGAGCGGCGTAGCAGGAAGCAGATGTCGCTTATCAGCGTTATCTGTGTATTTTGTGTTTTCCGTGTTTGTTCCAAAGTAATTTTTATCTTGCTAATCGTTCCATTTTGAAGGGGGTCTCTGTTTTAATAACGCTTTGTATGTAACTCAATATGTGTGTGTGTGCGCAATTTCAGCTGTTACAATTTATTGAACTGCTGTTAGGATTGATCTTAAAATATTTACCTCATAGGAAAAAAATTAAATTTGGATCCCACTATACTTTTACTCGGTATAGCTTTTGGAAGGTATTATTTCTTTAAACTATTATAATTCATTTTGTTTCATATTTATCTCACTAAGCCTAAACAAATTTCAAACGAAAGTACATTAGTCATCTGTCAGACATATGAGATCTGCTGTAGAATTTTCTGCAAGCCTAAAGCAATAGTAGACTTTGTGCATAAAAAGAGACTATGTATTAGATGCATAGAGTTCCTTTACCATTGGAGCAATGTATTATTTTTAAAAAGTTGGTTGTAAGTTCCCTAGAGTTTCGCCTTGTGAAACTGAAAGCATCTCAGTTGGTAGCATTGTTAGATGAGTTACAAGGACAAGATGTTTATGCCTGTGAAGAATATAGGATGGAGAGATCAGCTATTTTTAGTATGTGTTGTAGAGAAGCGTGGCCATAATTAAGAAATTTTCCTCAGTATGCCTGGCCTTTTTAAAATTTAACTTATCTCCTTGCCTAATTCTGCCTGTGAATGCCTCTAACAAAAAGATATAATGTTTTAATTTTCAGTTGAAATGATTATAACTGTATATAAGAGGAAGCATCCATAAGGACTTGCATACAAAACTCTATTGCATTTATATCAGACTAAAGGTTAATATTGCATATTGTTTTCAATTAGGAGTACAATAGATTTGGCTGGTGGGTAGGAGAAATGAAGGGAACCATTGGCTTGGTGCCTAAAGCCTACATAATGGAGATGTATGATATTTGAGAGGCCTGGGTAAGTACATTTTAATCCAATCTTCTGTAATGGCTTATATGTTCCCTTGTTCTCTGTTTCATAAGTATTTCTTTCCTGGAACCTTTGTAGAAGTACTGTTAACATAAAGATTATGGCAAAATATATTGAAGGTTCAATTAAAGCACTTCTTCTGGGATTCTGTATGAAATATTAAACCACAGTGTGCAAAATAAAACAGGATACATTTTATAAGTGGTTTCCTTTTCATGATTTTTTTTTTGGGGGGGTGGGTGGTAAAATAACAGTTTTGTTACTTGAGTGATATACATATATCTATCTATACAGAAATCTGTGGAAGGGGATAGATATTTGGACTGGGCTTTATGCGTTTGTCTGAGTCTTTTTTTGGCTAATGATGAACTGCCAACTTCCTTCTTCCTAATCAGGAGAAATCTGCAGCTGAAGCGGGGAGCGATGTGCAGCTGCAGTTCGTAGACCCAGCCTCTGAAGGAAGATTCTGCCGTACACATTTTGTGGTTTCGGTAAATGGAGTCGGAGCACGGCCTTGTGTATATATATTAAACACTGAAAACATTGAAAATTGATCAGCCGTCTGAGGAAATGTTCATCTTTTTAAAGAATTCTAACGCCAAGAAATGAAATAGGTGATAATTAACATGTGAGGTACAAGCAATCAAACACTGCCTGTTGCTTTTTGCTTACACTTATTAGCAGCTCTCCATATTTTAGAGGTTTCTGTTGTTTCATTGCACTTGGCCCTGTTTTTCTGTTACTCAAAATAAGCTGAACTCTGAAAGCAGAAAATTATTATTCACTTCATGCATGTATTAATCTTTTGATGTAGCAGTTTACTGTACATTTTGTGTGTAACTTCCTAGGAAAATCAAAGGAAATTCTTATGTAACATTGCAAGTTCTAAAGATGCTTCAAAGTGATTATTTTTACTTTTCTACAGATTTATTTTTTCCATATATTTTTAGTATTGTCAGATAATATTTTGTTATCAGAACATTTTTCAGTATCACAAAATAAAAGATTGCCTCCTTTGCTACTATAAATCAGTTGGTAATACTGCTGTGGATGCAAACAGGAATCGTGAAAAATCAGCAAAAGACTTTGATTAAGAAAAACTTTCGTAGATAAACTAACATGAGATAAATGGTAAGTGATTTTTTTCAGGGTTGGTGATTAAATATTCTTTTTTACCTGTTGCTTACAGATACTTTCTACAGAGTCAAATCTGGATATCTTGTTATAAGCGTAACCTCCGGTACAGACTCAGTTCAACATTATAGATAATAAGGGATAACTCTGGACTTATCAGTACTAAATCTAGAACTTTGTGGCAAAAAGCATTAGTGAAAACATTAAAACAAAAAAACAAAGTAAAATATTCTCACTTGTGCACAAGGGCTGGGCTGGACAAGTCAGAGTTAATGCTTTCACTCCTCATCTTTTGGGGATGTGTTTCGCTGTGAGTTGCAAGATCAACTTTTTTGAATCCTCCCACACACTTGATTTGTGAGACCCTTAATCTGCCAAGGAGGCAGGTCAGGCCAGTCTGCGACTTGCTGAGCCTGTGCAGGTCCCCGTGTCCTTGCTTGCGCTGTTTATGCTTCAGGCAGGCCCTGGAAACAGCGTGGGTTAAAAGGTAACATTAGTTTAGAAGGATCTAATTCGGAGTTTAATAAGCTAAGATGCTGTGTTTTGTTTTAACTAAATTTATTTTTCTTTCTGGTACGCAGACTTTGAGAAGGAGTCAAACAGGGTAGAAAGCTTTCCTACGATCTTTATTTTTTAAAGAAATAGTCATTGAAATTGATTCTGTATGTTATCTGCAAGGCATTAAAATGATAGATTATGGTCTTCAGATCTTCCACTACTTTTAATTCATCAAGCGTACTCGGGGCTTGTGTACAGAACGGGGAGCATTAATACTGCGCCTATAAAAGCTCCCGCTCCCTTGTTAACACAGCAGCGTAATAAATCTGCACCCCCAAACGTCTCCTCATTAATTACGCAGCGCCCGGAGCCGCCACCATCCCCTCCTCGGCGGGGAAAGGAGCCCCTGCAGGCGGCAGCGCCCAGGGCGAGGCCCCGCGGGCGGCGAGGCCAGGCCGCGGCCTGCGCGGGCCCGGGCGCTCCGCGGGGCCGGGCTGGGCTCGGCGGGCCCGGGCTCTCGGCGCGCCGGGCCGGGCGGTCGCTGCGGCGGCTCGGCAGCAGATGGCAGCAGCTTTTCGTGGCACGGGAGCAGCCGCAGCCCCAGCCCCGTCCCCCTCCGGCGTCTGCCGCCCGGGCCCCGCGTCCCTTTGCTTTTGCTCCAGGAGAGGGAGTCCTTCCCCCAGCGATAGGGAGCCGTGAAGTGGCTTTTGTCTATAGTTCCCCTGGCCCTTTGGGCTTTTTTCCCCCTCATTCTTTTCCTTCCCCTCCTTTCCCAGTGCCCACGGGAGTTATATAAACAAACTGCCTTAAAATCCAGAGCGGGAGAGCTGAGAGGGATGTTCTGTGGCTCGCTGGTAGCGTCTTGGACTAAACCAACAACGCAACGCAGATAAACTGTTTAGTTTAGGGCCTTGCAAATACCATAACCTTTTTTGGATAAGAAAACTGCCCTTAATACCACTTAAACAAAACCCTGTGTTAGAAAATTGCTTTATTTACATCACTTAGGTTCCCTTTGCCTTGCTGTGAGCAGGAGGACAGCTAACTTTTTAGAAAGGGGGATAGTAAGTAATCTTCTGTACAGCATTTTACTCGATTATTTGCTCTGTTCTGAATCTGTACGGTACTGCCATTAGATCTTACAATAATGTTCTAGTCTGCAAATTTTTAAGGTTCAAATAAAGTTTAATTGTTTGCAAACTGTTATGATGCTAATAATTCAACAGCCTGCTGTGTTACTAATGAAATTACTTTGTTATGATTAATTTGGAAAATAGTGTGTTGATTGTAGTAATTAAGCACAACAAGGTGAAGTAAATGATTCTAATGCCATCTGGCCTCCAGACTGAATGAAGAAATGAAGTGGGGCTGTCATTTGAATTTATTCAGAGAAGTAAGGGTAATACAAATGCGTTTTATTGCTAAGGCACCCGGATATAACCATCCCACGGCCTACAATTATTTCATGTACTTCTGCGTATAGCTGCCTCGCATTTTGCCAGGGTCTAGTTAGGATTTACCTCCCTGTACTTGCTGCCTCTAATTGCACATGCTGACGGTGGTGTATGTGCCGGGTTCTTCTACAAGCGAGGTCTGTGGATAAGATTTAAAGACATGACGTGCATCAGCTTACCCTTTGCTCCCCTCTTACCGATAAAAAACTTGCTTTGATTAGACATAAGCCAAATGTGAACACTAATTAGGATCCCACCATATATACGAAGCCACATGCATAAACTTTGGTCTTTTTGTCTCTGCAGTTGGTGCCATGATGTAGCATTAAAAGGAGCACAGACCTTTAAAAGGAGAATAACCCTTTATATCCCGAACTGAAGACCATTGAAATTGAGAATTCCTTCTGGATCAGACTGTTAGAACAGTCAATATAGTCAATACAGTTTCAAAAAGTCTTTTCCCCAGTATTCAGTGTGTTCTTTCTGAAAGAGATGCAATTATTTTCATAACCTGAATTAAACAAAAAGGAGACTCAGTAGCCAAAAGATAGAAATCTAATTTTCTATTTCGGGTAGAGAGAAATGAAGTTGTAGATACAGAACCAAACTGGTGATATAAAGCTCCCTGGGATCAGTAGGGAAGATGCAGAATACTAAAGCAGGGTGGCAGTACGCAGGTAGGTGACCATGGGATGCTGTTCAGCTGCACAAGCCTTCGGTTGTTTCTCCCATCAGTGCCCCTCAAGCTGACAAGAAATGTCTCATTAATATGTAGCTGTGGGAGTATGTGTGTGCATGGAACCCGTATAAAGAGCTTTGTGTAGCACAATGTACTGATAAACCGCGAGACCTTCGCTAACCAGATGTTCTCTGAAGTTGACATTTCTCAGACAAGTATCTGCTTAATTCCATCTTTATTTAGAGAAACACTGACAGGGAGCCCAGGGAAGAGTGTGCTGCCAGAGCTGCATCTCTATTTTAGCATTTGTTTCCTGCTTTCCATCCCTTGTCATGCTGTGCGGGGCCAGCACCAACAGGTTTCAACCTACACAGTTGAAATCTGGGATTTGAACTGGTATAAGCACCATGTTTCATGCCTCTGGAATGAAATTGTGACCTGGCCAGTCTCTCCCTGCTAAAGGAAGAGCTAAAGGGAAGCCAGGATCGTGGCACGATGTGTGAATCAAAGAGGTACCGCTTCTCTCATCGCACTACACTGCCAAGGAGCATGCATTTCTTCTCCCCATTGCATTGTAAAGCAAAACAGGCAGTGATAAAGCCTTAATCATTGTATTATGGCCATTTATGCATTTATTTAGGAATGATTTGGTAACTGGGTCTAGACATTTCTGCAGGGTCCAGACAATTCTCTCTTTGCTGCCTGGAGCTCTGCTCTTATTCAAAAAGAGACCTCACCACAGAGAGAAGTTCACAGGGAACTGGGTCCAAAGCAAGCTAGAGAAACAACCTCTGTGCTGAAAGATATGCCACCATGAGTCAAATTTAAGGCCTGAGATGTCAGCTCCTTCCTAGCCTTCTGGGAAGAGCAAGTCTTAAAATAATGGAAAAAAAAAAAAAGGAAAAACACAAGGTGTCATCTTGTAGGAGTGTGTGGGAGAATACAGCATAGCGATGCAGGCAGCTGGCAAACAGGAGCTGCTGCTAGGCAGAGAGGCAGATAGCTGCAAATGCCACTGAAACCCATTCAGCTAAATTCATTTTTTGCAAACTGGTGTGTTGGAGCTTTTATCTCAAAGCATCCTGCAAGTCTCCCAACCCGAACAACAAACTTCATTCACCCTCTGTTGTAAAACAAGTGCTACTCCATAAAGATATTTGATGGTTAATGAGCATTTTACAGCAATATTTGAAAGTTTATGCTGTGAAATGAAAAATTCTGCATTCAGGTACAGTAGAAAGGAGGATTTATGCTACCAGAAGAGCATTACCAGTTTGGCCACTTCCAGCTTCCTGAAATGGCTTGCATATTTGTAAGTTGTGCCATGGGACTTAAAGCCACAAGCAATCAGAGTTTTGGTTTTGCATGTTGTGCTGCAGGCTGGGATGTGCAGCACCCCAGAAAGGCCCCACGCGCGGAGCTGCTTGGGCTAAAGGGAATCGTGTGACCAGGATCCCTGTCAATCCTGCCTGCAGCAGCAGCGCAGGGGGTTCCTTGGCAGCCCCCCAGGCCAGAGCTGGCCCAACGCTGTGTTTCAGCAGTCACGTCTGATGAGGGATGATGAGGGATGAGAGGAGCAGAGCAGAGAGAGGTTGGCAGGTGAGGGCGACCTGGTCGTGCCCCTTCTCAGCCATTGAGACTTCCTTCAGTTTGGGTGGGAAAGATGAAATCTGCAGCTGTGTGGCATCAGGGAAGCCAGGGGGCCTTCTCCATTGCCCTGTTCCAAGAGGACTGCCATTTTCCCCTTACATTTAAATTAAGAGGCAGCCGGGGATGAATGCACATATGTACATACATGTGTACATGAGGGAAAGAGCAGATTTTATTATGTATTCACCTATAATCAGGTTTTGATGCCTCCTTGTTTCTAAAAGGTACTTACATCTGCATGGTCATGGCAGTATGACTATAGGTTTTTATTATTGAAAAATGGTATTTCTATAGTGTTTTTATGTTATTTACGTCTGTTTAAGGGCTTGATTTGAGTATCTTCCCTCTTCTTTTGCTCCACATTGCCCATCATTACAGTACTCTTTAAGCACATTATGTTAGGAGCCCGTCGTTAAACATTGTTTGTCTTTGGTGGCCTCAGTTTTTGTTTGCATGTACCAACAGAATACTCTGGGCTCATTTTTTTACTACATCTTTTTTTTTTTTTCTTCCCCTATCTTCAGGCTAATTTTATTATTAGTTTTCAGATGCCAGATCAAAATGAAAGTAGCGGTTAATCTCTGCATCTAAATTTCCATTACTTCACAAAAAAATAGACACACCATGTTATCAAATGAGATCCCCAATATTGCTTTGGAAGGGCTATAATGAAGTTCGCCTCCATTCAGTTTTTGAGCTTCTGAGGTTGCCACCATGTGGATGTTGGCGTCTGTTACGTGGGCACCTCAGCCTAGAGCGAGGCTGTCCCTGCGACCTGGTGTCTTTTGAGGGCTGGCCGAGGTCACCTCTGGGCCGCTGCTGCCTTGTGACCTACCCTGACCAGAACTGCCCTCCCCTGGTGTCCTGGCGCGGCTCCAATCCCTCCTCAGCTCAGGGGTTGGGTTAACTTCTGAGAAGTGACGCGAGCAAAGCCTCAAAATACAAATACGTTGTCCACAATAACCTCTCTTACTAAGCTGTTTTTATGATTTGCACTCTGTCTTTTGCTGTTGTCCTGCATCCATATGTCATGCAAAGTTATGAAGAGGAGAACACGTGCAGCTTCCTGAAATACCAGATTGCTACAGAGTCCAGTCAAACCTGTCTTTCGGGTGCAGAAAAGCGTCATGATCTTATTGGTATCACAGAGACATGGTGGGATAGCTCGCACGACTGGAGCGCTGCCATGGAAGGCTATGTGCTCTTTAGGAAGGACAGGCTGGGAAGGCGAGGTGGTGGAGTTGCTCTTTATGTGAGAGAGCAACTGGAATGCATGGAGCTCAACCTGGGAGTGGAGGATGAGTGAGTTGAGAGCTTGTGGGTAAGGATTAGAGGGCAGGCTAATGTGGGAGACACTGTGGTGGGTGTCTGCTACAGGCCACCTGACCAAGACGAGGAGGTTGATGAGGCCTTCTATAGGCAGCTGGATATTGCCTCACGGTCACAGGCCCTGGTTCTCATGGGGGACTTCAACTACCCCGACATCAACTGGAAGGACAACACAGCCAGGCACAAGCAGTCCTGGAGGTTCCTGCAGAGCGTCGACGATAACTTTTTGACACAGGTTGTGGAGGAGCCGACGGGGAGAGGTGGGCTACTGGACCTCGTGCTATCAAATAGGGAGGGCCTAGTAGGAGATGTTAAGGTGGGGGGTAGCCTCAGCTGCAGTGACCATGAGTTGCTGGAGTTCAGGATCCAGCGAGGAGCAGGCAGGGCTGTAAGTAGCCTTGCGATGATGGACTTCAGGAGGGCCAACTTTAGCCTCTTCAGGGACCTCCTCGGAAGAATCCCGTGGGCTAGAGCTCTAGAAGGCAGGGGGGCCCAAGAGAGCTGGTTAGTTTTCAAGCGGCACTTCCTCCACGTCCAGCAACAGTGCATCCCTGTGTGTAAGAAGGGAGGCAGAGGGGGCAGGCGACCTGCGTGGATGAGCCGGGAGCTTGTGGCAATACTCAAACAGAAGGCGACGGTATACAGAATGTGGAAAAAAGGACAGGCCCCCTGGGAGAAATACAGGAACGTAGTCAGGGAATGCAGAGATGCGACAAGGAAAGCTAAGGCGCGGTTGGAACGCAATCTGGCAAGGGACGTTAAAAATAACAAGAAAAATTTCTTCAAATACATCAACAGAAAAAGGAAAATCAGGGAAAACGTGGGTCCGCTGGCGGATCGGATGGGCACCCTGGTTACAAATAACACAGAAAAAGCAGAGTTGCTGAATGCCTTCTTTGCTTTGGTGTTTACCAAGGGCAGCCCATTAGAGCCCCAGGCCCTAGGGACAAGAGAAGAAGCTGGTAGAGAGGAAGACCTGCCCTGGGTAGAGGAAGATTGGGTCAGAGAGCACCTAAGGAACCTCGATACCCCAAAATCCATGGGCCCTGATGGGATGCACCCCAGAGTGCTGCGTGAGCTGGCAGAGGTCATAGCTAAGCTGCTCTCCATCATCTTTCTCCATCATCTTTGAAAGATCCTGGAGAACAGGAGAGGTGCCGGAAGACTGGAAGAAGGCCAATGTCACGCCAGTCTTCAAAAAAGGCAAGAAGGAGGACCCAGGCAACTACAGGCCAGTGAGCCTCACCTCCGTCCCCGGAAAAGTGATGGAACGGCTCATACTGGCCGTTGTCTCCGGGCACATGGAGGACAAGAAGGTGCTCAAGAGTAGTCAGCATGGATTCACCAAGGGGAAATCTTGCTTGACTAACCTGATAGCCTTCTGTGATGAAATGAGGCTGGATAGACGAGGGGAGAGCAGTGGATGTCGTCTATCTTGACTTCACCAAGGCTTTTGACACCGTCCCCCACAACATCCTCCTGGGCAAGCTCCAGAAGTGTGGGATAGATGAGTGGACAGTGAGGTGGATTAGGAACTGGCTGGATGGCAGGGCCCAGAGAGTGGTGATCAGCAGTGCCGAGTCTAGTTGGAGGCCTGTAGCTAGCGGGGTCCCCCAGGGGTCAGTCCTTGGTCCAGTCCTGTTCAATTTATTCATCAATGACCTGGATGAAGGCACAGAGTGCTCCCTCAGCAAGTTTGCTGATGACACGAAACTGGGAGGAGTAGCCGATACCCCAGAGGGCTGTGCTGCCATCCAGAGGGACCTGGACAGACTGGACAACTGGGCGGTGAAAAACCTCATGCAATTCAACAAGGCCAAGTGCAAGGTCCTGCACCTGGGGAGAAATAACCCCAGACACCAGTACAGGCTGGGGACCGACCTTCTGGAGGGCAGCTCTGCGGAGAAAGACCTGGGTGTCATGGTGGACGACAAGTTGACCATGAGGCAGCAGTGTGCCCTCGTGGCCAAGAAGGCCAATGGAATCCTGGGCTGCATTAAGAAGAGCATCTCTAGCAGGTCGAGGGAAGTGATCCTGCCCCTCTACTCAGCCCTGGTGAGGCCGCATCTGGAGTATTGTGTCCAGTTCTGGGCTCCACAGTACAGGAGGGATGTGGAGCTTCTGGAAAGAGTCCAGCGCAGGGCCACAAGGATGATCAGGGGCCTGGAACATCTGCCCTATGAGGAGAGGCTGAGGGAGCTGGGCCTGTTCAGCCTGGAGAAGAGAAGGCTGAGGGGAGACTTGATCAGTGTCTATAAGTACCTCAAGGGAGGGAGTGCAGAGGATGGTGCTGGTCTCTTTTCAGTGGTGGCCACTGATAGGACTAGAGGTAATGGCCACAAACTGAAGCACCAAAAGTTCCACAGGAACTTAAGGAAAAATTTCTTAACAGTGAGGGTGACAGAGCCCTGGAACAGGCTGCCCAGAGAGTTGTGGAGTCTCCTTCCCTGGAGATCTTCAAAACCCGCTTGGACGCAGTCCTGTGCCACGTGCTCTAGGTGACCCTGCGTGTGCAGGGGTTGGACTAGATGATCTCTAGAGGTCCCTTCCAACCCTAAGCATTCTATGATTCTATGGTTTGAGAATGTGAACCTCAGCTTGCACCAGTGGTGGCCTGGGGCAGGCTTAGGCAAGCGCTAGAGGAGAGACACGTACCCAGTTGGCCCTTTGCTCAAAACTGATCCCTACTAATGAGCGGGTAACGTTACCCTGAGTCCTTCGGCTGCCTTGTTGCTGCTGAGCACCTCTAATGAGGTCAGTGAGCTGGTAATTTATGTAGGTCGTTGTACATCAGGTGTGGATCAGGATTCTGAGTTCCAGCCTGCCGTGGCAGTGCAGCAGCACATGATGCCGTGATGTGATGCACTCTGGTCTGCGTGCCCTGTTTATCAGCCAAGCTGAGGGTTTCTAGGAGTGTATGCAGCCCACCTGGGGAATTCATCATGCCCGTGTCATTGGACAGGAAAGGTAGCGCATTTCAATGGGGTTTTATTTTACAGATTCTGGTTGGTCTCCTCCTAAAGCCCCCCATGAAGGAGACCTTCATGAACAGCATCCTTGCATTTGAAACTTGCAGAACACGTTTTCTATTAATTCAGTCTAAAAATAACCAGAATGACACTTATGGAGCATTGAACAGAAAGAGCACTGCCTACTGACCAACTCCTGAGAGCATATTTATTTCATTTGGTAAACAGTGTCTGATTATTAATTAATTATGATAATTCAGGCAATTATTTCAATAATTCTGTCTAGTTAACAGTAACAGTAGACATACTATATGCTAAACGTATTAACTGAAATTACAATAGCTGTTCAGCCTGCATTCATCATAATCCTTATTAGCGTCTGCCCTTCCTATGTCTGTGGGCTGCTGAATGTTCTGTTCCTCCTGAATGTTGTCGTATCTGCTGGTGCTACAGAAAGAATTGGAAATGTGGGCAATTGGCAATGACACAAATACGGTCTGTCGTTTACACTATGTGCTTCTTGAAAACATGGTCAATTCTGAGAGTATAGCCTGAGACAAAGGAATCTATCCATGTAACTTCTGCTTAACCACTGAAAAAAATGTTATGTGGGTAAATGTTAATCTGAGGGCATGAGATTAACTCCTTACTGACAGTAGGAAGTGTTAAGTCATGTATTTTTTATGGCTTTTCCTGAAGTGCCTACTAATGTGAAAAAAAGAGATTTAAAATCAAGTTGCTAGTGTTTTGGAGAATAACTTTTGTGCTTTAAACAATGCCCTAACCATTAGTTGGCCATCTGGATGTAGGATGCCAGTTATCAGTGAAGTATTTCTTGCTGTTCAGCCCTGCTCTGCATAGCACTTACCCAAAACCACAGAATTTCCTGAAGACACCAAGTGAATGACTGTGTGCGTTCTCATCTCCAGCTGCCCCGAGCGGGTCTCCCAAAGGGTGAGATGCTCCTAAGCGGCTGGCAGTGTTTTGCCCGCCACCCATTCCTAATTCCCAGGCCTGTGGATCCTGCCCCGTTGTGCCGGGGTGCGTGAGCCCCGGCGCTGCTGCAGGCAGTGCAGCTACTCCGGCCTTACACAGCTGCCGTCAGGAGCTGCATCTGACCCCCCGTCACCTCCCTTCCCCTCCTCAATCTGAACTGTACAAGGGCAGGTATTACAATGGTCTCCAGTAACCTTTATTATAGACAGCTGCCAACGGCAGATGAATGTGTTGGCTGTGCCTCTATCCTTTCAGCAGAAGAGCAAGTGTGTAATCATGAGAATTTATCTTGGTATAGGAGTATCCTGACACAGAATTGTAACATCTGTATGTGGGCCACAGTATATTCTATTTTCCGTGGGCCAGATTTATTGCTCTCATAATTAAGTGCAATTCCAATAACTTAATGGGAGTTGCACCTTGTGAAGGCAGGAGGAAACGTGCCTCCCGTTCAGCCTGAGTATCTGCGTGCTGCCGGCTTGGCTTTGGCTGCCACGTCTGGGGGGTTTCCTCCCAGCCCATGGTTGGGACGTGTTTAGAAGCAAGTGCGACCTGCCCATTTTCACCCCCGCCATGAGGAGGGCCAGGGGGACTTGCTGTTGGCTGCACAACTTGCTTGTGCCCCAAGGTTGCTAAATGGGAACGTGTCAATCAAGAGATGCCATTAAGAAATGGGAGGCTGAAGTTGCTCCCAGCTAGGTTCAGGGTAGACACGAGTTAAAGCTCTTCTGTGGTCAGGAAGGCTTCGGAGTATGTTGCCTTGAGCTTCTGGAATTTTCATCTCCATAGGATTCGGAGAACTAGCAGGGAATCCACTCCCTTGCTCGCGGTGCCCGGGGTAGGGGCAGAGGGGACCAGACCCCTTCTGGTCCCCCGACCCATTTTTACACAGCTCTGCAAGTCACCTGCTGCCGCTTACAAATGGGACAGTAACGGGAGGTCTAGGCTTGGTTTTCCTTTGATTGGGATGCTAAAAGTAATCCTGTCCTTTGGGTTAAAATGCTCTTAATGCTCCTTCAACCTCACAAGTTCCAAGCAGGAACCTGGTTCCCTCCCAGCACGGTGCTGGTTGTTCAGGGCTTTCCCACAGCGGTTCTTTTGGCCAGCAATTAGCAGCTTTTAAACAAGGACTCCTTTCAGCAGTGACATTGCCTCAAAGCATGTTTGATTGGATCCAATATTGAAACAATTTTGAGAATATGAGACATTGCATTTATTCTAATTGTCATGAAAAACATTTCACTCATGCATTTTTAAGCAAAATAGCTACAATTTCAAGTTGTAGCCATTTATTCACCTCAGGTACTTAAATTTTACCTATCACTTTGATAGGGGAAGGTGCCTCACGGGATAAAGAAAAATACAAAAATATTCTTCAGTCTTGTCTGTTCTTTCTTTTCCTCCTTTCTACAAATGGGAAGGGATTTTTCCAGAATGCAGTCAAGTAAATAGAAATATTCTTGTTCTTATAATAGGCTGTGGATTAGGTCTACCTGGAAAGGATCATCCTCTTTTTTTTTTTTTTTCCTTCTTTTCCTCTTTAATTAAATATGTGACACACATGTAATTTTGGTAGTATTCTTTATCTCTGTGAGAAGTCCTTTTAATTCTTTGTGTAAGAAACTGTTCTGTGATGTGGCTACCTGATTTTATTGAAACTCTCATGTCAGGGAAAAATTATTGCTTTCTCTGTCAAAAGTGACAGTAATTACAAGTCCAAATATATAGCTGTGATTGACTTGTGAAACTAAATCTGTAATATTTCAAGTTTGTAAGTTGACTTGTGCAGCTTTCAAGAAATATAACCCAGCATTTTCTGTACAAACTGTCATCTCTTTATCCATTTCTTTTATCGTCTTTGTTTTTATTTGTGAGGGCGGGGAGTAGACGGCATTTATATTGTACGTACTGGGTGGCTTTTAGCAAGTCTGCTTCTGAGAAAAAAATAGCGTCCTTTCAAGCTAAACGGCAGCTAAAGGAGAATCAGGAAGGTTTAAGCACATGCTTCCTTTTATATGGTCTTCTTTCTGCATAATCTTTCAGCAATAAATACTGCATATTGATTCCTTAATTGTAATGGAAGGATACTAGGACGGGAACAACATTATAGCCTATTTACTGCCTTAATTTTTTAAAGGTTTTTAAATTTTAAAGTGGATGTTGTGCTAAATGCAGTGCTACACTCTTCTATGCAGAACTTGATATAGAAGGACTTTCTCAGCAGGTCTGCGCCACTGAAAGCTCCCTCTGTTTCGGCTGCCTTCCTTTCACTGCCCTTTGTGAGAAAAAAGAAAAATCTGTAATTGGCCTTCAGGCTCTCTTTGCATATAGGAAATTCACATCAGGACAAACAAATTCTTTTAGGCTGATTAATGAAAAAGCCCCCAGATTGGGCTCTGTAGAGAATTTAGATTTATGC
This sequence comes from Tinamus guttatus, assembly GCF_059628265.1. Taxonomy (NCBI): domain Eukaryota; kingdom Metazoa; phylum Chordata; class Aves; order Tinamiformes; family Tinamidae; genus Tinamus; species Tinamus guttatus. The sequence goes on along the minus strand of NW_028288601.1, from coordinate 2,755,598 downwards.
AGGCTAGGAATAAAAGTTTAACTTGCTTTTTTGCTCAAAAAAAAAAAAAGTGCAGTAGTTTCTTGGTTATTAGTGAACATTTATTCAAAAGTGTTTCTGAGCGCTAGGAATAAAAAGTGATCTTCCTTTAACAGAAGAAGAATAAAAGGCACCTATATATCAAACAGACCTGCATACCCAATACTGGCTTAAGGACTTCTTAGCAGTGGACTGTTCTCTCTGCCTAAAAAAAAATAGAGCAGGAAAGCTTTATCTTAAATATCATGTAGTCATTTAGCTGGACTGCAAAAAATAAATATAGGTGTGGGAGCTATATATATGTACGGTCACAAGGAGACACTTAAAAGTGGCATCCGCAGTCTGCACACAGCTTCGAACATACAACAGCAAATTTGGAAAGAGGAAAGATGAAGTTTCCCTTACAGGAGAAAGCATTTTCCATTTTATTTCATTATTTCTAGGCTGTTGGGTATTTGAATGATATTGCAGTTGGGTTTTTAATTTTTCTTGTTTCCTTTCCTTTTTTTTTTTAAATTTTATTTTAAATCCAAGCCAGTGAAGCAAAGCCTGGGAAGTAGTAATTTCTTTGAATCTTAATGCAGTCTGTCTTCTTAATGAGCCTACTGCACTGCCCTGAAAACAGCCCTTTACAAATAAACATGCTGAAAGTGATTTAGCCACAATGTCCAGACTGTGTAAACATCTAATTATTACAATAAAATTGTCAATAAATATACATTACTGCTCCCCTTTCAAACGTTAACCAACTTCTTCTTTGCTCGCTAAAAAGGTATAAATTGTATTTTTATGTCTTGGTGGGTTTTGTTTCCATTACCCTGCTTGCTGCTCTGCAGACAAAAGAACGCAGCCGAATGTCTGAGTTATTCCTGGATGCTGAAAAACTCCTACAGTTGTTTATTAATGTAGACTGCGATGTAGCCTTTCACAGTGAAATGAACTCAGAATTTTCACAATTCGATCTTTAGTCATGGTATTTTTATTTTGTTTAAAAAAAATTAAAAAGCTTTAAAACCTGTTATTGTAATTGCTGCAACTCTGGGGTAGGCACAGAATGAAACCCCGCTTACTAGCGGGAGCAAAGGACATAATGCTGCGGGAGGACGGGCAGAGAAAATAGGAAAACGCAGTCATTTCCTCCGAAATATTAAGTTCTGCTTTCAGAATTACGGTATCACGTTGGCCATAATCGTGGCCTAACCTCCCCCCTCCCGCCCCCCGCACATACCCCCTTTTCACATTTCTTATATAAGCGGCACATTAACATTAGAAAAGCAGAAGGATATTGAATTCTAATGAGGTCTGGCCTGGATATGCCGGGCTGGGAGAAGAAAGAGGAGGATTCATTTGTATGCTGGGAAGCAGGCCGCGCTCCGCGCGCATCCCGCCGCTCCGGCTGCCCGTGCCCATCGGCTGCTCCGGCTCGGGGGGGCCTCGCTGCCGCGAGCAGCATCTGAGCTGGGCAGAAAACAGTTAACCGCTTTACTGCTACCTTTTGTTATATAATGACAATTTAATACGGTGCCTGTTTTTTTGTTAACCCGCTCTAAAAAAGGTCTTTCAAATGGTTAAATTAATCTTCCGATTAGCTGTGCCTGCCAGGTAAAATATAAGGAGCAAAATGATGTGGAACGTAGCAGTGTAAAATGTGTTAGCCAGGCATGGTAAACATGTCTATTTTAAATAATCAATATAATGACAGGGCAGCCATTTGCTCAAAAATATTTTAAGAAATACTTCTTATTCGCTTTTACTGCCTGTTTCTGCGCTGCTTTTCTTTTTTGACATTGAAGACGCTCGGCAGAGCGACGTGCTGCTTCAGAACGAAGAAAGCAGCAACGCTGACCAAAACTGAGGCATAAAAGAGCCGTGCAAATTGCCACGTAAAATGATGTGCGCAGAAAGGCAGGGGGGAAGCGAGCGAGGGCTGTGCCAAACAGATGGCACACCCTGCTGTGTTTTTGATTGAAAAAGAAAGGTAACATTTGCAGGCACGTCAAAGAGACAGTGATCAGCTAAACAAATTGGTCTCCGAAGCGCGGCAGTGCTGGAGCGAACCCCGCTGCAGGGGCCGAGCGCGGCCGTATTTCACGGTAATGCCGCGTGCGCCGGGCCCGGCGACGCGTCCCCCCTCGGCAGCCTTTGTTGGAGCTGCAGAGCGCGCCGAGGAACCCGCCGGCAATCAGTGGTTATTTATTTGTGTTATTCTTATTATTATTTTTTATTTGTTCTTTTCCCTGCTCGTCTCCAAACGACATGCGGGGACGGCCCGGCGGGTCCTCCATTTGGTGTGTCAGGTGTCCGGGCCTTGCGGGGGAGCGCGATGCCAAGCGCGGAGCAGCTCCGCGTGCCTGCGCTCTGCCCGCACGCAAACAGCGCCGAGGGCAGGGGCACGGGGGGGCCCGGCCCCCCTTTTTTTGGGCTCATCTCAGCTGGCAGCCTTATTCCGCCTCAGTAAAGACAAGGTACAGAAATGTCCTTTGGGTGACATTCAAAACTCGATATAAATCCTCTGCTTTATGAGACTGCAGTGCAATAAATTACTTAGCCTAATTGTAGATGTAATGAATTACCATAATTAGTCATGGGCTACATTAAATTAATCAGCATGGTACATTATTTTGCTAAATTACATCTTTGCCTTCCAAAGCCACCAGTGCAGCAATCAGTGTTTCTTGCAAGAGGGGAATGATGCTGTAATGAGCAGCCTTTCTGCTCCCAGAATAGTGACAGGATATGAATTTTGATGGGAGACAGAAAGGTTTGGAGACGCTGGAGCCTCGACTTGTGCCCGAGGTGTCTGCCGTTGTTAATGATGCCCCAGTCCTCCTGCGGGGGAGCGCTGGGCTGTGTCTGCTGAAGGTTGTGGACCGTTCTCCGCGCCGGGGAAGAAAAACACTTAGCTCGTGCTTTAAGGCAAATAATATCGCTGATACAACAAGTCACCGAGCAGTGGGGTGGCAGAGATAATGTCTGCGGAAATATTAATAGATTTAGAATGTTCTTTTACATTGGTTGATGGGATTTATAGTTACCAGGTATTTATTATTATTATTATTCATACTATTTGGATCTGAGTTAAAGCCTGTAGCTATTTTTGTTTTTTACTTAAACCTCCAGCTGTTCAGAATCTCGCTGTTGCTGCGCAGTGACTAAGTCTGGAAGCAAACCGTACTTGAGCTGAATATTATTCACTATTCAGCAAAATGTTGTTGGGAGAGCTCCAGAGTCCCACCTGAACACACATGCTCTGTTTACAGTTTTATTTGGGGGCTTATAAGTATATAAAGACTATTATTTGGCTTGATGAATAGTGCAGTTTATATTTCAGATACATGAATCCCAATTATTTCAGACATATTTCATAAGCCAGAGATAGCTTTCCTGCCTTTTTTTTTTTTTTTGCTTTTCCCCAAGTACTCCGCTTGCAAGATTTGTCACTTTACAACTTCTACACTTCAGAACAAGTTGGTTCAAATATTTGTTTATAGTCAGGATGTCACCACATGACAGTCTGTGACAGAGATTCATGGCACTGTCCTGCAATAAGGTTAATTATCCTGGACTTGAAATGAAGGATGCTGCCTCGTTGCTGTTGTTTTGTTTTCTGGAAAGGCAACATTCGCGAGCTTTTAGTTTAAAGGATACATCTGCTGCCTAAATGCCCATCTGTGTAATGAAATTAGAGTGGGATTTTTTGTGCTCTTCTTTGGCATTTTTGTCGTCTGCCTGCCTGTCTTGGTTTGCAAACAAGACCGCACGGATAGGAATGGGAAAAAACAGAGAATGGGAGCAGTTCTGATAAGAGTGCAGCATCTCGTCCTGCAAACATGAGCTTAATCCTGCAGCCTGGTCAGGAGAAAGGGCCCCGCACAAAGCGTGGTCACATCTGCAGGGAAAAATGCATAGGGATGCAGAAAAGCCCTGTTTGTAATTTGTGTTTTTGTCCTGGTGGGAACCCATTTAATTAGTGCAAGAAGGTATTGAATTTTAGCTTATCATGCATATTGTTTTCCAGCTGTACAGAAGATTGCCAAGTTTCTAATGGCCTGACCCTACTCTGTAAATCAGCGGTAAATTGCGGCATTTACACTGAGCAAAGGCAAAGGGCTCATTCTGTTGGGTTTGCGCTGTCACAGGAACCTGGGCTAAGGGATTAATGGTCTGATGTTAAACATCTGTCCCCTGTCTTTGGGGGGACGTAAACACACAAAGAGGGAATCTAATGCCATCTACTAAAAGATCTTCAATGAGAGGGAGCCCTTGCTAACATTTCCATCCAGTGGCACCTCAGACACATTGCCTCTTTATGCTAAAGCCCCACAGCACTAAGGGCCCTATAAATAGTCTCCATGTGACAGCTCAGAGAAGAAGAGAGGTTTCCTCTAGACATTAGTTGTGCTAAAAGATTCATCATTACCTGCAGTCATGAAATAAATCTTTGATACTTACAACTATAATATCCATGCTCTACGTTTTATTGCAGATATAGGTAGACAGTCATTATTTCTGACACTTTCTCAGCATTACAAGGAGTACTCTGGGGGAACAACTAGTGTACAGTCTTACAGAAATAGATTGATATAACCGCATGCAAACCAGTTACTTGCAGTCAATATAATATTCCCTTAATGATGTTAAACAGTCATGTGGATTCCAAGTTTAATGTAAAAATCCTATCTTCAAACAACCACAGTTATCTGCAAATTAAGTTGCCAGAAGGGAAATTTATTTTTTCATCATATATTACTCCTCAAGAAATATATTACTTGGAGCAGGATATATATATGTGTATATATATGTATATTTACTATTATCGTAGATTATTATTTAGGGGACATTAAAACAAAACAACGGTCAACAACAATCAGTTTACAGCACTGGTGGGAACAGGGAAGCACAGCACGCTGTGATGCTGAGTGCTAAAGGAGGCTGTAAGTGGTGATGCTGTTGGTAGATACTACTGGGATGTAAATTTAGTGAACATTTACACAGCAAATAACTTCTCATACAGAAGAGGTGCTAAAGCTGGGCCGCACTGTACTGGGACATCGCAGCACTCGGGGCGCCCGGATGACTCGCTGAAGGTCCAGCCGGTTGGGATCCAGGTCGGAGAGAGCCAGCCCGGATGGACTGCAAAGCTCCTGAAGTGAGGAGGCGAGTTTGGGGAGCCTCTACACAGAAGCCATTTAAAGCCCCTCGTTTTGCCAGGCTTGGGCCCGCGTGGTCACGACTTAGCATTCAGCAGCGCTGCAGGAAGTCGCCAGAGCGCTCCTGATATCAACGCGCTTTGACAACCTTATGCATCTTTCGCTGAAGTGTGTTTGAATAATGCGGGGCTTTCATCCTGAGGCTACCGAATGAAACTGAACACTGTATGTGTTAATATTTTGCTCATAGGGAGAAAGATTAATTGTACAGGACGCTTGCCCTGGGTTCTGATGCCCGTTTCAAAGTCCTCCTCGTAGATCCGTCGACGGGGCCGATGTGGCTGTGGTTTCCTGTCCACGTCTGCCAACGCAGGATGCACCGTGAGGACCGCGCAGCGGCGCTTTGGGAGAGGAGCAAAAGGCGAGCGTGCCCACGCCGGTAGCCAGGGGCTATTTCTTTAGTTATCAACTTGTTTTTCTTTTGTGTTGCCCTTGGGCTGGGGAAATGCTGCCGATTGGCCAACTGGCCATTTTTTAATAGCCAGTGGCCGGCGTCCGAGCAAGGATGCGGGTGAGCTCAGCAGCGACGCGAGGTGCATTGCAGGGGGCAGCCTGCCAGCCCGCGGCACATCACGGGCGCGTGGCTCTTCCAACAGAGCAGAGCCCTTGCAAATAAGTGACACCGGCCGGCCCTGCTCCCGCGCTCCTGCCTCTGCGCGCCATCGATTCGCACCTTCGCCTTCCCAAAAGGTCACGGCGGTAATTCCCTCTGAATTGTGCTAAGTGAAAATAGTTTGCAGAGGTAATACGGTTTCTGCTTGGCTCCAGTGTAAACAGAACCCACCGCTGTTTATTATTGCTTTAGTGCGTTTTAATTACATTTATTTGCCCTGCTCTCACACTGGATCAAGGAACTATTTGTAAAGTTGTGAGGCGAGTGACCTTCAACATTATGTGACTCGGTTCTGCGCAGAGATATTTTATTTTTCTATCATGTAAGATGTGCTGGAAGCTCTTATCATAATACGATACTCACATTAAAAATTTAAAGGAGAAGAATAAAAATTGCCTTTCCCCCCTTGTCTTGTCATGCATCTGTCCATTTTAATAAGATGGAAGTATCCACAGTTCCATGACTGTGGTACTAAATGTGCTTGCTTTTTGTAAAATATCATTGTAGTTAAGCAAACAGCCTTCTCTGGCTTGACTAGGGACAGATTGTTCCCAACAGTTTGTTTGACTAACAGGCTGTATAATGCAAGGAGTTAACTTGCACACACAGTTCGCGCAACCCGAGTACCCTAGAAAGATGACAGAAAGCTGTGGCTGCTCTGGCATATATTATTTCAATAGCTGTGCTGCAATTAGTGACTTTGTGGTCTCTCTGGTTTACAGTACTTGCAAGCAGGGTTCAGCTTATGAAGGAGAAAGAGAAGGCAAGGTTTTATTCACAGAACAATCCTTTCTGTCTTCTTATAGATTTTTTCCCCCTATGTTTGCTTTGTTTAAAATTCTTTTACAGTGTCAACTTTATGTGCATCAACATTGTAACTCAGGATTTGCCTCTATATACAATGATTATTATTCACACAGCCACAATTCAGACTGCTCTTGAAATGCAAAGTGAACTTGGGTCAAGGTCACACGCGTGGTTTGGCGGAGAGGGACTTTGCATAGATCAGGACTAGACCACAGCAGGGTGTACTTTTTGCCCCAGAGGCGTTACCTAAGGAATCCAAGTAGTTTATTAATCTGTTGGATTCCAATATTTTCCTCTTCTGCCTCCAAATGGAGTTACTGAAGGGCAGAGCACTGCTATACATGTGCCTTGCAACATTTTTGCAGAGGTGGTATCCGGTGTATGAGGGAACACGGGAAAGCACTTCCCAGTTCATCATCTTCAGCAAGGATGAGTTATATATGTAAATATGGAAGCTTAAATACAATATATTCCCAGGTGCCCCTATTTAGTCTCAATGCAATTGCCATAATTCATTCTGCAATTGATTCCTAATACACTTGAATACATGTGTCTGTAGCATGTGGATGTAATAAACAGCAAGACAGTACGTGATAGCCTATCTAACCTTGTTCATATAGATGAAACACTACAGATCTGAAATCCATTCATGCTCCCTAAACACAATGCCTTATTCTGGTTTTCTATTCATAGTGCTGTGAATTTGTCAGCCTAATGGGACACTTTGTAGATGTTTTCCTTTTTAAGTGCTTTAACGGGGTAGCCAAAATTGAGCCCAGCATTTTGTATTGTGGAGGCTGGAATTGTGTAGCTAGCTGCATAAAATTTAAGTGGTGTTTTGTTCTTCTTCTCTGAGATGGATTCTGCCAATGTGGAACTGCTGTCTGCCTTTCACTTATGGAGTAAAATCAGCCCACAGGTTGCTCAACAGATTACAAGATTATTCTGTATTTTTATTTGTTACAGATGTAAATGTTGGTGGGAAGTAGGCTGGTTAAGTAGGCAGAGTACACAGCCAAGTTTCCATCCTTTTTCCCCTCCTTCCCCAGACTGGAAGGGCTGTGGCAGGGATTACGAGAACAGCCAAACAGACCCCAAACCACCAAGGCCTGTAAGCAGTCTTCTGCATAGTGATACTTCCCTAAACTACTTGCCAGCATCCACCAAATCAAAGATCAAGTACTTCTTAAGCAGAAGTGACTCAGTACCATTGGATTTTTCCTCCATGAAAAAATGAAGTGAACCTCACTCAGTGTGAAGGCTGACAAATTTTGGAGCATGTTCTTACCGTGAATGCTGCTGATCATTCCAGACTTGAGCTCTTGATTATTGGAGGTTTGGATTGACTAGCACTGATATTAGGTTTGATATTGGCACAATGATGTGCCAGCCATAGAAGTTTGTGTTTGAGAGCTAAGGCAGAGGGGTACCTGGCCAGGTCTCTGCTCCAGCAGTGATTTAGGATGTAGAAATGTGGAGAAGGTCAGGACCATCTCTGAAATACAAATTCTTCTTTACAATTGTGACACAAAGAACGTCTTGCATGAAAACAGCATTGTGACACTGTTAAAGGTCAGGATTCTCGAACCTAAGCTAGTCGTGGGTTCCCGAGCCTCCAAACATGCCTGAGTTAAGAAGAGAGAGTTGTTCCCTAGAACTGCTTAAAGCAATAAAAGTGAAACATTCTGAGTAATTCTGAATTAGGGGACAGTGATACAGGATGAATCATAGAATCCTTAAGGTTGGAAGGGACCTTCAGAGATCATTTAGTGCAACCCGTGTGCACACGGATGAAGAGTTGTAGAAATAGTAAGCCTGAGGGCCTTGAGAGCCTGATGCACAGAGTAACTTCCCTGAAGATGCACAGCATCACAGTAACCTCCATAATAACAAATAAGCACTTCTTTCCCTACATGTCCATGTGCCACCTGTAAGACTGGCTTCATGGATCGGCATTGCAGAGACCAAACAGTGCACCCAGCCCTGCACATCTATTGATCTACCATGTCTTTCCTCGGACTCGTGGTTCAGCCTTTTCCTGACCCTTTGGGATGCACCCCCATGTAGGCTTCCTCCGTGAAGGACTGCATTTATTCCAACAAAAACTAGCAATCTGTGACATTGTTTATAATAGGGAGAAAAAGTCAACATCAGAAATCTTTTCTGTACCATGTAACCTTTGAGATTTATCATAGCTTGGAGTTTCTCCCAGGGTTGACAATAAGGTGACAGAATAAGCTGTCTCACGATTACTTTTTTTTTTTGTTTATTGGCTCCCTGTGTATGAAAAAGCTCTATAAATAATAATCACTGATGCAGGTAGGTACAGTTGCTAAAGACACTTAACCTATTGGCTAAAACTGTCTTTTGAAGTGGTGTTTTCCTGCCTTGTTAATATGGGGGCAATAGAGCTGCTAGTGGAGAGAGAGCAGAAGTTTGGACTGTGTTGGTTGTGTACTTTGTGAACTTCTGCAGCAGAGAAATGTCAAGGTCAGAACATGATTGAAGAACCTTCTTCCTCTCTTGAAGTCGCTGTTCCTATATGATATTGTTTTCCACTGTAGAGATTCTCTTAAAAATGAGGTTGAGATCCCTAAAGAAATTGCTTCAATCAGCAACAGTGCTTAATGACTGTTAATGGGAAGTGGAGATAGGATAGTAAGTGTTACTTTGATTAATAAGAGAACTGCAGAGAATTTAAATTGTGCCACTGATGGATTATTTTCTTCAAGCTTGATAAGCGCTTCTCATTTGTTCTTAAATTTGGTCAATACTGTTAAAGACAGCAAAATGAAGTATAATTAATTCTATTACCACTACTCAGACCCAGTGTTACTGGGAAACAGATTACGATGCAGACAACAATGTTAGGTAACACCTGTGACAGTTTTATCGTATGAGGACCCCTCAGCACTAAAAAGTCACGCGAACCGTTTCTCTTCCGCAGCTAGAAACTGCCCAGCACTCATGGCCTTCCTGGACATGTGCTGGTCTGCCACAGAAATATTTTCAATAAAGAAAATAGCTGGTTCTGAAGTATGCATACAAAAGAGCTCCAGATTATTCCTCACCTGACATATGGGGTTATGGTTATTTGACTTTGTTCCTATCCCAGTTATCTCAGAGTTAACAGTATCACTCAGGTGGAGTAACAAGTGGCTATGTTGGGTTCAGCATTACAGGATAAGACCCTAGAGAAATTAAGAGACTATATGGGCTGGGATGGAGGGGTGAGGTGACTTTGTTCCACTTGAAGATAACACCATATTTTATCTGCAGATGCAGCATTTTGTGAATTTAACTACCCTAATGCTGCTAGAATCCAATGCAAAGAAATTTATTAGAGTGATATTTTCCCAAAAGGATTATCTGTATCATGATCATGTATGTTTCCTACCAGTCTTGAAGTTCAGCGAGTGTATGTCCTATAGGTTAATATGGCCTGTGCAATAAATAAGCATATTATAGCAGCACCTGTATGCTCTGGTTAGTCACTTTTGGGTTAGGCACTGGCAGGCATTATAGTCTTGACTCAGAAGGCTTCTGCATACTCTTAAATGCTGTCTTGAAGGGAAAGTTTCCTTAGCTGGGAGCACTGGGTCATTGACTGACATCTGCAGAGGTTCTGGTCATGCATTTGCAGCAGGATATGATCTTACCGGCAATGGGATGTGCTAGTCCAACCTATGCATTTAGGAATAAGGCAGCATAGACTCTATGATGGTGTACCTATAAGTTATCGTTAGGCTTTTAAACAAACAAAACCTATTATTTGCCTTGCACAACAAGTAAGAAAATACACTGAGCAACAGACCTTATTGAGATCTCTATGTCATTTCTTAAACTGTGTTTTATAAAACAATGATCAGCAGCACATCCATTCTCCTGTCTCATAAGAAATCCAGGCTTTCAAAGGAATAGGGAAACTCTTCTGTGCTTTCATTAGAGGTAACTGCAATTATCACTTAATTTAACAGTCTCTGGCTACTTCAGAGTCCATGCTTCTCCAGTTCTGACTGCAGAAGTCACTGGGTGAGTTATTTCAGATTAATTTGAAACCAGAGTGTGTTGGCTAATAGTATAGTTATAAAATCAGTGAAGGTCTAATTCTGTTATTAAAAATGTAAAGCTTATGTATTATGAATAAAGGACTCATTCTCTTCCAAAGATACTCCATAAACATAATTTCTAAGGGGATTAGAAAAACTGAGAATGTATTTCCAATGTGAATTTCGATGCAGTGGTCTGTACTCTAGAGTGCAATAATATGTTAAAAGACTCTCAGGTTGGAGGTCATGTTTAAAATTTAGAAGCAGAGGATGAAAACCTAACAATTCCTCTGCCTCTGAAAGCCACTGTGTTTATAGCCTTACTTGCATTCCACATAGGAAAGAAAACAACTGAATATCTTTCATTTACCTGATTTGTTGGCAAGTACTTGTGAGGGCAGCTCATAGGGAGTGTGGTGACCTGCCTGAATCAGTCCTCGATTTATAGCTCTTTTAGGAAATAAGGGCAAACGCTGATACTAAATAAAAGTTGGACACCTTTTAATTTCAGATGTCATAAACCTTGCAAGTAGTTAAAGAGGTGGCACCCACCACATAAAGAATAGCAGCACCAGAGTAGCGGTGGTCTTTGCTCTTAAGGCAACCGCAGAGTAGTGTCTGGGTCCAGGACACACATTTTTTTATATATGTTTTAGGGGGAAGGCTTTGAGACCAAACCACAAGCATCATTTACTTACCATTTCTACACAGTAAGACACTCCTAGGTGATCCGGCAACTTTTGGAAAAAGGACAGGTAGCATCATATATAGAGTCTAGTGCACCAAAGACAAAGGTACATTATATTGTAAGCATTATTTCTGTAGAACTAACCAAAGATTTGGAGTCCAAATAAACCTTTCTCTCCTTTGAATTTTTCTGTTATTCCACTTTAGTGTCTGTCAGCTTGATACAAAACCTCACATATGCCTCTGTGTGTGTATATACGTTTGTTGCCATTGTTTTATTATGCAGTGCAATGGAAATTGCAAAGTTGATTCACAGTGGAAGAAAGGTTTATCCTATATCCCACTTTACAACAACTCTCTTGCAGAATTAAGGCCTGTATATTTCAAGGATTGGGGTGCTGTAAATGTACTTTTCAGAAGGTACTTTAATAGTGTCTTGTTTGTCAAAAGCCAAGGTTTCAATAATGAAAGAGTCCTGTGTGGACAGAGTCCTGGATTAAGATTGGAGTACGGTTTGTTACAGCTATGTGGTAAATTTATTAAATCCTATAAAGTTTCAATTTATGCTGTAATATCCTATGAAAGATGGAGCACACAAAACTAATAAGTATGATAGAATTTCTTTCATTTATGAATTGTATTGTTGATGGTGCTAGAACTGCCATTTTCAGAAGCAAGATTATTTATGTTAGAATAGTAATTTCCTGTCTCACAGTTTAATTTTGTAGAAGTTCATTACAGATTGAAATACAATAAGTGTGGTATAAAAGCTAGAGAAATGCCTATATAATGTTGCAAGTTGTTGGAAAAGGGAGAATATATGTGTGTGTGTGTGCATATATAGCACATCCTTATACATGTATATATGAGTCTCTATTGTGAATACACTTTTCTAGAAACGGAATGACCTGTCCTGAGGCCGTTTGCCTGGGTTGCTCTGTTGCAGGGAGGTAAAGCCACTTACTCTTAGACCTTGTTTTTCATCATGCTTCTAATTTTCATAATGTTTCCTAATGCATTTTATAGTTTGCAAAGCCTAGATGCAAAGTCTGCCAAAATTCATTTTGCCTGCTGGAATCAAATCTCATTCTTCACTTCCAAATTCATCGAGTTCACAGGTTAATGAAATCGAAGTCGTCTCAGTACGCTTTATCTTCTTTTGGCCTGCCCATGTTTTAGAAAGTAGTGACCCATTTCTTCTTAGATGCTGGCAAATCTCCAATAATACTTGGTTCTTGGAGGCAGAAGCACTTGCAGAATTTGCACTATGATGTGGAAGAAGTGTTTGTTTGTCTGTTTGTTTTTTGCCAGATGACCAATTCAAGCTTTGCAGCCTGGTTCTTGCAGGAGTCTGCTGTCGTGCTGCTTTACCATTATATGCTAGACTTGGCAACAATTTCCTATCAATACAGTGAGTGAAGCGAGCGGTCCAATCCTGCAAACACATGGCTGAGAATTGGGACAGGAGTGAAGAGTCCTCTTTTAAGCAAAACAATTTTAAATGGACAGAGAGAGTGAAAGTTCAGGAGCGTTTTTAAAAAGTCTACTTGAAGTTGTACAGAGGTGGACAGGGCTTGGAAAGATGCAAGGAGCCATCAGCAGTTTTGGAGATAATGATTTTCTTTAGTACTCGTGCTCTCAGCAGAGCTTTGGCTTTGGAGTGCTGATCCCAGAGGACATGCTAGAGAAGGAAATTGCAGCCATGAAGAAGATACGGGCCAAGTTTTCAACAGCAGCAGAGTGTTTTTGCAGTCACATCTCCCGAGGCCAGGAACCAGCAGGCACTGCAGGGAAGAAGCAGTCATTCCTCTTCTCCCAACAGCTCGTGTGTGCAGCACTGCCCTTACACCGAGCGCTCTGTCTTTTGTACCATTCTGGCAATATTGCTGTTTATTTAGAGGAAAAAATGGACTTTTGTGCCAGACTAATGTGATAAACGCTCTTCAAGGTTTCCCACCCCCCAGGTCCTGCAGATCTCCGGAGTGCAAGTCCTGAGGATGAGCAGCAGGGAGGAAAGGCAAAGAGGGAAGGGCGAAGAGAAACCCCGGTTTGCCAGACCGCACACAGGCAGTGCTTGGCTGGATGGATTCATTCCTGCCCTGTTGCCTTATTGCCAGTCCTGCTCAGAGATAATTCTGCAGTATCCACTGGCACAGGCACTATAATGTGCTTCAACTAGTAAGGTGAAAAAAAAAAAAAAAAAAAAAAAAAGGATCTTGATTTGTGTAGCCTGAATGTAACTCACCACCATTTTGGAGCGAGTCTGAGAGTGTTATCGCCATTGGCTTGCTAGGTGAAAGGCTTTTCTATTTAGCATTTAATAGAGCAAAAGTGACTCTAAATTTGTTAATATTCTTTAGGTTATATAGGACAAATTACAGATAAGTGAATAAGTAATGAAATTTGTAATGAGAATTTCTCAAGTATGAAATGTTGGCGCAAATTAATTGTGGGATTTTACAGCTATTATAGTTTATATCATAAATGCAAAAATGACTAGGGCTTTTTAATTACAGTAGGAACACACTAAATTTTTATGGAGTGCCATTTTGTTAAGGAGGTACTTTAAGCATTAAGAGCAAATGCCATCCGTAACAGTGAGCCCAGATATCTGTGCCACATCAAATAAATATGCTTTCACTGTGAAATTATTCCTCAGATACTGTAATTGACACAAAGACTAATGAGAGGTCCCTTTTCACACCCTCACTTTACCATGTCCTTTCTCTTGGTCATTCTCTTCCTTAATTATTGTGTGTTTGTGGAAGGCCACAGCAAATCCCTTGGAAAAATATATGGGACTTCACCACTTACCCTTCAGAGCTCCAGTGTGAATAGCAAAATGTTGGTGTCTCAGTAGAAGTTAATATTATTGTGGAGGGGAGGAGGGAGGATGGCTGGATGCTAATTCTTATTAAATATTTGATGTGTAGAGAAATCTAATACAGTGGAAACTCAAAGAAATCTCATTACTTGGTGGAACGCGTTGCATACTAAGATAGAGATGACTCAGACTCAAAAACCAACAGGCTGATTTAGTAAGGAAGCACATCTGAAGCAACGTCCTGCTGTTCATTTCTATTAAAATAAGAAATCTACATCTCCTCTGCTGCTCAGTTTACCCAGACGTTTCTCAGCATAGATGTTTTACAATTTTCCCTGGGTGCTGTACACCTCCCTGGCGATACAGCGTTACGCTTTGGCCCTGCTCTTCTCCCGGGCAGCGGTAGGTGCTGCGGATCCTCCTCTGCTCACGCGCAGCTCCAAGGGCCCCCCAAGCCGCTCATTCTCCCAGCCAATAAATATTTTCCACTCTAAGGACTGACGTTTTTGCTTAGGCACATGAGACCACAAACTCGTGTCCTTTTTCAGTGCCTCCTCCTACACACACCCTGTCACAGGCTACTTCCCCAGTTAAGGTCTCTAATCCATCACTCACAATTCCTTAAGGGGATTAATTAATTTTAAAAATGGTTGTGTTTCTAGGTATGCTAAGTGTCCTCCCTCAAGGACAATTGCTCATCTTTCCGCTTGCGCGTTTCTCTTGATTTGGCTTACTGGAATGTCCACTATTATGCTGGTATTAAAAAAAAATCCCCAAATCTTGCTTGCAAGGAATTGCAAATGAGCTGATTGCAAATTGTCAGAGAGCTTGCTTGTAATTAGCCAGTATCTTTTATCTGAAGATGAATTTCACTGCAGCGAAGGTGGCATGCAGTTACGCTGCTGTTGTGGTCTGGAGGTAGGTAAGAGCTTGGAGAAGACAAGATCTGAGATGCAAGGGTGCTGCACTGGGGCTTAGGAATGCTGCATTTCCCCTTCAGTTCTGACACTGCTTGGCTGGACAATGCTAAACGTGCCTTTTATAACCTTATAACTCGTTTCCTTCAGTTTTGTAATGTGACCTGCTTGGTAAAGCTTTTCAGTATTATGACAAGAAAAATTTTTTGCTCATGCTTTCTCTTCTACAGTGAGGTCAGCTGCACAAATCTGTCACCAAGAAAGTACCGGCAATTTTCACTTTTGCATTAGATTCATCACGGATATGGGAAGTTGTGATCAAGTTATCTGAGGTTTGTTTGGTGCCAAGAGAGCAATAAAATGTTGCCTGACAAAAGCAGGTGGAGTTGCATGGTTATGTGGGTTTTGAGGTCCTGATCCACACAAGATTTCAGGGATTTCATGTAAAATCATCCTTGATGGAGAAGAGGCATCTCCACACCTCAATGTGCAGATGGGCTGCAATGGCATCAGGTCATCTAAACGAGCCTCATCTCCTGATGCCCTGTCCTGACTGCAGCCTGTTTCCTTAGAGCTGCACAGACAGGATAGTTTCAGCCCATCCTTGCCCTGCAGCCCATTTCTGTGAATTGTGCAGGAACTACAGGCTATGTTAAACTACCCTCTGCTATTTCTACCATGTGGAGGGGGGAAATGCTGCACATCCCACTTCTCCTGCCCTATGCAATCATTTTCCTGCATTCTTATTTCAAAGCCTGATGAGAATTCCCCAAACTTCTCTTTTTGTGCTTGTGAAAATAAGTCAACATTATTATGCAAGTCTGACTCTGCAAGTCATTTGTCAGAAGGGTTTGTCATAAATATGTGGTCATTTTCCAAACTAATTTTCCTGGAGCACTTCCTCTCTTTCTCTCTTTGTTCCTGATTTCTTAATTGCAAAAAAAAAGGAGACAACAAAACTACATTAAATATTGTTCTAATCTCCCATCAGGATATAAAGAATTACTGATATTGTTGGCGGGGTAACAAGTGCCTTTGACTGAGATGGTCTGGGCCAGCTGTGTTGGGCGCTGAGGGGAGCTGTGCCTGCTCCAGAGCACCTCGAATCACCTCTCCTTCCACTTTTTTCTTCAGTGTGAGCCACATGATGCCAAAGTCCAAGAAGACTCTACCACAATAGGTCTAGGATTAATTTAGCTGTATAATAGGAAGGAAATTAAGTGATTGGTTTCTAATACTAAGAAACTAGTCTGAGTAAACTAAGCTGAGCAACAGTCGGATTACTTTTGTGGTTGTACTTATCAAAGCCTGAAATGTATACCTCAGGAGCCAGGTTGTGAAGGGTCTTGGTCTTTTCCATATGAAAGCAAGAAAAAAAAAAAGCATGTTCTTGGCAAATTACATTAAAATAGGAAGAGGAGACGGCTGCCGAAATGCTCTCCGTGTAAATGAAGGGCTTTATGTTTACACAAAAACCACTCTTGGAAAAAAGTAATTTCTTTAATGAGATATTCCCATATCTCCCGGGGAGCTCTTCATTGCTCAGGCACTGTTTCAGATCCAGCACAGATCTACAATAAAAAGAAACACCAACTAGCTGAAAGGTGCTCGTGGCTCCGCTGGCTCTCCGGCAGCGCAGCGGTCTCACACGCACGGCACACACGCGCTGCACGAGGTGACAGCGCGGTGCCTTGTCGAAGTGACCAGCGCTTGCAGGAGCAACTCAGACCAGCAACTCGTATTTTAGTGATGGCAAACCTGATCCAAAGAGTAGCTTCCTTTGCCAGACACAAGGCTTTTAACCTTTAACTTGAGGCATTTGAACAGGCAACTCCGTGGTCCCTTTTGCTTGCCAACCTTGGCTAGTCATAACAGAGAAAGATAAGGAGTAAGTGGGCATGACTGCACAGCAGTGGTGCTCCAAGTCAGGCTCGAGAGTATTGGAAACGCAGACATTTGTTCTGCTGCTGCCTTGCTGAACTGTGCTGTGGAGAGCCCTCTCGATCCAGCTGCTGGGGCCTTTCCTGGGTACCAATTACATTTTTATATAATGTCTTATAACCATAAATATACTCTACAGACTTGCACATAATTCCTCTGCTACTTAAACTGCTTTTGAAAGCCCTTTTTTAGCAGGCTTATCTCTGTTTTGCTTGCGCTGATTAAAAGGCAAGATATATTTTTAACAGGGTAAGAAGCATCGGAGAGCACACTGCATAAGAGAAAAAGAAATGTAGTCAAACCTTTGTTATCCAAATTGAATAGAGGGCATTGAATGAATTCAGCTAACCATAGTTTCAAATAATTAATGGTATTCAGGCTACTGAATACATCAGGGACCATGACTTTGTTTTGGGCAAGAGAGATTTTTGAATGATCAAAACTTTGACTACAGTAAAGAATATGAGAAGATCCTTTATAGAAGGATAGAAGGCTGAAAATCCAGACTTGAAATTAGAGAAATCCCTGGAAGTATTTCTGAGACTTGGGGGCTAAGAATAGTTTGGAGGCAGTCACAGAGCAGTGCCGAACTCTGCAGGCTTTCTGACAGTACTGGCATGACTGATTCTTTCCTAGTTTGCTATGAAGAATCTTCCACTTTGCCACTTTTGTCCTCTCCCTGGACCTCTTCACCCGCCCCCACCAAGTAACCCTTAATTGTTTCTTTACTCCATGAGCAGTGAAGAAAGTCGTATCACCCCATAAAAGTAACGTTGTGTGGCTTCCTATCTCATGCTGTGATGTGCCTGAGTAGTTTCCAAGTGTTCCTACAGCATTAGAAGACAAGTCATAGAAGTCCTGATAGTCCTTCTAGAAGTCCTAGAAGGAGGTAGGCTTTTCCCATGCAACATAGGATTTTGAGGTTCCTTGCCATGGGCAGGATCCAGTCATGACTACTGGGGAGGACAGAGGCACAGGGCATGATTTTAGGAGGGGCTTACGAGCATCTTTTACCTGTCCACCAGTAAAATGTGCTCACAGCAGCTTATCAGGAGCGTGTGCTGGCCAGGAGAAGGAGAGATGTTTGTGATGGCAAGAGCAGCTGGTAAGTAGCAATGAACTGTATCAGGGGAAGAAAATCATTGATTCCAAAATGATAAAGTGGGCTTTAATTGTCCACATCCCAATGCCTAGGGGAGTACTGCCAGCGAAACTAGAACAGGAGGAAATGCAGTTGACATGAGAATAATGTGCTGCATGTAAAACCTCTGCAGAAATAGTTAAATGGCTTCTTTGCCAAGGCCACAGAGTGAAATGTTACTACACCATGGGGCGGATTAAAATATGCATTTTCTCCTAATTGAGCACAGCGGACTCAGCTGGAGGTCCTGTCAGGAGAAGAAGAATAATTTGTCACAGCAAGAAATGTATAACTTGACAGAGCATCTATTAGACAGTACAGTAAAAAATAAAATAGGACTAGTATGGGTTTTCTTCCTGTTCCAAACAGTTTGTTGTAAGTGCCCACAGGCTGTACATAGATCTCAGACTAGTTGGCAGTGAACATGGTTGCACCATGTTCGCTACCCTCATATCTATCAAATCATGATGAAGGGAGGGTTCAAATCTTCTTTGGAGCTTTCCTCACTGGAAAGGTCACATAAACAGCATCCTTCGTTTTCTCACAGTGTATTTTAACTGCATAGAGCCAGCAGAGCTCTATATCAGTTTCTTTCATCACTCTTAGAGAAAACATTTATGGTGCTAGGAAGGTAGTGGATGAAGGTTGGTGGGATAAAGTGCTGGATTTGTGCTGCCCATCAGGAAGCACATTTCCTGCCTTTGGTTAGAACTTGGATGTGGGCAATGCAAAAATAGGCTCCATGAAGAAATCTATAGGACAGGGCTGCTTCCCAAGCTGTAAATTTTCTCTGGTTCTTTTTATTCTTATGTTACTTTTATATCTATGTGTGTGTATATATATATATATGCATTATATATATATATACATATATATATATATATATATATGCTCTTTTTTTTTTTTCAGGGAGATTGGTCCTGGCTTGGCTGCGGCTTGTTTCTTACTCCAGCAGCTCCCAGTGCAGCCAGCCACTTCATTCTCCGTGGGGATCTGCTCGCCTCAAATTTCCTGAGCCTTGGCTCATGACCAGCATGAGACCATACAGATCAGCTACTGCGTCTAGAGACAAGAAAACAAAAACAAATAAAATCCATGCTGTCCTCTTCCTGCAACCTTTTCAGTCTGCTGTGTAGTCTGTTGAAATTTCATCTGTGACAACTGTTTTGCAGCACCTCACAGAATTGCTTGCCAAGCCTAAAGGGGCAGCTTCTGAGATTGGGCTCCACAGAAGCAACCTGTCACATGCATCCATGAGACTGTGTCGCAGCTAAACCCAAGTAACTTTATTCAGGCACATGGTTTTTTATCTCCCTGAAAGGGAGAGCTCTGACTGACAGGGCAATTCATCATTTACCTGCTGCACGAAGAAGAAGTCGCCTGAAGGAGCAGAGCCACACACGGTATTTTCACTCTGGTGGAGATGTATGCCCTCTCTGAGATCCAATGCTTTTAAAAGTTTTCATAACCCTAAAAATAAATCCTGGACTTGACAGGGAGACCTTACTGGGAATCTTGGCTGCATATATCGAGCCATAAAGCAGTGCCCTGGGCAGGCATTGCTAAAACACGCTTCATATGGAAGAAGGAACAGCTGGCTGAAAAAACCCAGATACTGGGGGGGTAGCATTGGAGAGATCAAAGGACTGACAAAAGGCTGCCAAGGATCCCCATGCCTTGCAGGAGTGGCATGGGTCACTGCTGCCCACCGTGGACTTCACTGGCTGCAACCAGGCATCTGTTTTCACTCTTGGGCCTGGCCCTGGATTTAGTGTTCCTGGAGGCACCTGGTGAAGTCACCACAGCCCCATGTCTGTGGTCAGAAGTCTTTATATACAGCTGCAGAAGCCCGTGGCATATGGCGTGAAAGGCCGAGTCTCAGGCCCTTTGCAAGGGAAGGCCTGAACGCAGGCCTTGCCACAGCGATGCACATGCCCAGGGTTACTGCGTTGGGTGCTCAGGGTCAACAGGAGGTGACACCAAAACTGCGCTGCTACGTGATAGTTATTACTGAAACATTATCGTTATTACACTCACATCCAGAAACCTGAGTCAAAGCTTCATGCCTCCTTGCTCTAGTCACTCTGTACATGGAACATAAACACAGTCTCTGCCCCAAAGCAGCACAGATGTAACGTCCACCTGTGGTGCGTGCGATTCCTCCCATCTGCACTCCCACCAAAGCTGTGGCGTGTGGTGGGAAGTGTGTGCACTGTCTGTGCCATCTTACATGCTATTTGCCCTGCAAAGACCAGCTTAAAGCTCTGATTTTTCCTGAACATCAATGCACTGAGCTCTATAAAGTTTTTTGCCTTTTCCTTTCCTGCATTTTCTGCCTTAGGCATATCTGCCATCTCTGCTCTCCAAAGGGCCTTCTAACGGCCACTTTGCATAAATAAAAGCTCAAAGGTAGTCCTTATTCATCTTGTAGACCCTGTAGGTGAAATAGCACCACGCTGGTGTGGTGTGATGATACATGGTCCTGTTCATGCATCTGGATAATAAATGCCCAGAGTAGAGACATGGCACTGAGCTCTCCACATTTTCTCAAGTGCAGAGTAAAACAGATTTAACTCACTTAGCAATGACTTGGAACAGGGTAGACTGTATGCACAGGTCTCACCCACGTAAGCCAGCATCTAAGCAGCCACCCGAGGAACTGCTGCAGTCTTGGAAGCAGAGACGCTGCTGCTTCCTGAGCGGCTTTTGATAAAAATTGAGCAGCCCTGGGGTAGCTGGCACAGCAGAGGGCCAGTACCACCAAAAACAAAATCTCTTTTCTACCCTTAGCTGTATGAGTGCACCTGCTGTGTGTTGTAGTTTCTTCTGCAGGTTCTCCCACAGTCTGACTCTTACCTGGTCTTCAGCCTTGCACTTTCCTGACCTTAAATGAGTTTTTCTTTGCTGATCAGCTCTTTCTTTTTGTTTCTGTCCGCTCTTTCCTGATACCTTTTTTTTTCTTATTTTTTGGGAAGGTAATTTATCCTACACCTCAGTGATTTTCCCTCTTTGTTGTGAGGTTTGTGGGGGAATCCAAATCCATAGGATCCATAGATTTTTTATCCTTGAGAGGTCAAGTCTCTTCTGCAGTCAGATCCTAGCAGTTTTCAGGCCACTTGATTTTACTTTGTGGCTTACTGGAAATTTCAAATTCAAACTCAGGAATCCTCCATCTAGACTTTTTTTTTTTTTTTCTCTTTTTTGTGTGTGTGCATGTGTCACAGCTTATTTAAAATTGAATTGACTCAGAGCCTTTAAAACAAACTTCTATGCTGCAAGCAGTTACTCTGAAGTGTTCGGTGCTTACCAGAACTGAGTCTCACATGACACTACTCTTGAGCCTGTGACTACCTGCTGTAAAAAATTGGCTCTTGCATGCAAGGATAGCTTGTGCTTCAGAACTTGGAAGCACTGATGCTATATTTAGCATTTAAAACTCTCCTAATGATGTATTCTCTTGCAGTTTCTCCTAATAAGATGTTTCTCCAGCCATGACAAAATCCAGCCATCAAAGAGAGTAGTAGACCTTGTTCTAAGTGCCATAGATACTCTTTTTCAGTCCACTCCAAAAGTGATTTTTGACTTAGCTTCTTTCTTGGTTTTACTGAATCAATCAATTCTTACTTCTTTTCAGTCTGTTTCATCAGTTAATGAGAATTGCTACATCACTGCCTTTTACCTCTCCTCTATTTTTTTTTAATAATATATGTCTTTTAATGCCCATGTTTGAAACAAGAGTTCTATTCCTCTGTGTTTCTATTGTTCTTGTAATATCTTTTTTTTTTATTCCGTCCTGGACCTGAGATTCAACTTCCTACATGTATCCGGTCTTAATGCACAGCATACTGCTTTCTATGCATCACTAACTCAAAATTGCTACCTTTTTTGGTACCATTGCGTTTTTTCTGCTAAAAACTTTTTGAAAAGCTCTTTTTTTAAATAGAACAAATAACATTAAGTAGATCACAAGATTGATACCAGCAAAAGGAATGTGTGATAGGGACCAGATCTGTGGCATAATAATATTAACATTATTAGTATGACATGACTGCTTCTCTGGTTGTTTCAATATTGAGATATTTAAATGACAGTATCAAAATATTGACAATGTAATAAATAATAGATGCACAGGGTATGCTTCCATGCCAACAAAGGCAGTGAAATGTTGTACAGCTTTTAGCATTTTTTTATTCTTCATTTTCTTCTTCTTTCTCCCTCTTCCCTCCTGCTCCGCACTTGCAGCATTAAGCAATTTGGTTGTTTCAGACCTGTTTTCTCTTATCTGTCTCTGTGTGCATGTGTGCGTTTTTAAATGGGCAGCTCCTACTTTATGCCACACTAAATTACACAAAGGAAAAAAAATGTCCTACTTAAAAGAACACAAAAGGATTTTACCAGGGAAGTATTTGAAGAGGGATATGTCAAGTTAAAGAAAGACCATTGTTAAACGTTTTTCTCTCGTATAGTTTCAGTTCTGTAAAGAATCTAAATTTAGACCTTTAAGCGATACATATATAGTGTCATGTGGTATATTGGGTCCTACTTTTGGAAGATTTGCATTGAGGAACTGGTCTAAAATCCTTCTAGCAAAATCCTGAGAGCTCTGTTCTTATCCTCTTGGAAACATGTGTTTTGCTGTTGCATTTTTTAGAACTAGTCACCTTATAGGGTGGGAAATGACACCTCATACTCAAGCAGCTTTTTGTGGTGCAAGCTGGTAATGAAAAAACGCCACTATTACTTAAAAATAGGACAGTGGCTGATTTCAACTGTGTTGCTGTCTTGCTATATTGTCGATTTATTGAACAGGTTTCCATACGGTATGGTTTCCATTTAGCTGGAAACAAAACTCTTCTCAGTACACTGATTCATTGGATTGATACATTGCAGTTAAGTGTTCATGTTCAGTGTTCAGTGCGGTGCATGCCAAAAAAAACGGGTATATGGTGCATGATGGGACTGCAATGACTTTGAAAAGGGCTGTTATGTATCTACATTTCACCTTACTGGGCATAAAGGGGGCTTGTGAAGGTGTGCAGACCTTTATTTGGTCCACACTGCAGCCCCAGAATAGGAGGGCCACTTTCTGAGACACCAGGTGAAGATAATCAGAAGGCAGCTTTCCAGGCACTAACTTCATGTCCTCAAAAGTTCTGCCATTTCACCTCATAGGTTGTCCTTCTCGGAACAACCCAGTCTGCAGAAGGTTTGTGATAGTTCCAGAAAGAACATCTGTTGACTGAAAATATCCAGAGAAAATGATGTTCCCCTCTTTTTAACCCTTTCCTATGTGATATTTTCCGACACTGATGGATCTCAGGTCACTGTAGAGAGTCCACCTTGTATAAGAAGTCAGCTGAATGTGGCAGACAAGTGAGAAAAAAGCACTAAAGAATGTGAAGTTCCCTGGGATTTCTATATCCAGATAGAGCTGGGTATGATGAGAAGCTCCTTCTGCTCACACTGAAGACAAGGCTGGTCTGGGCTTAGGATACCTGCAACAGTAGAGTCTAACCCAAAGTCACTTGGACCTAAGTAAACCAAGACCCTATAGAACATTTCCATTAAAGAGAGAAATTCATGGAATCCATAATGTTTTAGGCAAGTCATTTACTTTGAAGGTAGAAACTCTTGACTGGAAATCAGAATCAAACAGAAGAGGCAATCTTCATTCTCAGTTCTAAGTCTGCTTCAATCAGCATTCAGTTTAAAAACTCTTATTTCTGCTAGTGCCACATCTCCCAATACTTCTTTGAGCAACACCCACTGCTGACTTTCTGTCTCCTTCCCTTTCAGTGAAAAATACCCAGTGACTGCCTACCCAGTGGACCTTCCTACCTCTGCACCAGGAGGGCAAGTATTAAGAATAAGTTTGTTCCTGATCCTCATTTCTCATTGCTCTGTGAGTCATTCAATCTTGGAGCACTTCATAGCTGACATTGCCCCACAGTTTCATTTTAGAATGCAAAACAGAGGCACTGAGCAGCAGAATGACCTGCCAGCACAGGTTGAGCCAGGCGCAAACACAAGTTTTCTTGGGTGCTGCTCCTTTGACCCTGAGCTGTTGTGTCGTGTTGTGGTGGGCTGTCTGGGCAGCCAGCAGGAGCTACAGTGCAGCAAGGAGCTAAGTGAATCTGCAGGAGGAAGGAGTTTTCCAAAAACATTTCCAAGTTTTTCTTGGGTACAATCTACATATCATTAAAACTCCCATGCCATCTGAATGCATAATGGTACTTTATCAACTAAAACTTATTTAATCAGTTGATTTAATTATGAGCTAGTTAATTGAAAAATTTGTGGTACAAGTTCTGAAGGTCAAAATATTCGGAAGTTTGAAGAAGACTGAAGCATTTGCTCTACTTGAGCTGTGGCATGCAGTGCCGAGTTACAGAAATCTCCTCTGATTCAAACTGGCAAACTGATCTTGGGACTAAACAACTGAATTACCAAACAAGACGACAATTCACTTCCATTCATGAGATGTGAATGTATCCACTGTCAGCCGTGGTTACTCTGTGATTGATTTATCTGTATGTTGTGATTTCCAAGAGATCTGAGTAGTAACTACTCTTGCAACAATGCCTTTAGCACTGTTCTGTCAGGCCTGTTAGTCCTCTTGGAGACATGTCCGTGCTTGTGCAAAGTGCTGGACTGACTGACCTGCAGACTGAAGTTCTCCTTGAACAGGGGAGAGATGTGGAAGGCAACAAGAGCACCTACTTGCCACCCTTTCGGTAGTCATGACATTTCACCAGTGCATGAAAACCTTTTTCAGCAGTTGGAGATGATGGATGGAAAAACTGGTCAGGTATTTGTTAGCCTTGGGTGTTGCAAACACTGCTGCAGTGCCTGGGGCCCACTAAGAACTTGTCTGAGATCTCCATTTCAGAGGGACAGTCATATAAACAGCTGCTGGGTCTGTCAAAAGTCAGTAAGATATTAAAGAGTCTTACCTCAGCCAAAAATGAGTGAGCTTTGGGCGTGCAAGGACTTGAAAGCTATACTCTCTTGACTCTTAGTGTGTTACAAGAGTGTGCATTACCTGGATGTTATCAGAGTAGGATAGCATCAATCCTCGCATTCACACTTCTGTTGTATGTAGTTAAAGCTTCAAGTGTATAAAGACTGCAATATCCCCTCTTATTGGAATATTCTGTATATATTTCACTGGCAAGCCCTGGGGTACTCCATGTTCTATGTGTTGATACCTTTGTGAGAGAATTTTGCCATCCATATCTCAGTGGAAGGAGAGCAGCAGTCTGAATTCAGTTCCCCCATGCATTAATGAAGAACAGCTCTTACTTTAAGTAACATATTCCTTAACAAAAAAGCAGTACATTTTTGGCCCTTGTGTTTGTAAAATTATCTGAGATGCTTTGAAAGAAGTGCAACCAGTTTAATTTTGCACCCCTAAATTTGCAAATTATAAGCTCTTAAGTTTGGCTCAGAGTTTTCAATAATAGGAGGCTTAAAAGGCCTGTGGTGATTTTTTCCTTCTTTGTTTCTTTTTTATTCTTTTCTTTCTCTTTCTTTCATTGATGAACATTATCTATTCTATTGCTGGGTATTTTAATGAGAAGGAATTGGATATGAATGAAGCCAAGAGTCAAAGAAAACCTCAAAGATGAAAAATGCAAGGCAATAAAGTTAAAGAAAAACAGTAAAACAAAGGAGAGAGAAATACAAAAAGAGGAGGAAGAGGAAGAAAGTGAAGCAAAGGAGAAAAAATAACTCATATCATTTATAGATATCTTTATTCTTGAAGGAGGCTGGCTTTAAGAAGGAGGAATAAATAAATGAAAACTATAAAGTCATTTTATATTGTTAAAAACAGTCACTAGGTCACTGTCGATTTTAGACCCTGTCCTAATTGTTTTATTGCACTTTAGAGACTTTCCTCCTAACGCTACTTACCGGGAGCCTCTTTTTCTTTTTTTTTAATCTTGCAGACCTGCATTAGCAGTTTATAAACTGCCCAGCACAGTGTAATGAGAAGGGCCTCTGATAGGCCCCCCTGTAAACTGTACTGGGAAGTGGGGGTTTGCAGGAGTGATCCAAGCGTAAGTTTTTTAAGGGCTGCCATGTTATTAGGAATGAAACACCTAAATCCTTGCTGGTACCATGAAATGACCCTTGACACAAGGAAATAAAGAGTGAACAGCTATTAACAGAGCAGCTAGCAGGGCTAGAGAGAGTTCTGTGGATGCAAAAGTAGGCTTGTGTGTACCTCTGCTATTGAGGAGCTCCAAGAGGATTTTCTCTCCTTGGTTATCTGGTCACAAATATTCAGGAACACAAGTCCAACAGGGATCCTATTCCTTTGCAAACCTCTCATCCCAGGTCTAGCTTTCGCTTTTTCTGTCCTTACAGACCCTAACCCTTCCCAGGGCTCTCTTTACATTTAAAACTGATCCCATAAACATGGGATAAGGTTCTGGCGGATTGCTGGAAGCCCCCATCCCCTGAGCACTGCTGGGCAGGGCTCTGGCCATGACTGGACTGTGAGTAGAGCCAGTTAACTACTGTCCCCACACTTACCTTGCTATAAGGCCTGTGTTAGCTTGCCCTAAAACGACTAGTCTTTCCCGCTCAGCTGGTGGGTGCCATGCTGGGATGATGGCTCTGTGGCATAGGGAAGCCTGATGATTTTGAGCTCCCAAGAGAGCTCAAAATGAGCTTTTATGAGGAAAGACTAAGCAAGCTGGGCCTGTTTAGCCTAGAGAAGAAAAGAATGAGAGGAGATCTGGTCAATGTAAGTACTTTAGGGGAGAATTTAGGGAGGATGAGGCCAAACTCTTCTCAGTGGTGGCCAATGATAGGACAAGTGGTAATGGGTTCAAGTTGAAACACAGGAAGTTCCAGCTCCATGTGAGGAAGAACTTCTTTGCTGTGAGGGTGGCAGAGCGCTGGAACAGG
The DNA here is from genome assembly GCF_059628265.1 of Tinamus guttatus. NCBI lineage: Eukaryota > Metazoa > Chordata > Aves > Tinamiformes > Tinamidae > Tinamus > Tinamus guttatus. The sequence continues at coordinate 2,728,475 of NW_028288601.1, read as the reverse complement.
CTGCCCAGAGAGGTTGTGGAGTCTCCTTGTCAGGAGACCTTCAAAACCCGCCTGGATGTGACCCTATGCCATGTGCTCTAGGTGTCCCTGCTTGAACAGCAGGATTGGACTAGATGATCTCTAGAGTTCCTTTCAAACCTTAACCATTATGTGATTCTGTGATTCTGTAAGAGGATCAAAACCATAACGGCCACAAAACACATGGTGTCGATCTAGCGCAAACTCAGTTTTCTGCCTCAACCTTCCTCAAAAGGTGCTGAACAGCAAACTTGCTGCTGGCAGATCTTATATCAGACCAGGCATCATTTGTCATTCCAGGGGCACCATTAATACTGCATAAAAACTTAGAGCAGAATGTCACAGCATGTGCTCTGGTGACCTGGTAAACCATGATCATGTACCTATGCCTGGTCCAGATCCACATTTTTACAGCTTTGAGGTTGGATTTTGCACAAATCTGGGTTTAACGGCCATAGAATTACAGCCTAAGTGTGTAGTTTCTTCACACTTTGAGAAGTGTATGAGGAGTTTTCACCCCTCTGCAGAGATACATCATCATCACCTTGTGAAACCAGGGAGCTCTTGTATGCTAGGAAACCTTCCTAGCTCTTGTATGATACCAACCAAAATGGTACCCCAACAGATAGTCATGATGGTCCTGAGGTTCAGGATCCCTCATCTGAGTTTTGAGGGATCCTGCGACCACTATCACACACACAACAAAAAGAACAAAATAGTGGTAACATGGTGAAATAGTTTTCACATTTTGCTCAGGTTTCCTGTCTCTCTTCATAAGCATTTATGAAGCAAAAAACACATAAAAGTTAGAACCCATTATTTGAAACAATAAGCGAGTCTAGGTAATAATGTACTGTACACCCAAAAGCAAGAGAAATAATTGTTTTTCAATCTAATGTTGTATTTATCACTCCTGGGATGAAAATACAGCTAATATATGTTTCAAAGGTAAATTCAAAATATTCATGTGCAACCAAGCAAAGGTTTATTTCTATCTCTCCATCTGTTTCTAGCACTGTTGCATTGTTGTTTTTCTTTATTGTGTGGTTGCATTATCTTAACAAATGATTAGTTGTGAGATATTATTTTCCTTTAAAACATGTGACAGCAAAACAAGTTTTTAATAAAGTGTTTTGAAAAAGCAACAGACTGAAAAAAGCTGGGCAAGAGTTCAAATTGGTAATGAACTGAATATGCCTCTAATTATATTGAATTTACAAGTAATAGGATGAAGCAATATTAGAAATTACTTCTGACTGAAATTCAGTGCCTTAAGGCTGAGAATGTTCCCCTTAAACTTCCAGCGACTGAATGAAATTGCTGTATCATTGTATTGTTTTAAATATCTGTCACTCCAAACCTCAAAATGAACTACAGTCTCCTTGAAAGCAGACACTTCGATAAACGTTTTGCAAAAGCTAAGATTTTCCTCAGGAGTAGATTTATTTTTGGACTTTAATTCACCCAGAACGTGTAACATTCGGTGCAAGTAAGCCTGGCTGTGTGTGATAGCAAGCTCAGGACACATTTAAACCTATATTTTTAAAGTGATATCCAGGGGATTCAGCTGTGTTGGTCTAGATGAGGCTCATCATAGGACTAAATCTCTGTGCCCCGTGCCAGCAATTTAAGGCTCAATCTTAATCTTTGTATGAAGTCATTTTGTACCAAATGTATAAATAATTAATGTGTTGTGTATGGAAACGCCATCAGATTAATTCCTTTAATAACAAAAATCTGTAGATAAATAGAGGTTGGTCAGCAAAATGACCTTTTATCTTTTTTCTGTGACCCTGAATTAAATCTAGCCTTGACCAGAATGACCATTAATCATTTTGATCAGATTGCTGGGAGAATTACCAAGCAAAGTCAGTTTAGTCATGTCAGTTTACTTCTGCAGTAAAGATGCCCTGGGTTTGTATCAGCAGAATGAGGCCATGATTGGTTTCTGCAGACCAAGGTTGATATATATTTTTGAAACGGCTTGAACCTTGTCTATCCATAATGTTCTTGAACCTACTGCAGATAAATACTTTCTTCTCCCATCATGGGTAACCTTCTGTTTTGTGCCATAAATAGATTTTAAAATGTCTTACAACTAAGAATACAGAGAAAGGGAGTGCTGACAGATCAAGCAGAATACACAAGGCTGTCTATTAGATTCTTTTGGAGTTTAAATATGTTTGCATACCACAAAGAATGAAACAGAAAGTTTCATGCCAACTTCTACTGTTATCTGGATGCTATTCAGCACTGTGTGAATGAAAACATAAATGGAGGGGAAAAAAGATTTAAAAACTTCTCAGATCAGTTATTAAGTTAACTAAGTTAAGCTTTAGTAAATAAGGTTAAATAACATTCTCTATAACTTCAGCTTCATGGATCAGCTTTCCTGATGAGATCAGGTTCAGAGAGAGATACAGAATCAGTACAAGGAGGACATTGAGCTTCTAGAGAGGGTCCAGCTTAAAGCCATGGGGATGATTAAAGGACTGGAGCATCTATCGTATGAGGAAAGACTAAGCAAGCGAGGCCTGTTTAGTCTGAAGAAGAGAAGACTGAGAGGACATTTGATCCAACATGTTCAAGTATCCGAGAGGTGATTGTAGGGAGGATGGGGCCAGGCTCTTCTCCATGGTGGCTGGTGACAGGACAAGGGGTAAGGGGTACAACTTGAAAGATAGGAAGTTTAATCTCCATATGAAGAAATTCTTTACTGTGAGGGTGACAGAGCCCTGGAACAGGCTGCTCAGAGATGTTGTGGAATCTCCTTCTCTTCAAAAGAGAAGGAGCTTCCCTTATCTTCAAAACCCACCTGGACGCCACCCTGTGCCACGTGCTTGTGCAGGGGGATTGGACTAGATGATCTCTAGAGGTCCCTTCCAACCTTAACCATTCTGTCATTCTGTGATTTTGTGATCAGAATCTCAATCCAAAATGGAGAGGTCCATCATAGTGAGGAATATCAGAGAGCTCTTGACATTACATAGTGGTGCTCATCAAATACACCTTACCTTTTCCATACCCATGACAGTATTTTGGCAGTAAAGGGAATGACACACAGTAAAGGATATCACACAGTTCATTGAAGTCTGTATCTTGATTCTTGGCATAAATGACGAAGAGTTTCCTTGGTATCTCTTTCTGAGGTGGACTTTGGGAAGTGCAAGACAAGCCCTCCTGGTCCAAGTTCAGGTGAGTCACTGTAATAAAACTGAAGTTCTCTTGCTTGAGAAAAATGCTGAATTAGAAACAATTCTGAGTGATAAAATACAATATATACTACAAAATAGTAGTATTAACCAAGGATCATGTACCTGTGGCAGTAGCCATCACAAAGCACAGACACTAAGGCAGTTCTCATAGCTCTGAAGTACTCCTGTACTCCCTAATGAGAATATTATGGGATTTTATTTTTCAGGTTTCTGTTATAGCAGAAATGATCTATGACATCTACCTTCCTCCCTCCTACCTCCCTGCCTGCATCCCTCTTTGTGGACATTTCCAGATGGCCTTTCAGCTTGCGCTGCAAGTGATGTGCTAATGCATCAGCCCTGCCCGAGGAACATATATAAGAGCTGAGGGCTGGTCTGATTTATCTTTAACCAATCAAGTTTTACTTATCTCAGTCTCCACTTAATTTTCCACCATGAAAGCCTCTGCATGCTTTGCATTTGCAGGCTTTGGTCCCCGCAGCTTTACCATGAGCAAAAAGTGGAGTGCAATATACCACAAGGGCTACATCAAAGTTAGTGATGCTGGGGAAAGGCTTGATGGACAACTAGGGTGCCTGCCCTGTGATGGGATCCTAAAGATAAACCTTTAGAGACTGACAATGGTAAAGTCTATCATAATTATTTTATAATCCCTGGCATAGCTGTTTCTTACAAGAAGCATTTGCTCTAAATTAAGGTTTCTTTGGATGAATTGTTGACTGGGTACCTTTTCTTCTCACAAGCCTCTGAATTTTCTCTCCCGTTTCGAGAGGAAAGCTTTGAGGGCGATTCTGGCTTAGCTTATGGCATGATTATCCCATCCCAAATGGATTTATCATCCTGCTTCTAAGAACAAGACTTCTCCTGTCCCCTTTCTTACCTGCCGTGGCTTGTCTTGGTGCTTGTCAGCACCGCACACACAGAAACACCTCACACCTGCCGCAGACCTGCGATCACACATGGAGCATTCCGAGCAAAAGGTTCCGAATTCTGGCTTGCGGGGCTGCCTGTGGTAGGGCATCCCCTTTTCTGAAGGCAAAGTGAGATGAGATGGAAGCAGCAGATGTGAATCAAACAGTTTGGCAGAGAGGGGAGAAAGTTGCAGGACATGGTGGCAAAAGCTGGACCATCTTCCTAGGACGAGGGACTAGCTAAACTATAAAGTTAGAGAAAACAGCTTTGAGCTGCTACTGGCACACAAAAGATTTCCCTTCAGGGATCTCCAAAGGATGGGTGAGGGAGTGGTGGGTTCCAATGGCACGCCACAGCTCTTCTTGCGTTCATGGGCCAAACTAAGGGCCGACCTTACTTTTTCTGTTTGCTAGAATCACTATTCAAGAATGCTTTATTCCTCATGTTCTATTAGCACAGAAATATGTTCTTAGAAAGTACATACTGTGGTGCGTGGCACTGCACTTTATACACAGGGCTGTCGCTTTGTCGTTTGATATAAAATAGGAGACATTTCAAAAAGTAAATCTAAACCCAAATAACCATTTTAGTGTACTTTTCTCCAAGATTATTGTTTTAGCTGGATACATTATCTATATTTAAAATCTATGAAATGGAGGTATACTTAGTGCTCAAAGTGATATATGATAACGATAGAAAAAGGTGAACTCTTGATATATTACGAGACTTTCATACCATGAAATAACTATTGCCTATTATTTTACTCTTGACATTTTTATTTTTAAGGGAATTTCACTTGATTTGTATCACTGACACCACTGATATGTTGTTTCTAGTGACCTTACATCCAAAATCAGTAGGGTGTGACATTTGATGGCCCAGATAAAAAACATTAATGGTGTAAGAGAGGGTTTATTTTCCTGGTCATAAATTAAGTTTAAATAACTCAGAATTTATTTTAAACTCTTCAGTACTTTTTACTGTCTACCCAATAAATGTATTTATTATTGGCAGCTTAGCTCAGGTTTTCTTGGTGAAACAGTTTACTTAAATGCTTATGTACAGCTTGCCTTTCTTACTCAGCTAGAGTGTGGTAGAAAGCACTGTTCCTCACAAATGAAAGAAAACTTTTCTCAGGTGAGAAATAGAAAATAATATAGGTGTCATTGTTCCTTATTTTGCCTACAGACAAGTAGGTACAAAGGAAAGCAATAGCTTTTGACATGATTAAAATAAGGGAGATTTGGGATCAGAGAATTTTGCCGTATGGCTGCTAACACATATAGAGACAGATGCAAATAGTGAGTTCGTATCATTGATGTTAGCATGACAGCACATGTTGCCTTATCATGCCTATTCATACTTTTGCTTATGTAAATTGTCCTGCAATTGTTTTCTTGAGGCAATTTTTCATGAATGTCAATGAACAACACAAACTATTCTGGTACATGTTTCTCTGCTTTGAAAACATTCAAGTGGAAGTTATTCAAAGTCTGTGCTCTCAGAGTGCAACTTGGCAAGTAGAGAGTGACACATTCCCTCACCACAACTGCCGCAGTCTGACTTTCGGCTACAGGCACCTCTATACAAAACCCTAAAAGTCCTGGGAAAATAGCCTTGCCCCTCTCTTTCTGGCCTTTAGTAGATCAGTGAGGAGGGTAGGATTTTATGGACCAACATATATAAAAAGGCCAAATTATTATTGAACTGTATTAAGAATTTTTGTAACAGTAAGAAAAGAGCTTGAGCTCTATATAGGCTCTTAAAAGTAAAGATGAGTTCTTACAATACTGGCTTATACTGTGTATTCCCCTGTATCTTCTTTTATTGTACAAATATATTTAGAAAATCTCTGTGTCTTTTACACACTGGCCATGGGTGGTGGTATAGGACCTGTTTGCATAGCTAAATCTAAATCTTGGAGGAAGTGAAATCAAATAATTTTTGTGAAACTTCATTGCTCCTCAGAAAGGTCTTTTTGGAGTTTCTGATGCAATTAGACTGTACTGAAGCAAAAACAAGCTGGCTGTTATCACAGAAGCAGTTTCTTACCCAGGAAAAGAGAAGGGAACAAATTAACTAGCTTGTTTGAAGATTTTTCCTACTGTTCAGTAAGAACCATCTGTAGCTTTAACGCAGGTGGAAAATCTTGTAGATGGAGATCTTGTATAGTGTGAGCTCTGTTTTCATTAACCAGAGCTGTTTTACAGGCAGCTTTTATTTCACTTAAACCAAACTGATTTGGGTCCAGGCTGACAGATCTGTCCTGAAGGGTGAAATTTGTTTGGCTTCTAAGGAAGATGCTGGTTGTGATGGGGCCCAGTGGCACCACTGCTGGTGCCTGGATCTCCAAAGCTTCCAATGCTTCCCAGATCCCTGGCTCTGCTCACAGAACTGCTACGCCTCCATGGAGGGCTGGTGTGATCTCTGAGAGGGCTTTAAAACAGGCTTTAAGCCCACAGAAAAAGCAAATCAAAGCTGAGATGGAAAGCACCTAAAACTGACCTTTCCCAATAGCAGTGCAACCCGTGAGGTCCATTCCTGTACTTCAAAGCAATAAGTGATCAGATAGTTAAAACACTGGAAGAAATGGCATCACCAGGGCCCCTTAGAAGATGCACCTAAGGTCCTGGCTTGCCTTTGACAAGTCCTCTTTTACCTCTCCCTTTGGCACCCTGGTGATCTTGGATGGATTTTGCGAACAGCTGCACATGCCAAATCTCCACAGTTCGGAAGAGTTCCCATGTCTGGAAGTCAATATGCCGGCCATTAATATATAGCATGCTTTTATCACTGCATTTTTTTTGTTGTTGTTGTTAATGGTGTAATAAACAAGTTTTGTTCTGAAGATTTTATGGAAAAAAAAAGAGGGTGAATTCTGCCTTTCAGCGTTATGAGATTCACACTAGTTACAGATTTTGAATACCATTTTAAAGCTGAGGAATCTAGTGAAATGAATGCTCTCCTGTGCCTAGATATGCCATTTTGCAGATAACTCATTCAAAGAAATGAGAGAAGTTCAGATAAAGAGAAAAAAAATTCTCCTGATAAGAAAAAAATCACTTTGTTTTGAATCCTCTCAGTTAGAAGGAAGATAGCACAGAGCTTTAAAAGACTTTTCCTGTTTATGTTTAAAGGTCTCAAAGAAGGCTAAAGAATGTGATTTTATATAATATCATGACGTATCTTTATAAGATGCTGCAGCACGTCAGAGAAAAGTATCTACCTCATACAATGGAAAAATGCATTAGTGCGGGGCCGAAATGATCATCTAGCAGTGTCTTACATTCATTTATGATAGGTGTTCTCCAAAAAGACCTCGATATAAATAAGAACTCAATCAAATCAAGTAAACAAAATTCAAGCAACTGCTACCTCAGTGCTATCTGTAAATCTAAAGGGTTTACTTTATATTAATGGACTCCATATGGCTGCAGAAGTTCTCTATCTATTTGCTATGCATGCTGTTGTTTTGTGTTTTGTTGTGCTGGGTTTTTTTTAACCAACTGCTCTAAATATTTGCTGTTGGAAGAGAACGACGCTATGGGAGGCTCTGAAGTGATATTCAAAAGAATTGTGAACACCGACTAATTGATTAACCAAGAGTTCTTGAAGAGAATGATTTGATTAGGGTAATTTATAGAGATTGTATCTTTTGTCATCATTTGTCTTTGAAAATGTAGAAGAAAACTGCTTCCAAGTGCATGTAGCCGCTGGCATGAGAGATGGTGTGTGCTATATCATCAGTTACAGCAGACTGCTCAATTTTGTGCCTTTCCAGCTAGTCAAATATCCAATAACAACCTCCACGTGTACACACACATACACACGCGCGCACGTGTGCATACACACACACACACACATGCACTCCAGCTCCTTGCACTCAAAACTTTTCGAACATTGGCTTAGAAAAATATTTGGGGTTGCTCAGTGCTCTGCTCTCTGTAGCATAAACATTTATTTAAATGGGGCTGTCTTTTCAGTAATGAAGAATGAAGGAAAAACAATGGTCTGATTTTGACAAATTAACTTGTGATTTGGAGAGTCAGTGAAGCAGGGAAGAGACATTCCTAACTATACTAATTAAATGAGCTTGCAACATTTATTTTAATGCAATGGAACCAGCCATATGAAGATGAACATTTTAATTTATTTTGCAGTGACATTATGAAAAATTTCTCCGCTGCAGATTATCTACAAAAACAAATCTCATCAGCATCTAGGTTTGTGCATGAAATTTACATCTCTCACATAAGTTTGACCTTCCCCAGCGAAAACAAATGGAATGTGCTCAGTTAAAAAGTTTCTGCAAAGGTTGTCTTCCCATTGATGCGGTGGTTTATGTTCAAATTACCTCTGCGAAAAACACATCCATTTTTCATGGTGCCGCGTAGATGAAAAATTCTGAAGCCATTCTAAGGGGAATGCAAATATAGCTCATTAGTTCAAAAACATTTTTCATGAACGACTGCTGAGCATTTTCAGGCAGATGAGAATGTGCAGTTTCAGCCAAGAATGAGCACCACATGTCCTACTAATTGTTTTTTAAACTTGTTCCTTTCCTCTGTGGCATTAAGCAACTCTAGAAAGTGGGAAGATTCACAGAGAAAAAAAAAAGCTTATAGGTATCCTCACATATTTTATAGCATATCCAGGGTCTTTTCAATATCATGTGCTGTATGAGGAAAAAAATAGCAACATTAGCTTTCTGATGGGTAATGTTGCTATAGTCAAGCACATGGCATTTCTCTCTCTGATTTTTTTCTGGCTTTATTAATGAGCAGAAATGTTATTTATGGTGTGCCATCACCAGGGAGAGCGTTGTCCTAAAGTTCATATCTTCGACAGTGTTATGAAGCTGCTGTCAGTCAGCCAAGCTGAAACCTGGGTCTGCCAGCTCGTCTAAATCAGCTGTCCTTCACCTGAACAGCTCTGCAGACCTGCTTCCATTTCAGGCAGCTTCACAGACCATAGCTATTTTGTTTCATCTTGGCCCTTTGTCTATTACTTTTGGAGCTCAGAGTCAGCTTTTTGGGCACCAAAGTTGCCAAGGGTTGACACCAAGGACTGACAAACTCGAGCATGTTGTGAAGCATTTTGCCCACCAGTAAATTGCAGCCACCTCTGGACTGAACTGTGCAAATATACCCATGCATAGAAAAGCTTGAAATGGGATAAATGCAAGCTTCCACCCCACTGAAACTGCAGGGGGATTTTAGACAGGAAAAGATATTACTGAAAGCTGAGTTGGAATTTAACCGTAACAATCGTATTAAAATCCCTAATGTTATGGGAGTCTTAATAACAAAGAAACAATAACAATGAAAACTTAAGACAGCTGATGGCAAATATTCTGCGTTCAAAGATTATCATCCTGCTTTTTCACCAGGAGAGCAATCCTGTGTTCACTAAACATTTTCTAAATACTTGCCCATCACCAATTTTCAAGATGGTAAAACACCAGGTACTGAACAACTAACACTACCCTCACATAAATTTGTTGATGTTTTGTTAGACATTTTTGGCTTGGATAAAGATATCGGTCAACTGCTTGTCCATTTACTACTTGCAGGATATATATATATTTTATGTCTAATCTTAAAAAGAATTCTCATAATTTCATGCATTAAAGCAGAACATAAATAACCTCCATTATGTGTAGGAAGGTCATTTTGAGCACTCTTGTCCACACAGTCCATACAGAGCTAAAAGTGCCTGCCTTATTGAAACAAAGGGCGTATCACTGTACCTCGAATTGCAAAGCAGGAAACAATTTTTCTGCAGATTTCACAGCATCTGCACATAAAGTGAACGAGCCAAGACCTGGGATTCAGCCTGCCACAAGGCTGCACAGCTACCGAGCCACAAAGCAGCCATGGTGCCCCTGGCATCAAGGAATGTTCCCACAAGGAAGCAATTCCCCATATTTCCTGCAAATGTGAGAAATGCTCTGGGTAATATAAATATACAGACTAAGATTCCCTTCAGTGCTTTCTATTGCATCTACATAGACATTTCTTTCTCTTCCCTCACTGAAAACACTGGTCTGAGGTGCAGATGGTTAATCCTGGAGCGCTGACAAATGCAACCTCTGAGGTACGATTTGCACTGTGGAAAGTAAGGGTTTTATACAGATTCAGAGGGCTGATACTCAGCCCTCCTGTTCAATGTACACTGCAGCACCTAATAATTCTGCTTTTTAAAAGCGCTGGAAAATAATTGCTCTAGGAATAATGAAGCCATCATAATATGCAGTGGCACCAATGGCAGGACTAGTTGAAAAAGCAAACCTTTGGGACACCTAAAGTCATGTAAAATTGCCATTACATTGTCTGAGATGACAGAGAAAGTAGTTTCTTCCAGTCTGCTGAGTTCTTTGAGGCCATTTCATTGCTCTTTAAAACAGTATAGAAAATTTTGTAATCATCAAGACATGCATCATTCCTAAAACAGTGAACAACAGTCAACAGCCAAGGTTCTGGTCATAAAGCTGAAGCATTCACCTATGCATACATTCAGCTAAAAACACCAATGCAATGGTGGTCTCACAGGACCACATTATTCTGTGGAGGTACTTTTACCAAACTGTAACCCTACCAATGATGAATCTGTCCCAAGTTTTCAGTCTGTCGTTTAAGACCAAATGTCAAGCTATATTATTGTTGTCATGTCTCCCTGGAGAACCATCTTTTTCTCCAATGAGAGAAAAAGATGATGCATTTATACAATAAGAAGCTTCTTAGGCCTTCAGGAAGAAACTTTTGACCATTTGCTTTTGTCTCTGAAGTAATGTGTAAAACTCACTGCTCCTTCTGAGCTCATATATGCCTTGTGTTTCTCTTGAGGAATCATTTCTCTTCATTCACCTTTTTTTGTCTGTTTAGGCAAGGAGATTAATTTTGTGTGCCTGGACTTGGTGCTTTTCTGGCATTCCTGCTGTGAAGTCAGCAGCTAGAAAAATGGCAGGAGTCCATTCAGGCAGAGAGAAGCCTTATTGCCCTGGTGACCCCTCTAGAAGCCACATTTCTTTGCCATCTCTTCCCCTTTCATTCCCTGATTCCAATTATCCTTTATGTAAGAAGCTACCAATGATATTACTGTCACCTTCTGTCATCTACAAAGAGCAGCCACTTGCTTTCATCCTGATAAATGTTTATATTAGACTGAGGCATACAAGGGGCAACTTAGTAACACTTCCTTGTGAAATCTTGCTCTATGTGCATTTCTTCTGTGGGGGCTACAGGCCAACAAGAGCAGTCTTGAGGAGTCTCTGAAAGGGTTGGTACGCTGGTAAGGGTTTCCTTACCAGTCCATGTCGCTGCCCGTGGTCACAGGCAGCAATAAACATCCTTCTGGTTTCTTGTACAAAATGCTATGCAGACCCACTGTGGCAAAGAGTGGGAGTAAATGTTGTCTGCAGCCTTCCTTGGTGACCACAGCTAGAAGGCACCACAGACAACATGGTTGGGATGCTAGTGGGTGCCAGCCGTTCCAGCGGCCTTGGGAGAAGGCCCAGCATGCCCAGGATCATGCAAAAGTTAGAAGAACCTTGCAATGTGTCTGTGGTGGTAAATCTCTTAAGTCCTCCCGCTATAATCCCAGCACTGTGAGCTCCAGTGTCCTCCTGAACGCAGGGACCAGGGACCATCCTCTGCTCAAGCTCAGCCGTCTATAAATGAGCGTTCAGTAGTGTTGTCAAACTGCAATGATGCCAACTTTGTGGCTGGCTTTGGGAAGTCCAGTCTTGTGGATGAGCCACCTTGGCTTTGGGGTCCTCCTGGGTCTGACTGCAGCCTTTCCAAATGGCTGACACTTTGACTTGCACTAACTACCAAGCAGCCCCAGTGTCAGCCAGCCTGATAGCTTTTTTTTTTCTGTAAGATGCTAGTCCTTGGATAGCAGGGGTGCCATGCAATGAAAGCTAACAGACAGATATGAAAATAACTTTTCTCCCTCTCTCTTTCTCTCTCTGTCCTTTAATGCAATACCACTTTGCAGGAGATTAATTTTATGTAAAGTTTTACATTTCAGATTGTGATCAGCATTTTTTTTTGCCTTGGTTGGCTCTGAGAAAATACATATTCAAGTCTGAGAATTCATCATGTCTGATTAATGATGTGTGTATAGAGCTTTCTGTATCATCTTCCTTCTTTTGGTCTTTTTTATTCAGTTGTTTGCTGTACTCCAACCCTGCGGATAGATGGTTCTGCAGTGATAAATGTAAAGTTTGCATAAGCCATGTAACAGCAGGACAGCCTATTATCACTGTACATTTTCCATGGCTGTGCAAACCTCTGTAGGCTATTTTATTGCTAATAGATCCACAGAGAAACAGTAGTGATTTTATGACTCTTTTTAAAATGGAAATTCATGTTTGAGAAATACAACTGGGAGGAAACAGATGTAAACCACTTAAGCATTTGCAGAAAATTGAGATGCACACTCTTATTTACAGACCCACATCGCCTCCATCGTTTTATTTTCAAAATTAAAATAAGCAATCTGTTTGCCATGGGAAATGAGGAACCGTAAACTTGTTGTTTTTCTTTCACAAAGCAATGACCAACGTCACCGTCTCTGTGCTTAATGGCATAGAAGAAAGGGGATGACAATTTCCTCCCCCCTCCACAGATTTTATTGTCTATAACACACTCCCTCTGTAATCTGTGTAAGAGGTATGCAAGTGGGAAAGATTTTAGCATAACCATGTGTCTGCATTCACATTATGTTATGAAAGCTAAAATGATTACCTAACCTATTACAAGGTTTTGCCCAAGTGTTTAAAGCTATTGGAAAACTGATTTAAAAACTTTAACAGCAAACAATTGCCAGGCATTTGCACATGTCAGAGGGCTAGGGCGTTCATTGCCTCCACCACCAGAACATATTTCCCACTTCTTGCATGATGCTCTAGATTACTGATGGAGAGCCAAGCATCCAACTGTAAAATTATTCTAATACATCCCCAGAATTTCTGTGCAAAACCTGAACTCGTAAATTCACCTGTCAGAAAAACTACAACAATTAACTCTAATAGTTCTAATAATACTCAGTGCTGATCTACAGTCTGTGTCCATGGAGACTGGAACTGCATATCCTCTTATTCCTCTTTTAAGCAAGGGCTGTCGTATACGCTTTACAAATAGCTAAGAGGGACAGGAAGTATTATGCAGGCTTGGGTCTACTTCACTGCTCCACTGAACACCGAAGGTGAGTCTTGGGCTCCTTGGGAGTCATGGCCACAAACATATATTTCAGCCAAGTACTCCCAAATTACTGCTGCTTTTGCATTAAAATAAGAGGGCTAAAGTGTTTAAGCATTTGAAAGGGACTCGCAGTACATGGCTGCAGTTTCTCTTCTCTGAAGAAGGCTACTAGGCAATGTAAAAACACTTTACCTTCAACAATCTGGGATGTGAAAGGTGTGAAAAAAAATAAGCATCAGCTGATAAGCAGATAGAAAATCTCCTCCTCTCAAGTACTGGCACGTTGAATGCTTTGTGTCTAATAGGAAACAGCCTCAGCAATGCCCTATGGCAGCCAGGTAAATAATAAATAAAACAATAAATGGTCCTGAAGAACAACTGCGCTATACCCTGCAGATGCAGCAGGGTAGAAAGACTTCAGAAGTAAAGAAGACTTCAAAATTCTTATAACACAGCTGGTAATAAGGCAGAGAACGATACTGAAATGCTCCAGTTGGGCCTGTTTCTCTGCTATAAGAAGAAAAGGAAATGAGAGCTGCTTTTACTAAGGACAAAGCCACCAGCGTGCCTGGATCTTGTCAGCACAGCTTGTAAGCAGGAAAGGAACAGGAGTAGCTGGGAAGAGCAGAGCTGACAACGTAAAGCACTGAGGAAGCAAAGATGTAAGCTCCCAGGGAGCGAGATGAAGGGAAAGAAAAATCAGGTGTCAGGAAAGAATGGCCCAGGGAAGTGAGGAAGCAAAACAGCTGGGTTGGGAGAACTCCCACAAAGAGCAAAATCAGACACTAATTCCACTTTTGGGAGGAAAGACTAAGACACATATTGCGTTAAAGAGAGCTAACAATGCCGACTGTCTTCCCTAATGTTATTCTTTCGTGCTAGCAGTTTCCATAGTGATGTCGCTTGATTGCAAGTAAGAGAGAAGATGGCCACAAGGCAATCTCTATTAAGATGTTGTTCACACCATGAGAAAGCACAAGACCCTTGAATCACTTTGAAGAAAAAATAAAAACAAGCTGCAGTCACACAGTTCCCAAAGTGCTGCTGGCTTCGGCTCCTTTCTGAGGAAGCAGCTGGGAACAGAGGAGAGCAGCCTTTCCCTACCCACGGCCAGAGCCGTGACCTTCTTGCTCCAGCCTTAATGGGGTGCAGAATTGACCCTTGCTCTGCTTCAGTGTCCAACAACAGTGGAAACTGAGTGCAAACCCGGCATCTCCTGAACCACTTACAAAGTGCTGAAGGGCACAGCCCTTCCTCGAGTACATCCCATGGGAATGGAGAGCCCGCGTTGTGTTTGCTACCAGTGGGCCTGCCACCTTTCAGCCATCTGAGGGACCATTGTGAAAATGGCCTTTGGCTCTCCAGTTCATTGCTGTCACAGCCAGGAGTGACAATGCTCAGCTGGAAGAGCCTACCAAATTTCACCCAAAATCAAAGTGAGAAATTTCCTTCTTATACTTTCCTACCCTTCACTCAGCACTGATTAGTACGTTGAAGAGCTTTATTGACCCTTACTAGTTAAACAGAAAGCTTTCTTGTTGCACTACTGAAAGAAGGGACAGATTTTCCAACAGCTGTCTAATATCTCTGTCAACATGGAAATGAAATAGATTTAAGAAGCTCAGAAAAGCATCCGAACATTTAGTGCCCAGTAATAATGAATTCCAATTTCCACTTGCAGAAACTGGAATTACTCTCAGTCTGTTCAACCAGCTTTCTAAATAAACATCTGGCACGATTTTTTTTTTTTTTTAGAAAAAAAAATCATCCTAAAGCAGACTAGTAGCTGGCCATCTCTTTATTAATCCTGCTACAGAGGGAGCATGTTTGAAAATGCTGGTGTGAACCCATATGTCATGTTCAGGTCCACAGGGGGAAAAAAGGATAGCAATAAATGGCCAGATAACAGAATAAATGAGAGCTGATTTCACTGGGATTTGTGAAACACACCAAAACCCTTCAGATCAGTGTATAACAGTGTCCAGATCAATGGACAAGGAAAATAATATGATAATATTTCCATTCTTCAGTTGCACACAGCACTCCTTGTTCTTAGATCAAGGCATTGGGATGAAGAAGGATCAAGCAAATGTAGCCTGAGGACCTGTGAACAGATGTCTGCTCTTTTTCTTGGTCCCGCCCAGCCTGCTACAGTTTATATCTTAAAACCAACAAAATCAAGCAATTATTCCCTGTACACTTGTTATTGTCATCCAATAAAGCAGCATCTAAAATAACAGCTTTTCTCCTGCTACCCAAGGTTGACTACTGGGGAGAAATGTGTTGAAACTGATTAAGTTAGAGAGATAGGTCTGCATAAATAATTGAGGAAAGTCAACTAAGTCAAAATAATAATAGCAGAAAGATAAGAAAACTTTTGAATAGCAAAGCTAGCTTCCTATACTCTCGTTGGTACACAGAAGACTAAACCAGCAAAGGAAGAATACAATTCTTCGGACAAAGCAGGCAACACACGGATTTGTGAAGATGACTGTGACAAGACCAGACCTTCCTTGAGATCAATTGGTCTTGATTTAAATTAATTGTTATTTTTATTATTATTATCATCATGGAAGCATGTTGAGATTTATACAGCTTTTCTTCATTGTTTTGCGCTGCATGTCAGCCAGGAAGCCTAGTTTTACAGAGCATTAGGTAGAATACCTGAAACAATTCAACTTTTCACTTTGTACAGTTCAAAGGTTTGTTTTGTTTTGGTTTGGTTTGGTTTTTGGACCCTAGCTGTTACATTGGTTACTTCCTTCAGACCTGCTGCACTCTACACAGTAGATTTTGTCTTCAGTTGGTATCACTGTAGTCATTAGAAATCATCATTTCTCAGTGCAGTCAATTGCAATTCGAATGTGGAAATTTTTATGACAATCCATCTGCCCACAGAAAAGTCTTGGGTCAGTATCTTATCTCTTCAGGGTCTCTCTTTTTGGTCTTGAAATCATATTTATAGCCCCATTTATCCAGTCAATACCATTCACTCTTCACAAGAAGGAGCCAGTCCAGGACAATCATTACCACCATGTTTTATGCAAGAGTCTACATCTAATAGCAAATACTCCTCTCTGGCCAAGCTGATGAGAGTGATGTCATGTCTGCTGAGCACTTCTGTTGTCTCTGCCCACTTCATTCTGTACAGCCTCTTGGTGTTTTATTTCTTGTTTTATTGCAGTTTTTGTGTTATCATTCCGCAATGGATAGTATGGCATATAACCAGCGAAGAACTACTTTTTTTTTCCCCCAGCAAATAAAGTAACTGTGTCGACTCCGTATTCAGAACTAGGGGTAAGTCAAGTAACAGTGTGCTGAACCTCTGTGAAACCCTAGCATGCAAAACCTTTCAAAATATCTAATGTCTCACAGCAACGAAGTGGCTTTCCTACTAGTCTTTGGGTTGCAGATGAAAGTACGTATTGCATCACAGAGTTCAGTCTAGAAAAAGACTTTTCTCATTCCTAGATGAGCAAGTCTATGACTGTTTATCTACGAGTAGCAAGCATTTCTTTATTTTCGCTCCTATGCAGAACATAAATTGAGCAATGTACATCTCATGAATTTGCAGGACTTGTGAGGCATATTAGTACTGAACTTGTAATGTTTTGTCTTTGAAAAGTACTTCTGCATGATACTTATACGGAGCCTGATTTTATTGTACAAAAAGCCCATGGATGAAGATACGTTTTAGGGATTCTGCAAATGGCCTAACCATGAGCTGAAAGTATGAAAATGAACTAGTAGTACCACAAGCCTTTTTGTCACATAGATATCTTTGGGAAGATATAGCTAACATGGAAAATTTGAATTATTTTAAAAGTTATCTGAATGCAATTCCTCATCATCACCTCCATCCCTACGGTGACTGCTTAGGGTGGTCCTTGGGTTTGGTGAAAGATATGATTGTCATCCCTCAGTTCTGAGGGAAATAGTTGCCTAATGCAAAACAGACTTCTTCTTCTTCTTTTTTTTTTTTTTTTTTTTTTTACCTGCCACATAAAATCTGACTCCAGAACTTTGAGAAAAACACATTAATTTTGATAATCTACATAGCAGAATCTACAATGGAGTCTATGATGACAGGTGAAGGACCTCATTAACCTCAAGTTCCACCTCAAATCATATGGCCGTTTAGGCTTGCTGCTTCCTCACCACCATAACCCCAAGCTTCATATCCTTAAAATGTCAAAGAAAATGTGAAAAAGGCAATCAAAAATCAAAAGGCAGGCACAAGAACTGAGAGTATGTGTATATGTTTTAAATATCATTATTATTATGGAATCTCATTATTACTAAAACTGCATGAAAGGAAACTCTCATGAGTTTAGAAACCTCACTCATCAATTTTGGAAAGCCTGGATTTGGCAATACTATGTGTTTTCTTACAGACGTTCATAAAGCACTGTATGCCACAAGACTTCCCATATCCTGGAGGTTTAAAATATGCAAGAGCATTCTGTTCCTATTAGATGCCCAATATTCATATCTGAAATCACATTTTGGCCACAAAAGGGAAATTAATAACCCATCACCTACTGTTTTCTGTGGTAATTAAGGAGTTGCACTAAACTGAGCATTGAAAATTTTCCATGTGCCAATTTTCTGCCACTTTTTAGTACATTAGCTGAAGGATTCAGGAATCAAAGAGGTTCAGTAACTTCAAAACACGAATATATAGAGTTGGACTGCCTTGACTGAGAGTAGACCCAGAAATGAAAGTTACTTTTTCTCTAAAGAATACTTCACATACGGGCATGTTTGATGCTTTCGTGTATGAGAGCTGAAGCTGGAATTAAGTAATGAATAAACACGTCTCACTGAAACAACTTTGACATTTCAACTAAGTTTACACATTAATTAAGATAAGATTGTCCTGGCCCCCCAAAAAAGGAGCAGAAATTTGAGAGGACCTGGAGACTGAAGTATAGTATAAAAAAAGCTGTATGAACGCTTTGTTAAATGCACAGATTTAACCCTGCTGTTTTGCTCCTAATCATTATTAATTGCCTCCAGTGGTGGACATTAATTTCCCTATTGCAGCAACATGCATCTTGAGTTTGGGCATATCCTAATATATCAAGCGGGACAGGTGATATAATTCAGCTGGTCACAGCTGGAAAGAAGACAGCCACCCACATGCAAGCAGTCTGTCAGCCTTAGTTACGCTGCAGACACCGCCACAGCCTCCATAACAACATTGTACATTTATCTCTGGGGATAACTTTACAAGAAGTATAACCGATCAGTTCATCCCATTCAATCTGCTGTTGTCTTAGCAGCAATAAGAATGCTTTAGCCCGAGCTTTTGCTCTGAATTTTGGGGAGAAATTTGCACACGTGGCTGGATGTTTCCATAGAGAGCCTGACCCTCTGCTGCTTATTAGAGAGAGGAAGGAGTGGGAACCATTCCCTGCTTCAGGAAAAGCAGGACTGGGCATATGCCAGTAGCCAAAAGTCCAGTGCCGCCATCTGGGCTGGGAAAGATTTGCATTTACCTCCCCGCAGTACTTGCTGCAGACGGGAACCTGCTTCCCTAGTATTTTATTTTTAGGTTAATATAATGATCACTGAGCCAGAGAAACTCAGAGTAAATTAATTATTTCTTTCACATGTTAAAAAAAAAAAAGTAAGAGATGGGAGAAATGGAAACGGCTCCACCTTGGAACAGGCTGGCGCTGAGAGCTCTCCATCTGCACGTGAAAGATGTAGCTGCAAAGTCCTGATTAGCCAGTAATTGATCTGGGAGGGGGACGCGCTGCACTCATCGGTTTTGGGCAGAAGTTTCCGTGCTGGACTTGGGAAACACATACTAGAAGTTTCTGGTTTTGACAATGTCACATACCCAGGTGAAAAATGTTACCTTCAAAATAGTCTTGCCCAAGTGTACTGATTATATAGTTAATTAAACATGCAAATTACTACTATGGGAGAATTCCCTTCCCGGCATGCCCCGTATCTCCCTCTCAGCTGCTGCTATGATGTATGCATTGAACAGCTAAAAGATAAGGAAGTTTACAGAAATACCAGCCTATAAAGGGATTTTAGGATTTGGCCCAAAGGAATAGGGTTTAAATGAAGCAGGACCGGGTCCCACAGTCACCTCCATTCAAATACAATTAACCTTTATCAGCATTGCAATTACCCTCCTCTGCAGCTACCAGCAAAGGATAAGCCATGAAGCTTTTTGGCACTCTGGCTAGTAAATAGGCACAAGTTTGGCAGCCTGTCCAAAGAATTGCCCAAAGGTGTAGCAGCCATTTGTCCAGAAAAAGGAAGGAGGAAATTTAGGATGCTGAAAATAATCTGGAGCAGGATCTCCCCAAAGATATTTCAAAGATATTTTGAAACTTTCTGAGACTTGTGAAAACACTTTTCCACAGGGAATTTTATTTTTTACTATAAGGTGATACTGATGTCTTTGGAATCTGAAAGAGTTTCATGAAAGAGTTTCAAGATGAGACCTTTAAGGCATTTCAGACCAGCTTGCTAACTCTTCATAACTAATTTACTCTTGCATCTACAACTATAAAAGTGAAGTGAAAGAGCTTAAAAAAGCAGCTCAGTTAGTTACTTAACAAAACTAGCCCTGTCATAATAGCTTGGCATGAACCTGATGGCTCTTCCTCCTGGTCCTTAGTTCTTGTCCCTGTCAAATTATCCAAATCGCATAGGGGTTATCCTGCAGATTCTTGCTGCAGTTTGCAGCTCTGCCTTATCACTCAAGGAAGGCACCATGGAAATGTAGTTGTTTAAGGAATCAGAACATAGAGGGGAAACTAATCCTTAGCATCTTAGTATGCAATAACCTAAATGCTTTACACCAAACCTAAAAGCGCTATGTAGTGTGTTTTTAAATGCTCAACAATTAAGTTTGATGTGTTTAACCTGGTTGAAAATCATCAGTAATAGGGATAAAGGAAAGATATGTTAATATGGCTTTGCAATGATTTAATTCTTCACCTTGCCTGTGCATGGTCCCATACCTGAACTCCCAAAAGATGTCTCGGTAATTAGATTACCGTTTCCTTAAAGGTGACATTATGTCCTGACAGCATCTAAATTACTTTGTTTTCCTTTTCTGTTGGGACAACACCCTGTCAAAGTAAATCACGTCCAGGACGCGCCGCCTGCCTCCGCGCTTTGATCCCGCCGTTTTCCCCGGGCCGGGCCCCGCCGGCGTCGTGCCGCTGTGTTTACCGCTGTCTCCTCGCTCGGCTCCGCTGCAAGGAGCCGACATTCCTCTGGCGTCGGAAGGCTCCGGAGCGCTGCCCGCGTCGCGGAGCACAGCGCGGTGTTGCATGGGGACAGGCAGCCTGTGCTTGTGTTCCCCTCCTCTTTCCTCACCCCTCTGCTGTTTTACTGCCCCAGAGCCAAGCAAAGGCTTTGGGTGTGCCGGAAAACCCCGCAAGGAAGGAAAGCAACCCAGCGTGTGCTGCAGTTGCTGTCCTGGACCTCCGTGAGATGTTTCTCGTTATCTCGGCAGAGAGAGTGTTTGGGTTAAGCTGCCAGCGCCGCTCTGTCACAAATCTCGCTGCCAGCCTCTGAATCAGATGCTCACTATCAAAATGGGTCAATTAAACCGTTGTGTCGCCTGCTTCAGATGGCTCTGCCAACCAGCCTTATGCCAGCCAGTGCTATTATTTATGAGTTAGCACAAGGAGATTCCAGTGTTATGATTGCTGTTATTAATACAAGTTTAAGGGAAGAAAGCCTTTTACTAAAAAGGAAAGAGTGAAGAAAACGCCTTGTGCAGCGGCATGTGGGCTGAGCTCTTTGCAGCATTGCACATTTCCCTGTTAATTAAAATAGTTACGCTCAGGAACTAGACATTGATGCAATGTGTTGTTCCCATTCTGGAAATACATTCACTAAGAGTTAATAAATAATCTATGAATTCTAATCTTTTAAAGTCATTTCAGAGAGATGAAGTCATCTACTATAATTGTAAATGTGGTACCTCTGCCTTCGCTGCATTTAAATGCAAAGGTGAGGCACTGATTAGAGGTGCTGGGCTGCTAGAGATAGATGCCCCAATTTAAATGCCACACCATTTGTTTTTAGCAAATTAGCTAGAATAATATTTCCTCCTGTCGTAAGACTTTAGCTCTGGATTTTCTACCTGCATAATCCAAATTTAATGGGGCAAAAGGATTCATCCTATCGCTGTTGAATCTGCAGGGATGCTGCCTCATCAATAAAGGCAGCCAGGACTGACTGGGTTTCAGAGGTGTCCAGGTCTGGTGCCAGGCCTCACACTTGAATTTTGGCACTCAAAGCATAACTTGCTAATCTTCCTGCAGGAGCAAAGTCTGAGCTGCTTTTGAAAATCTTAAGATTCTTTTTTTTTGTTGTTTTGCTTTTATCAGGAGCTGAGCTGACTTCCCTGGAAAATCAACCTTTCCATCACTAGTTTTAGACCGCGCCATCCCTGGCCCTTAAATTCATCCAAATCAAATCCAAACCAGTGCTCAGCTGAAAGCGCATGGCAGACTAAAACCTCCCCAAATCTCAGGGTGACTCGCTATTGCGGAACTCAATTTGCCACAGCCAGAGTCAGGATGGGATTGTTTAAAAACATCAGGACTGCAGTGCAGACACTCGGATCTCTGATGCCCACGTTTCCTCAATCAGGTTTAAGTCTCTTGTCGACAGTCAAATTAGCTGCCATGATGCCGTCAATCAGTGCAGACAAGAACAAGTCATGTCGAACTTCAGATACACTCAGTGCCTGTCACCTGTTTACTTGTGACAAAACATCATGGTTCAGAACATGACTCATCCTTGTCTACGGTAGCTGGTTTTAATTGAAATCCCACTGTCGAAAGCAGTGGTGAAATGCTGTTACATTTCTCAGTGATCACAAGCCGAGAGGGAATGATTTTAACGAAGCAGAGAGCCCAGGGACTGCCCAGTTAAATTTCCCCTAAAGGAAAGCTGCACCACGCTTGAAAGTATGCAAATATTCCAAATAAAGATCAAAATTCCCTTGCACCTCCTGAAGCAGAACAAAAATGCTACTCACTAGAGATCCAGCTCGAGTTAAACCTGGTGCTGCAGAAATGAAAGACAGACTGCGCCACTTTCCTAGGTTATTCAATCCCTCAGCGTTTTACGCGAATATCAATGGCAGCATTGTCCAGTGTATACATTATAGAGAGACAGTCAAAAATGGTATATCAATGATAGCATCTTTAATAGCCATAAAAATAAAGTGAGGAAGACAGGGAGTAATAAATAAAGATCAGCCTGTATTGATCCATCTGCATCTGGTTTGTTAGATTTCTCATACAGTTCATGGGAACAAAAATCTGTCAGTTCTTCCTTCTTCAAAATAAACTGCTTTCCATTAACAGGCAGCAGATGATCTCATGGGTTTTAAAGAAACATACAAGAGGGATCAACAAAAAAAAATGATATGATGAAGATTATTAATATAGCAATAAATTTCATCAGCCTCTTAAAACCAGGACAACTGCACTTAGCAATAAAAATAATAACAGTCTGAAGGTCTTCTGTAGTTTTGTAACCTCCCTATGTCACTCACTGTTACAGTACCTTTAAAAGTGGTTAGACAGTGCTTAAGTCAATCTGTTAAGAAAATAGCACTTTCAATGCTTTAAGCAGACATTAATCCTCAGCCCCACGTGTGCAGCTCCACCACAGTCCTTCTGAATCTGCGAACTGTCACCTTCACCTGGCAGAAGACAAAAAGGAGTTTTAGAGTCCCTCTGGGATCTACAGAAAAACACTGTTTTTAAAGCAGCCCTCAATACCAGATTCTGCTTTGGAAGCAAGTATAAATAGGCTTTTGGAATACACGCGGCTCACCAACGTGTACAATACTTCTCCCTTGGAGACCCCATGTGCTCGAGGCCATGCTCCTGCTGCACGGGGGAGATGTTTCTCAGGGCCGTTCTTCCCCAGCGTGGAAGGGATGGCCGAGCTGAGCATGTGCCACTCACCTTTCAGTCAAAGCAAACGCTTGCACATCTTGGACGGGAGCAGCAAAGTTTGTGATAAGGGCTTGGCACGAAGAACATGGCTCAGAGATTCCCCTGGTTTTTGATTAATTTGAACTGCTGAAGAGCATCTCTTTGCTGGGCTTTGAACATGATAGATCATGCTGCATTATGTCACTTAGGACTTGTCACATGGCATTTGCCCATCTCAGCTTCCAACATTCTGAAATATGAACAAACTGTTGTATTTCCGTATCAGATCCCCATTTCCCACATCTGAGTCGCAGGAGGAATAAAGCCCCATTGTGGACAGCAAGATGTAAAGAGAGCTTCTAGAAAGCCACTGCTGCCACAGTTCACCAGCTCCTTAAATTACAGCTACTTCAATGGGATTGTTGCTTGTTTTCCCAAAGAAACGTTGTAATAACCACTAGTAGTTTAACTTTTTTTTTCCCAAAGAGTGTGAGGCAAACAGAGAAAGAGCAGCAGCCCAAAACGTGTATCCTCCCAACAGACTTTTATGGTCTATTTTTTACCTTGAAATTTTGATGTGTGGAAAAGGAGGACAACCATGGTGCAAATCACACCATTTCATTTGGATTCATGGCTTCATGTACACGATGCCTATGCACTGAAATGTCACAGCTTCTGTCCATACTAACAACTTACATGTCACCAAGGCTGCCCACGCTGTGGAGGCTGCCTGGCCAGGGACAACTCACCTCCAACTGCTGCTCTCTTCCTCTTAAGAGAGGTCTGCGGGTATCCACATTATCTGCTGTTGCAGAACTATGCTGACTGCTAAACCACGCTGGGGACCTGTCATGGAAAGCTGGTCGTCACAGGCTGGGGACATGCTGACCAAGCAGGCAACAAGAGTCCCAGTGCCTGGGAAGTTAAGGCTATGGGTTACAGCTATCATAGGACACATATTCCCTGGGTACAGATCTCATTTCTCTGTGCCTCTTCAGGCACCCATATATTTTGGATGCTACAATCCAGTGTATTTTAATACAGCCCTCAGCACCATTCCAAGCAGGGCAGCAGAGGAGTGTCTAGCAATATCATTATAAACAAACCTTTAACTCAGTATAGTTGTTTGACAGGTTGGAGTTCTTCATCCTGCTTGTTTACACATATGCAGACACACACACTGAAATAACCTCTGTAGCTTAAAGCACCATTACCTCCTTTGTCCTTGTATCTTTTTCTCTAATGTTTATGACCCGTCTTCAGTGGCATGCGCTGGTATCTGATGATCTGTGTCTTTTCCAGTCTAAATGCAGACATGCAATCGCGCTGTCTGGATAATGCTTCCAACGGACAGCCTTCCGATGGATTTGCATTCCCCTTCCCTCCTTTGCCCCCTACCCATGGATAAAATGACTGATGATTGATAGTTATCTATCGGATAATAGATCTGTCCCAACACAGATTCCTTATAAAACTCTCAGCAAAATTTGTTCTGGCCGAAGGAGAGGCACTGGACTAAAACATTGCTTTTGTTGGTGGGTTAATTTAGCATTTAAATTCCTTTTCTCCACTGACTTCGATTGTGGAAAATTGGTTCCCATCTGTGCAGCAGAATTTAGCTGGTTCATACTTTTGTGACAAAGGGAAAAGGAAGGTATATAGCAACACGTTCCCCTCTCAATGTGGACAGCATCAAGGCTTGTAGACACAATTAAGATGCATAAGACAACATCCTGACACTCAAATCAGGCAAAGGTAGTCCCACGGAAAGGGATGCAGTTACATTTTGTTAGCTCCAGAGCATTGCCAGGAGTGAGAAGTAAATGTTTCGGAGCTTTGGACACATTTCGCAGCACTGTGCCTTATTACACCAAGTACTGAACAGTTCAAGCTCAGAGAAAATGCAAAGCAACAGCTTCTTCTGCTCTGCTGCGGCAGAGCTTGCAGCCTGCTTGATGTCTGTTTGCACATGAAGCCTTCCAAGCATGTCCCAGCCCAGAGAAACTAAGATTTGCTCTTGGGTTCATGATACCTTTCTGACAAAAAGGAAGATGCTCCAGATGAATTGCAGGGACTTCAAGCCCAGGCTGATTTTTCTAACCCAAGGAATTTCCGAACCTCACAAGCCTCAGCAGATGGAGCTACAGCAGTTGTTGCCGGGTCTGGTTATCGGGCAGACAGCTTCACACCGGCTGGTACATCAATAACTCCCATCTTGCTCTGTTTACCAAAGCAGAACATAAAGCAGAACACAGAGGTGGTGGGGGGCCATGTCCTACTGCAGCTGCTCCTCAGCGTCTCCTCACACCTCCCAGCAGCTCTGCCTCTGGAGTATCTCACAGAATCTCCTCGGCATCTCCTCACAGTATCTCCTCGGGATGAGCAGAAAACAGGGCACAAAGGGGCTCTGCGAGCAGGAATCGCCTGTGGGGACTTGGAACCCCAGTGCTTTGCATTGAGCATTTTGTAAAATCAAAGCAGTATCAAAGCAGTCCCTTCTCGGGCACCCTCTAACAAGCAGAGCGTGTAAGATCCTCGGCATCTTACCCCAGTTATCATGTGCTCCACTCCTCAGGACCTGCCTTTCCCCTCCACTCCATCATGGTGGTTTTATTCTAAACTCCTTTTCCTGTGAAGCCATGACACCCAACTTCTGCTTTGAAGTCCCGAGTATGAAAGCAGCAGAGAGGTTGCTGCTGTGCCCAGGAGAGGGGCTGGATGGTGTGGCCCCATGCCTGCAGGGGCAGTGTGTCTGCAATGAGCCCCCACGGAGACAGGAGGTCCCTGGATGTGGGTGGCAACAGTGTGGGGCAGGAGCCAGCGCTCTCAGCCTCCATCCAAGGACCACCGGAGAATTCAAACCTTTTAAAGCACTCAAATCAAAAGAAACAGCTCATATATGCAAATATATATATATATACGGAATATATATAAAAATGGAATGATAGAGCTAAATTACCTTCAGAGGGTTTATCTCCATTTTTAAGAGCAACATTTGAGTGTCAGCAGAGTCCTTCACAAATCACACGTTCAACATGAATATATGAATATATTGTGAAATTAGCATGAGGTGGACAATACGGCAAACTTATTTCACATCTCCAGACAAAGACAAATGAAAATCAAGAATCTCTGCAATGTCCTGAAAAAAAAAAAAAGCATCTTATTGAATAAATTACACTTGAAAAGGCGGCAGTGTTTTTCTTCTAATGGGCAGAGATTGATTCTCAGGACGAGCAGTCTGCACCAGCAAACAAAGTACCTGTTTCTGTCTGCTCCATCCCGAGAGCTCTTAACAGCAGGACTGAGTAAATAATCCTAGGTAGATAATTTACCCACACAATATAGCTCTCTTTTTTGCTTACCAAATGTCAGTACCTTGATTGTGGTTTCCTCTAATTTATTTGAAATTCAAATTTACTTGCCCAAGTTATTATCTTTTCTCCATTCTTGCAGGTCAGATAGACTGTGAAGTGTCTGCTACAAGTATTTCACCCTGCCAGTACAAAAACTGAGTTCATCATGAGTGGTGTCACATCGGGTTGTTCTTTTCTTCTCTTAGGAAAAAACACTTGCGTGAGTGTAAATTTTGTGATCAGGGGAAGGGCTTTGGGTTGCCATCAGTGGATTTTGCCCCACTGGAGGGGTGTTGTTTAAAACCTCAGCTCTAGGAAAGTGATCACAGCACAAATACTACCACTTTTGTGCAAAGCTGAAATGAAATCTTTCTATTGTGTAGAAATAACACATCCGCTGCTGCATTGCCAGTGGCACAGTCAAAACCTCACTGCATTAAGCAGTGTCCTTTTAAAACGTGCTAATTGCAGAGCGCGCAATGAAGAGAAATGGTCACCGCAGCAGTGGGTGAAGAATTTTGTCCCTCATTAAGCCAGTTTAAGCTCAAGGCTCTCATACCGCTTTGTCATCTCAGCCCAGCACTTCTGCTATATGACAGTATTGGAGCGTGAAGGCTTCAAATGGGCTTTCCAGGGCACTCATGCAAGCCGAACTCGATCGCTCTCATGGCTGCAGAAAGCAATCAGAGGAGAGGTGGAAAGCCTGGGCAAAGGGAACCCATTTTTGCATGGCCAGTGACATGCTTCCACCCAACACAATCCACATCTCAGATGCAGGATGCCAGGGAGTGAAGCAAAAAATAAAGAAGAAACATGTCAGCTTCATCTAGCCACATTTTCGGCTGAAGTTTGCCTCTTAATTGGCATTTGCTAATGTCCAGGCGGCTGCTTACCTTTCCTCCTCTGTGTCCTGTAATCAGCTCTGGAAGCACGTATTGCCTTAATCTGTGAGGGTCTGCATGAGAATTTGAGCAGAGGACAATTTCTTTGGAGCTGGACTTCTCAGCCCTTTGAACCAGAGGGCCAGGCAATGTTTTTAGGAAAAGATCACACTGGGCATGATTGTTGCAATGGTTTTACTGTAAACCCCAGTAAAAATTAGCAAAACTTTGAAAGCTTGACTATCACTTTCATTCATCTTCCACCTTTTAGTGACTTGTTCGCTTGAGTGGGTATATGATGGGTGAAAATCCATGCGTGTATGGCTTTGTTTACTGTGCCAAACCCTCATGGTTTCACAGCTGTTTTTTTCATGTTTTATGGCCCATAGGCTGGAGAACCACGTTCCGGTGGGTCAGAGGGGTGAAAAGGTTGCACAGCTGAAGGATCAGCTCAAGTTTTCTCCAATATCCTCCGCAGAGGGTTGGGCTCCATCAGCCTGTTGGCTGCATTCGCTGCTCCAGCCAGGGTTTCCTCACCCACCCTGAGCATCCTGTCTTTCTCATCTTGCCCTTCACAGCTCTTGCATTCGAACTAACCTAACAAGGACTAACCTAACAAGGACTAACCTAACAAGTAACTTGAATAGACTGTGGAAATGCTGGCTTCTTTGGGAGAATCAGGAGCAACAACAGAAAGAAGCAAGACTGAAAACAGCCTGAAACTCAAAGCAGAAAGCCTGAACCTGACTTGGTTGGAAAAGAGGAGATGTGACAAGTTGGAGGGATGTATTTGAAGTGGACTCTACTTTTTGCATGTACTGACAAGGATGAGGCGAGAGTCCGTGCGAGGCCAGAGAACAGAAGGAGGCTGTAGCAGCTGAGACAAGTGAGGATTTTTACTCTGAGGGAGAAACTTAAAAAAAAAAAAATCAAGTCTAGAAAACCTGTAGCAGGAAACTGTATTTCAAACAGTGCACATGGGGGTGAACAGACCTCCACTGTTCAGACCGCTGCTTTCATGTCCTACCATAGGAATGTGGCAGTTTGCAAATGTGCTGGGCTCTCCGGATTTTTGGGACAAGAAGCACTCTGTTTGCATCATGAAGAGAGATAAATTAGTGGATATGCTCATGGCAGGGATATGGCCCAGGCTTTCACTAGGGTTACGGAGTGAGTCTGTGCCCCATTTGCTGTATCAGCTGCAACCGTGTAATAACCAGAGAGCTGTGCTATACCTGAATCCTCTTCCTCGTGGCGCTTCCTGGCCCAGGAACTCCACCGAAGGGAATAGCAATGGGAAGCCAACCCGCCGGCAGCAGAGCGGAACGGTGCCGTGGGGAATGAAGACGTTCCTCTGAAGCACAACCTGTCCAAGATGAACGTGACATTGGTTTTGTGCAACTGTCATAATCTGACTGGTGTCCAGGAGTCTGAGATTATTATAACAATGACACAGCAATGGATTGAATTTCCTCAACGGCGAACGCGCGCAGGGGAGAGCAGCAGCAAGTGCGCTCGATGTCAGCTCGCATGAGTAACAGTGCTGCCCAGTATAATAAATGCTGGCATCCTCTGCGCTCCATGTTTTATTTTTTTACCACAAAAAATACATAGCTCTCAGCAGATAGGGTGACTGAAGAGATGCACAAACTACACCTGAAACCCAAAGAACACAAGGATTCAGGCAGGGAAAGGAAAAAAAATAGATTTCATTTGCAGATATGTCTGCAAAGCAAGATTGAAGACATCATTAAACATCAGGCATTGCCAGTCTGCTAAAGTGTTTCCCGAGTCTATAGGTAGACTCTGAGGAAAGCGAAGTGGATAATTACCTTTGGTGGAGTATCGAGCACAGGAGCGGAGGGAGGCAAGGATAACGATGAAAATTCAGTGCCTCGCCGTCTGCCTAGTTATTTAGCATGTGCATGTGCATGTGTGTGTCTATACACACCTTCCAGCTAGCACAAAGCCTGCAAACAAAACGGTCTCTTGTGATTTTTACAGGATCCCGAAGCTGTGTTATTTCTGTGCCACATTTACAAAGGAGTTGGGAGACACTGGGGACATGCCGAGCACCGGCACCATTTCTCATGCCTTGGACGCAAAGCGCTCCCAAAACACTGGGACCAGAGGTGCAGTTTGGGCCTGGCACAGCCCATGCTGCACAGGCTCCGAGCGGGTATAAACCCTTGCAGGCTGGAGGCGAGCGTTGCTGCGAGCTCTGGGAGGTGGCATCCTGGTCCGTGCATGCTCCCATTCCATACCAACTGCTCCGAGACTAATGCAGGAAGAACCAGGCTCTGGTGCCAAAATAAATGTAGTTCCCTTTGTCCTGCTTGCACCCCAGTCAAAGTGGTTGCTCATGAACATGTGTAAGATCAATATTTTCTTGGGGCTACTATCCAAGAAGATCACAGTGCCTATATTGGGAAAATCAAAACCAATAAATGCAGACTTTCACAGCCCTAGCCAAATGGGATCACTTCCACACCCTGTCCCAGAAGGATGCTGTATGCAGTGGCAATCATGCTAATATGTTCTTAAAAGGTTTTCAGTAGTGGGGAAGCTAAAGCACAAACTGACAAGCCCTCCTGTACATTGGTGCCATTTTCCTTCCCCCATGAGATGTTGCTTGGAAGAAGGAAAAGTCTTTACCAAGCCCTTGAACCTGTCTAAAACTAGAATAGGCTGGCAAATAGATTTTTTGGGAAGAAAACTGTTGTTGTTGAATTCAGAAGAAATTTGGAATGCTTCCACTTGTATTTCTTTAATTTATGGAAGAGAAATTCCAAACAAAATGTTGTGTTTCTTTTTTTCCAAAGCTGTTGAGACTTCTCAAGCTGATAATTGACATATTTCACATTAGAATGTGAAGAAGAAAGGTTTGGACTTTAAAATATTAAAATGATTTTGTTGGCATAAAAAATAATGAATTCTTTGTTCCTCTCTTTTAGGCTTCCTCTGTGGAAGAGTGTATGCTCAGCAAGTCCAAAACCTTTCAGGCATACTGACAGCCTCTGTGAATACACTAAATAGCTGTTAACCAAAGCATGAAATATTAAACAACAACACAAGACAAAATGAAGCAAAAATCTCTGCTCTGACTTCAAATTATGCATAAACAGATTTCCTTGAAATAATCAGTTTTCCATTTCACTTGTGTTTTCTTTTTCAGAAAAAAAAAAGAAGTGACATCCCAAAGCAAACCTGTTCTAAATGAAATTAATTCTGTTACTTAAGCTGGATCCCATTAAAAAATGATCGGAGAAGATTATATAGAAATTTGGTACCTCTCTAATGTGTACTCTCCATTGCTTCTTCTGCCAGCAACATTGTCCAGTCATGAAGTATCAATAAGCCTCCATGGTCAGCTTTCAAGCTCAAGGAGCTAGAAGGCAGCAGTTGAGTTCAGAATCAGTATTTGATAAATCAGCCCCTATCCACCCCTTAAAAAAATCCTGGTAAAGCAGAAAACACTATGGTGCATTTCTCAAAAGCAGAAAGCCCTTAGCAGCTGTATTTAGACCTTTTGTGGACTTCTATGAATTACACATATTTTCCAAATTTCCTACAACAAGGATCTTTTCTCAGGAAAAAAAAAAAAAAAGGACTCTTGGTGAGACTCCGCTATGTGAGGTTCTTTCAGATTTAAAGGGCTCTATAAATCTCACACCTCAAACTGTATTTCAGCCTATTTTAGATCTTGCTTGCTAGCAGTTGTTATGTTGCACTAGTGTCCAGCTTGAGAAATGTTGGCAGGAAGCATTTGATGCTGTTTCTGCAGCAAGTACAGTTGCTTCTGAAAAACGGGCCTTGCTTTCTGATTGTAGGTCAGCCTTGTGCAAAAGAACAGAAAAGCTGGTGGATTTCTTTCCTACTCCCAAAGCACTTGCTCTTGCCTACTTGGAAACAAACAGGACTAAGGACACTCTTGGCCATCTCCAAGGAGGTTGCTCTTCTGATATTTTTAATTCCTTGGAGACTTCCCTTCTTTATAGCTACTTATAGCTTCCTGTATTTTAAGAGTACACATTTTAAGAGTACAGTATACAAATGCTTTTTATATCACCCAGTGCTTTTTGCCCTACTTTGTAGGTTCGTTTGCAGTTCACAACAGAGTTGGACTTTCAATTTGTGCAGCTGGAAATTCAGTTCATGCTTGTGTGAATTCATGGGGCTTTTAGTTTTGCAAAAAGCAATAGTGCCCTTCCTTCCTTCCTTCCTTCCTTCCTTCCTTCCTTCCTTCCTTCCTTCCTTCCTTCCTTCCTTCCTTCCTTCCTTCCTTCCTTCCTTCCTTCCTTCCTTCCTTCCTTCCTTCCTTCCTTCCTTCCTTCCTTCCTTCCTTCCTTCCTTCCTTCTTTCCCTTCTTCCTCCCTCCCTCCCTCCCTCCCTTCCTTCCTTCCTTCCTTCCTTCCTTCCTTCCTTCCTTCCTTCCTTCCTTCCTTCCTTCCTTCCTTCCTTCCTTCCTTCCTTCCTTCCTTCCTTCCTTCCTTCCTTCCTTCCTTCCTTCCTTCCTTCCTTCTTTCCCTTCTTCCTCCCTCCCTCCCTTCCTTCCTTCCTTCCTTCCTTCCTTCCTTCCTTCCTTCCTTCCTTCCTTCCTTCCTTCCTTCCTTCCTTCCTTCCTTCCTTCCTTCCTTCCTTCCTTCCTTCCTTCCTTCCTTCCTTCCTTCCTTCTTTCCCTTCTTCCTCCCTCCCTCCCTCCCTCCCTCCCTTCCTTCCTTCCTTCCTTCCTTCCTTCCTTCCTTCCTTCCTTCCTTCCTTCCTTCCTTCCTTCCTTCCTTCCTTCCTTCCTTCCTTCCTTCCTGCCTTCCTTCCTGCCTTCCTTCCTGCCTTCCTTCCTGCCTTCCTGCCTTCCTTCCCTCCTTCCTGCCTTCCCGCCTTCCTTCCCTCCTTCCCTCCTTCCCTCCCCATAAGAAAGCTAAAGATCCTATCATGTTTTCCTGATAGACTTCACGGTACCGTAGTGTCATCTAAAAATGATCACAGATGCACAGAGCTTTGCCTTGCAGCTGCAGTCAGAGAAAGGAGAGTCACACACTCTGGAAATGAATCCGCCCCTCGCTCCGCACTAGATAACCGACAAGTGTTCGCCCATCTGCCATGAGCAGTCAAACTGTGAGCCCCTTGGTGTGACACTGCGGTGGCATTTTCAGCCGTGCCCCGGGGACGTGGCCTGGGGACACTGTGCTCCTCCAGACCTTGCTGGTGGAGCTGGGTGGCAAAGACATCCGTGATGGCTCGAGCAGGGACACGGTCTGCCTGCACTAGTGCTTTTTGCCAGAAACAGTGACAGGGAAAGTTCTTCACAGCTGTCCCTCAAATCCCTGCGGCGGGTAGTCAAACCCTTTCGGCCCTGAGACTGGTCTCTAGTTGCTTGTATCAGTTACCAGCACCTTCACTGAACTTCTGCCTTAGCATTTAGGGTACCAAGCCCTTTTGTCATCACTTCTCTGTTGTGTCCTTAAATGGACAGGAGATGTGGGCCCTTGTAATATATTCCCAGGGATGTCTGTGTAACCCACACGCTGGCATGTCCCACAGCAGTAACACTAAGCTTCCCCCCCCGGACTGAGCGGCCTTGAAATCCACAGCCAAAGTCGCATCTCTCTGTGGGGCCTCCCCAAAGCCACGCTTCTCCAGTGTCACCACTGCCACCATCGCTGCCTTTCACCAGTTTGCTAGTTGAGAAGTGAAGCAGCACAGCACTCACAAGGAGATGGATGTGATGCAGTACCCATTGCAAGCAGGGACCCCGAAGAAAATCTGGGGAAGATTGCACAGACGTTGTAGCTCATTAAAGGAAAACATGCTGAGATACTTTTATATTGCTGTTACTTATAAAAGAGCCAGATAAAACAGCTTATTATGGTAATTACAGCATTGTAAAGAGAGACCTAGCAAAGATTACAGCACTTTACTACACCATCATCATGGCTTAAGTGAAATGTATTTAGGATGTAGACAGGGCATCTCCCACATGTTGAGGAAGAGGATGAAAAGAGCAGAAGATCCCTGCACGTGTTTCTGAGGTAGCTGTAGTGCTCGGAGCTTGGGAAAAAGGCTGTCAGTGCCTGCTAATTGCTATGCAGAATATTTTTCAGAAAAGGCTACAGCATTCAGACTAGCGGTATGGCAAATGCTTGGTCAGCCACAGGGATGAGGACTAGAGAAGGACTGTTGGGGACATGGGGCCCAGGCCAGGCAGCTGCCCATGACCTTGCAGTAGACAAGGAGTTTCAAGATCTCTCCATCACCACAGATTGCTCTGTCTGGTGCTGGGATGATGAATCAAGAAAGAGGCTATGAAGACCCGTCCCTGCCACGTGACTCGATGTGACTGATAAATCCCTCGCTCACACCTTTGACTTCCAGCAATCAGGAGGAACTGGACCATGGAATTTAATAGCCCTGGTGGGATTTATCCTCCCTTAATTTATCTAATCCCTTTCTGATGCAGAATTTATGATTTCACCCCACAGGTGGTGACGTCTCAGACTGTGTGCTCTTCTGTATCTGGATTTATGCCAGTTTCTAGTTAGAAATTCTCCTTTAACCCATTTCATTATATATATCAGCTGCTTGGTCTTATTTTGACTCTGGTAGAGCCCATCTTTCTTGAGTAGGCTCTTCTGTTCCAAAATTTCCCCAAATCAGATCCAAACTCTCCTTCCTTATGCATCTCTTTCAGCTGTTCACAGAGACACTGCCTTTCTGTATAGCCCCATACTGAGAGCACTGCATAGGATGCTTCTGCCAAGCCCGTGACCTTTCAGTTTGCTGGTACCCACAGCTCTTCCCCAGGGCTCTCTGGGAGGTTATCTAGATGCTTTATGGGGTCTGCCAGCTTTGTCATCATCCAGCGTGTCACCACACTGCCCTCCCAGCTATCACAAACCAGTTTGGCTACCCTGGGCTCAGGAGCCAGCTCCTTTCTGAGGTGTGTAAACTGACTGCAGTGCATATAACTTATATTCTTCCTCCACCCAGGCTTAGGGATCCTGTCACTGATGCACACTGCAGGACACGCAAGCCCTCTCCCCAGATGGATTTGTGCCTAAAGTTTGATTCTCTTTTTTTTTCTGACAGCTGTTTTGCTTTAGTTTAATATATTGTTTCACACCCAGTTTTCTGAGGAGTCCTGTCTGCAGAGCCTTGCAGCCATCTCCTGTCTCACACCTGAACTCCTGCTGCAGCCAAATTCCCCTTTCATTTACTGGCTACCACAGACCCAGGGGCACCCCATTCTGCATAAACTGTAAAGGAGTTCATACATTATGTTGTATCATGAAGGAATAAAATGTAGATTTGGGTTCACACAGCCTGATTCCAGTCTGCTGAAAGGAAGCACATCATCACCCCTAGCATTACTCAAGTTGGGTTGTCAGGTTGCAGCTATTTCACACATATATGAAGCATTCATTTCATCCTTTCACGATATCTAGTCTGCCCTTGCCATGCTGAGAGTGAAGAGTCCTTTTTAACCTCAGAGAAGTTGCACTGTGATCTTGCCCAGTTGAGCTGTCTGTAAAGATGACACTGGTGAAGCTTAGGAAAGGACAGGAATATACTTTCCTTTTTTATGCAATTTAGTGATTTTAGAAAGGGCATTTAGTGACATTTTGAGGAGCTTTGAGACTTGGGCAAAAATGATTTTGCAAACAAAGTTGTCCATGAATGTGACGATCTGGATTCCAGCGTTTAACATAGGCATCGACAAGCTGGACAGAACAACTCTTTTCACACCGTTGCTTTTACTAAAAAGTGGGGACAACATAATTTTCTGATGAAAAGCTAATGGCTCAACCATCCTTTACTTATATAAGATTCTAGGCTGAGCATTTTATCCTTCTTCAGCAGCATCTAGCACTCTCTGCCCTAAAAAGCTGTTGTGACTGTGCTCCAGGCAGTGCCTTTATGGGCCTACAGTTGTATTCCTACCCTGTGCAGATGATAGCATTGACCAGGAAGGAAGCAAGGAAATTGGTGACATTTGGTGCAAAATGAAGTAGATGAGTCTAATACTCTCTCTGCACGATTGCAATGAATGCTCTGGTGGAGCACATGGAAGAAACGAGGGTCTATGAGGAACCGCAGACTTTGCAGCCTGGCCCCTCCACAATTTCGGCCACAAGCCACCAACTCTTAAAGCAGGTCTGATTTACACGGGTGCAGCGCCTGCCCACATTCTGGTTATAGATGTCCTGCTGCTGAGGCTGCTGATACTCGATCTGCATTATTTCAGGTGGAGATGAGCTGACTGTCTTTACTGAGAACAAGCCTGATTTACACCGGGGTAACTAAGACGTCAGCTTAGGTTTCTACTTCTGCAGCCGTAAGCAGATGCACTGCTCCTCCAAAGCCGTATCTGGCCCTGAAAACCATGCTCCTTAAAAGGGGCAGTCAAGCCCTTCAAGGGCAGCCTTGACATTAAAATGTATTTACATTTTAAAACAATGTTTTGTAATAAAGTTTTGGGTTTGTTTTTTAACTAGTACATTTGGATTCTTGAGTTGAGACCTCGGGGCTGACTGATTCATGCCTATTTCATTTTTACATTCAATCCATTTTCTCTGAAAAGGAGATACAAGCATTGAAGCCAATATAGTTTTATTGGATCCAATGCACTGCCACTGAAACAAATTTATGTACACTCAGGCCACTACATTTTTATTAAAACAAATAGAATTTAATTCAAACCAACATTCAATAGATACAGTTTGTTTTTCAGTTTTTCATTTTTTAAGAGATGAAATTAAATCCTACCAATGCTTTTACTCAATATGTTTTCACAATCAGATTCATTTGACCTAGGCAGTATATATTTATCACAGATAACTCATTTTTATTAAAAAGAAATCTACAGAAAACAGGTTTCTTTTGAGTGTATAGACAGCAACCCTAACCAGCAGAAGATTAGATCAGGAGAACACATGGGAATCTTTTGATGATTATTTTTGTTATACTGGTAAAAAACATTTCTACTTAGGACTTTTTTTTTTAACTACTGCACTTGAGGTGACAGATGTCTTGTTAGAAGAGAGGCTTTTTAATGCCTGTGTCTTTTCAGAAAAAAAAAAAAACATACTCTGTTTAGCTGAAACTCTGATTGATAGATGTAGGCCACAAAAAGCACTATCAGTGCTATGACTGTGTACAACAGTTTTCACCAGTTATTAAAATGGGGGAATAGGACTAAAATACCTGCTAAGCAGCTGAGATCCTCTATTCACTGTGGCTCATGGGGTCTTGTCGTAAGAGCAGAACCTGCAGCAGGTGCAGACTGCAGTGCAATGAGCACACACTGATCAAAAAGTTAGGACAAACCTAAATAAGAGCATGTGGATCTGAGTTTGCACCTGAATCGAGGTGTAGTAGCAGGAGATAATATTCAGAAGAGTCTGTCTTGAGGTATCAGAAAACTGAAAAAAATCTCAATACAGAAGCAAAACTGAGTCCTCATTTATAGCAATGATATCCACTTGCTTGTATTTCCACAGCTGTGTTTGTAGATGAGATTTGTCCAGACACCTAGTAAGGTTTATCTCTCATTACGCTGGGTGCTTCTGAAAATCCAGCCCAGATCTCTATGTGTGTCTAGTAAAAACACTGTTTCACAAAAGCCTTATTTTGCACTTCTAAAACCTTTTCATCTCCTTAATCATTG
This sequence comes from Tinamus guttatus, assembly GCF_059628265.1. Taxonomy (NCBI): domain Eukaryota; kingdom Metazoa; phylum Chordata; class Aves; order Tinamiformes; family Tinamidae; genus Tinamus; species Tinamus guttatus. The sequence continues at coordinate 2,691,285 of NW_028288601.1, read as the reverse complement.
GGATCCATCCTTTGATCTTTAAAGGTTATCATCTTTTCTAGTCTCCTCTCTCTCTCTTTCCACATTGATTACACGGAGAGTAATGCAGATCTTTTGGGAACCTGTGTGTAAAAAAATAAATATTTTCTTCCCCAAAAACATTTTGCAGGAGAGGGACTGTGTGCTACATTGTTTCCTTCTGAAGGATAACAGTCAGAGAGGCTATGGAGATGAGCCTAGGTGACTTTCGGAGCACACATTTCTCCACAAAAATTGATGCATTTAATTCACATAGGGCCAGTTGAATTTCTTTCCTCTGTTGCTGGCAAAGTTCAGAAAGGAAAAAGGAAATTATTTCATAGCCTTGAATGAGAATGACCTCTATTCGATAGATGCAACGTCCTCTGTGCTCAGAGCGGCAGTGGGACGAGCATGGCAGCATGGGAGCCATCAGAGTGGCACCTTGGCTGCGTTCAGACTTGCTGCAGTGGGAAATGGGCACATCAACAACCACCAAAACACAAGTTCAGTGGCTGCATGAGCCCCTCAAGGAGGATGGGAGAGCAGATAAATGCAAAGGAACTTAGAGAGTTCAATGGGTGGAGAGGGGAATCTCGCCCCTGTGCTTCCCCTCCTGCCCCCTCTCAAAGGCCTTGCATGGGTTGACCTTCCCCCCGCTCAAGGGCTCGCTTTGGCGCACCTCACACCTGTGGGGAGAGCATCATTAGAGAGCAGAGCCGGGGCAGCCCCGGCGCCTCCATCTGGGCTCAACAGCTGCCTCTGCAGCCTGCCCGGCCCCGGCAGCGAAGGATTAAGCTCAGGCCCCACATGCAGACCCGCCGCCGCGCCGTGCCGAGCAGCCGCGCCGTGCAGGGGACAAAATGCCGACGCTATTTCCAGCCTGCTCGGTCGGGCGCTGGCCACCATCTCCTAACCCACGACCCGGTGACGACATCTCCAGCCGGCAGCTGGGCCTGCCTGTCAGCCGCCTTCTCCCTGCCAGCCCCGTGCCGAGGGAGGAGAAACCTGTTCCCGCGCGAAACAATTTTAATTAATACTGACATTTATCAAGCTGCAGAGGAAACGACTGCTGCTCGTTGCCTCGGTTTATGTGAAAATAGGATAAATAAATGGGACTGTCATAAAGTTGTAGACCGTCCTGTCTTCATTACAACCAGTGCATGGGGGAGAGGAACTGAGAGCAGCCAGAGCTGCGGGGGCTTAAAGAGAGGCTGGTGGTGTGCCCGGCACTGGGGTTTCCTTCTCAAACTGTGCACTTCTCGATGCTCAGCCCTATCATTTCACTTGGACACTGCTTTACCATGCGCTGCGCATCTTCCTTTCTCCTCTGCCTTCCTCGCAGCTTCAGGTGGGATGCCACCATGCCAGGAGTGGGGCCATCTCTACACCATGGTGGGCAATGCCAGAGCACATCTGTCAGAGCCTGGAAATGACTTTTCCAGGCTGCTTCCAGAATGGCATCACCTTCCTCACTGCTTGGTTCAGGATGCCCTGAGATAATGCCATATGCCCCATCAACATCCTCCTGCTGTGTCCCAGGCCTCAACGAAGGCAGCAGGCGCCGATGCTGCAGGTGGTTTGGGCACAGCATACGCAGAATAACCTCTGTCACATTTGCTCTGGGGTATCCTGCCAATAATTGCTCATTCTTTACCTGCCAGTGAAAACAACCAAGGGACCAGCCACAGGGCTACTTGAAGGCACCTTCCCATTAAATAGGCCTCATATGGGCCCATCATGGCAGAAAGCCCAAATAATTATGCAGCACTAATAAATGAAAAAAATGAAATTAGCATATAGTTTATTGGGCAAAACATATATAATGGTCTTCTCATTCTACAAGGCACCTTGCCAATCTGCTGATCATTTCCAGCGCTTTTCGGAAGCAATTGTGTTGCCTCACATCCTACTAGAGCAGCCTTGCATATTTCTTGCTGCCTATTGACATCTAAAAGCTCTTCTTTGATTTCCTCTATGGCATTTACTTCCTATCAAAAAGTACCCCATGGTAGAGAATAATTTCTTATATCCTGGCTCTTGAAAGCAGAAAAAAATCGCTGTTTCTTCCAAGACAATAAAAAGCCCCAAACCCTTCACCCCAGGTATCTTTTACTTTTGCTGAAAGACAACCAAAAGAAATAAAGACATAAATATATGACTCCATATGACTGTAATAAAGCATACATGATTTTCTTTGCAAGACCTAATATCTGAGCTAAAGCACAATCCTAGCTGGCCCACTCTATATCTAAAATAGATTCAATCAAAAGAAAACTTCATTAAAACAAACAGAAAGGCCCATAGTATCCAGGGGAGGTGTCAGAAACTCATGTTCTCAGCAAGGACATGCAGGGCAGAAGAAGCTGCCTTGCAATCCCTCCAAGCAGGTGAGGTCCTGTTGTGGCCTCAGACAAGCCCAATGGTGTCCCCTTGGGACAGACACTTCGGGGTTCAGTTTGGGTACAAACTGTACCAAATATATGGTATGGTCTTGCTGCTCCTGGATTGTTGCCAAGTTCTCTTCAGCATGTCATTCTTGCCTTTAATGCCTCAAAGGAGCTCTAGTTTCCAGGGAGCAAGTCACCTATTTGCTCATCATCATTTCCCTAGTCTGCAAAATAGGGACAAAGGCAAGTGAAAACAGAAATGCCTCCCAAAATCCCTATTCACTTTTCTGTCTCATACACATACTGTGCAAATGGACTCGTGAATTTCTTGTTTGGAAGCTACAGAATTAAATCCTGGTGGTGTCTAGGCCCATAAGGTGGTGTGAACACACAAATGCGCACCTCCATGTGCTGAAGAGGAATCTGGATTCAGCTGCAGCACTTGATGCACATCCAGATCTCTTTTGTGACCTTTATTTTGATGAAATTGTTTAATACAATACAAAAGAGCAGTCATCCTATAGAGACTTTTAAGTGGGCCTTCCAAACCTGAAAAACATTGTGAATGATAAATTATTCTTTCCAATTTCACTAAAATAAAATCCACCTCTTTTTTCTCTCCTTCAGTGCTAGCCAGGAGCAACTGTTGGCTGCTGATAGCTACCAATGGCTTATTTCCCTTTCAGGAAACAGATATTGTTTTATTTCACCAAAAAAAAAAAATTCCTGTAATGTCAGCTATAAAATACTGTAACTGGTTTCTGCAATACATTGAATTATACACACCTAACTGTATTGGAGACCATAAATTCATCAGCTGGTGCAGGCCAGGGGGTTTGTGGAGTGGAGAGGATTTTACTCTGGTTCCCCTCCAGGGAGAACTGTCACCCTAATGCTGACACAGTATTTGAGTAGTGGCTCTCCAGAGGCTGAAAAGGCAGAACTTGCTGAGTTTGTTTGCGATGTGCTTATCTATTATTGACATACACATCCCCTAACAACTCAGGGAGTAAAAATAGAAAATAAACCTACTCAAAACATCTTTGGATCTAGAAATGACAAATTTCTACTGCAGGAGAAAGACTGATTAGGTTCTTGCCAGTCCAGTCCCCATAGGCAAATACTTTCCATCTCTGATGCTTGGTTTTAGAAACACACATGATTTCGGAGGTACGTCAGAAAACATAAAAGAAAATAATAAGTAGTGTTAATATCGCTGACATAGACTTCTAGCAGCAGTTTAAGCAGAGTTATACCGTGCATGGTGACAAAAACTTTTTAAAAATATTTACCAGTATTTACTATTTATTTTTCTCTATTTTGAGGTGTCTTGTTCTTTTCTCCCTCTCATCTTTCCTTCCATCTGCTCTCAGTGCTGTAAGATGTCCTCTTAATGGGTTCAGAGCAATATGTCATATTTAGTCAGCTTTGTGTTGAAGAAGCAACCTTCAAGTTGAATGTCATTTTTTAATTATCGCCCTAATAGAGAAAACAAAAACTAACGTTGGAATTAACATTGGATGTAACAAACATTTGTCAGAATAAAAGTCCAGTTCAACTTGTTTTTTTCCAAATTGGTAACGATTTTTTTTCAATGCTCTGCTATTTGTATTATGACCTCCATTATAATTCCTAACCCATATCAATTTTGAGCAACTAATTGCAAGTTAAAACACAATATATTTTCTTTAGAAATGAGAAGTATCATCACCTATGTTAATAAACAACTTTGCTTGATATCATTAACTTTCTATAGTACTTTTTGCGGTGTCTACTGCTACTTCCCCATTCTGTACTTCGCTCATCAAGCCAGCTTAGTTTTTAACAGTTTTCTCAACATCAACAAAAATATTTGACCTGAAATCTGAAAAGATTATTAAAATGTTTCTTCTGCAGTTTTCTTTTTGGAAGAATTTTGGTTTAGCTCCTAAATGTCTATTACAAATGATTAAGGTCGGCACACAAATTGTGCAACAAGGGAGTTCTTTGGTCACTTATTTCTGTCAAGTCTACCTGACTAATTGGCAAGCTTAGGCCCATGAGACTAAGGTATTATTGCTTTTAATAAAATATCTTTATTATAAACCTCAGAATCTCTATTATTTTATTCATATTTTTTTTATTAAAGATCTTAGCCTGAGGTCTATGTATTGCTAATTGCATTACAAAAGCCACATTTTTTTAATTAAAAATGCGAATTTGGTGATATTTATTTTCAGTATTAGTCCATAAAATGATATTAGAGTTAGGCTTTATACCCCCTGATTCTGCATGGGAGACTGAAGGTGTAAGCTAACACAGGGAGAAAAGCACAGTATACCCCTCATTTCAGCCTGTGCTTCTCCCTTTTAATGTATACAATCAATCACTATAGAAGGAAGCAAGATATCAATCCTTTCCCCACTGAGGTCAAGCAGTGACTTTGAAATGAGAGAGCTGGATTCAGTGACAGAAAAGATAGAAAATTAGTACATGTTATGTTTAATTAGAATGAATGAACTTGATTATTTGGTTTCCAATAAAGCAAAATAAATGGTACATAAATCCATAAATAATGAGGAATCTTTGGTTGTTTCTTTGTTATTATTTTTGATGCTGAGAAGTGGGTCACTTGGTATGTGCATAAACAAAGAAGATAAATGGCTAGAAGAGGAATGAATTTTCCATAACCCGATTAAAGGATACATCTGGCTCCTAGGAGAATGTTATAGTGCTTAATGATTTTGTTGTTGCTGTTCTTAATGTGTCTAATGTTTGCTGTTTAAGAAAATCAAGAAAAATGTTAAAAGGTTACTGCAGAAGGGAGCTGTCAGCGAAGAGGAGGAGACAGCCATGTTGAGCCAACAAATCCTCCACTGGCAAACGGAGAGGAGAAAGGAAGGAGGGACGGGAGAAACCTCCTGGTATCCAAAAGCAGAGGGTGACAAATGCTGCGAGGTGGCCCCCAGCCCTGGCGCATCGTGCACATGTGAGCTGGCCCCGTTGCTCCTGCCCCACGCAATGGGCACGGGTGCCTGGTCCTCGCGTGCCACCGTCGCCACATGGGAATCGGCAGATGCTAACGGGCCTAGCAACAAAAGTGCAAAAAAGATGCCTGGGGGCAGAGAAGACAGTCACCCAGCCTGAGGGCTTCTCCCTGCCAGATTCTGGGAGTCTGCTGCAGACTAATGGAGCCACGAGATCTCCTTAACGAGAAGGCACAAGAATTCCTCAGAAGAGCAGGCAAAGACTCCTTTGTAGCGTAAAGCACCTTAAACTGCACAGCTGCAAGTAGCTATCCCCCAAATGATGGTTAGGAAGGTGATGGAAGTAATAATATCCACATGAAAGATAAAGCCTTTATTAAAGAAAAAACAACTAAATTAATTCCTAGAATTACTGAGTTATTGTCTAGGGTTACCCAAAGGTTTGGCCTGAATCTGGATGCAATAGCTTTCAGAAGTCTGCATCTCCTTAAGACAAGTCCTATTTATTTCTTGCATTTTGTGTAGCTGTTGGTGTAATATCATCAAGCTGGTCTTTGTTCACTAAGAATCCTTTTTACACAGCTCACCATTTTAGTTCCCATAACAACAGAATACATTTGTAATATGGAAACTCTGCTTTCCTCTAGTCTTTTGGGGTAAGATCTTTCCCTCCACTCGAAAGAAGCTTGCAGCACACTAGAGGTTCGTGCAAACCTGAAAATACACATAGCTCAACACCGTAAGTGATCTAATGGAAAGCAGTTAATTACCATACTTAAATGTCTGCAAGTGAAGTGACAACTTCAATGCTTGCAGATTTTCCTTGGGTTTATACCTTTTGTAGCCAGTGATTGCTACGCCATATCTGCATTTTCTAATTAAGAAATGAAATACTCATTTTTGAATGAGCCTTTTTAGACTGCAACAAATTTATTGTGTGTTTATGAAAACACACAGCCATACCAAAGTTGGCCAGCTTAGCAAGGTTTATCTTCAGCCTATAGCTCTTTCCCTGAATTCAATACTGCAGGCACAATTTAATGCAAACCCAATTTATGACTTAATGCTCCAGGGACCATAGTGGGAGATTGTTACATTATTCTTTTCTAATCCTATTTGTGTTTTAATTTGCTAAGTCTGTAATGAGGTGCATGCCTTGAATAGATTCAAGATCTTTCACATTGCTTTTGACTTTGTTTAATATAATAGATTGTACAGTTTGCATTCAGAACTGAGGTGTTCCAGCCAGTACTATCTCTTCATTTTCAAAACTAGGGTGAATAAAATTATGTTCTGAAAGTAATTGTATCCATGTTTCCTTGTTTATCACTTAATGGTTTATTTCCTGTTATAATTTTCTAGTATAATATTTGAGGTCGCAAAAATCAATTCTCAGTGGACTCTGACTTGACTCTTCCAAATTACTCCAAAAGTAACTCTGAAAATACCATGTTGAAAATAAAGTGCTCATTAGTAAGTGGCTGAGTTTACTGATTTTTTGTATTCTTGCTTTTTTGCTTTTTGTGCTCTGAAATTATGGTAGAAATAAAGAGAAATAGAGTAAAACTTCAGCTACAGGAGAAGCAACATACCTTTATTTATGCCAATGATTTATGGTGATAACACTGAACAATCTAGCTCAATATATTCAAAATATTTATTGTCTGTAATCAAAGTTGCCATTCATCTATATGGAGAATAGAAATGCCATTTGAATTTTTAACTTTGCTTTCATTATGTTTAGAAGAGAAAAAAAAATATTAAAAATATTAAATTCTATTTTATGACCATATTATGAAGCACACCATAAGATAAAAATGTACGAATTTAGAAATAAAAATAATCTGAGAAGGAAAATTCAGTGCCTTGTCTCCAAATGTCCTGACAGGTTGCTCTGATACTGCTGGCAATCTCCTATTTCAGGAAGAAAGAAAAAAAAAGAAAGAAAGAAAGAAATACTGCCACAGTGGCTGGGATTTTACCAGAACTCTGTTTTCTGGCCAATTGCAGCACTAACACCATCCGCTGAGCAGTTCTCCATGCTGCATCCAGCAAATCTGCGTCCTCTTCTGCCCGTACGAGGAGCATCGGGAGGATGTCAGGTTCGTAGTCCAAACGCACCGTCAGAGCCATTCGCTGTTTCCTGACCCCTGGCGCTATGGGAAGCTTCATTATACTCACGAAATGTAGCGTCGTTGATCCAAAATAAGCTGCGGACTGATGTTCGGTGAAACACGCGGAACGGTGTTTGCAGTGACGTTCACCTTCCCGAGCGTAGTGCTGGGGTCAGTCACTGCGTGGCTGGGCTCAGCGAGGACATGTGCTGGCTAAACACCTCCCTGGCATGCTAGGAAACCGTTCCTCTTCGTTAGCGAGCTAATTCTGAATGCTTTCTCTCATGCTTCTCTTTCCTGGGCTTTGTTTTGCCTGGGATCTATGTCCTTGAGGGCAGGCAGAAGCTAGAGAAGGCCCAGGATATTATCTGTACATATAAGCCATCAAATCAAAAGACAGCAGCAATTTTTTCCTATGTTTTTATTCCTTAGCAAGTATCTCAGTCCAACAGTTGGAGCCTACTGGAACAGCAGAGCAGTCCAGCCATTCCTTATGAGTTGAAAATGCAGGAGTCTAAATAGACCTTGGAATACTTAAAGTTCTTGTAATCTGTCTAATTTCTTTTCAAAGTTTTTTTCGATGTAGCCTTGAGAATTAATAAATCAGAATAAAAGAAAGCTTATCAATATCTTTGGTTGTACTGAGATGGAATTGTATTGATGGAATACCCTTAATTTCCACTTTAGATTCAGCTAACATCTCTCATAAACTCCCAAGATTTTGGTAAATCCAGATGGTGGGAAATTCCTAAGCACCAGCAGGGCCTTGTACTTTCTGGCACTGTGAAGCTCTGAGATAATACCTCATGGTAATATAATACGGCATACAACAACCCCATTCAAGAAAACCCTAACCCCATCCTGATATAAAACTGATCTCAAAGCCTAAAACTCTAGTCAATACCTTGTACATAAACTAAAACTATGTTTATTTCCAAAGACTGAGAAGGAAAGACCAGTCTTACCAGAACAGCCTTTGACTGTGTGTGACAATTTTTGAACACAGTGCTATCTAATTTGTTACCATCCAAAGGTATGGATGGGGAGGGACTGAAGGCAAACTGGCTGGTGGACTGGACATCCTCCCTCCTAAGCCTGGTTTCAAGTATAAATTTGGACATCCTAGCCAGGTCAGCGTGGTGTGAATGTAACAGCAAGGGCACAAAGCTTAGCTATGCAGTGGCTGTGCATAGTCTTGGAGGATAGAAATGCTGCACTGGTTCAAAGCCTAGAGCTTTACTGGAAAGAGCTTTACTGAGGAGCTCAGCCCTCCATCTCCTGGTCTGCCCAGCTTCACCCCACTTACCCGGAAGCAATGGGGCTATGGTTGACAGCTCTTGCCTATTCCTTTATCCCCACTTAGGGACAGCATTAAATGCATTGGAGCTCCAAATATTCTGTACCTTCAGACTACCTTAAGGGGTTAAAAGATACCCCAAATCCAACCCACAGTCGCATGTGCTGCCTGCAGTCGGACCCTCACCCAGCTTGGGTACCCACAGAGAGATGGCTTGGGCTTGCAAAGTGCATCTCCGGTGAAAGTGAGATGCTTGAACGCAGCAGTGCGAAGCTGGAAACCCTTTTATAGCTTCTGCCTTGCACAAATCCATCAGTGTCGCCTCTCTATTTCACTTTCGCGGAGAGTTTTGTCTCTCTCTTCTGCCCTGACCCAGCCAGATTCAGAAATTAGATAAACTTCCAGATTAGTCCTCTGAGGGCAACCTGCAGACGTGTCTAACCGACCCCGAGGAGCAGCCTGTGCTCAGCCTGCCACTTCCCTGCTGTGCAAGATGCTGCTTGCAGGCTCCTCCTGCAGAGGACTGAACACCTATTTCCCATTTCGCTTCTTCCAAAATATATGTTTTAACCAGCTCAAAATAGTTAAGCCAGTTCAATTTAAATAATTTCTTATTTATTAGCAAAATAAAGAAGAAAGTAAATAATGAGAGTAAATAAGCTATAGGGGGTAAGGGAATGGAAGGTGGAATGAGAGGATGAGCGTCAGGAGTGCAGGAAGTGACACACAGGCTCTGCAAGTCGGGGTCTCTAACCCAGAGAATGATGGAGCTAGAGGATGGGTCGCCCCCAGGGATACCCCATGTCCTGCTAGGATGAGGGAGAACCAAGAGAATTAACTTGGAGCAGATGGCACATTTTGAGATGTGCTAGGTTAGGTGAGAAGTTCCCCTTGCACTGGTGAGTGTCTACACACAAACTAGGAAACCTCACAGGTGTGAGGTTTGTCCATTTTCAGATTCAGGGGTTAAAGCAAAGTCATAATTTCCTGAAGTCACACCTTCCTGTACCACTGTCCTTTTTGCTTTCAGATTTAGTTTTGGCTTCCTTAAGAGTATCCAATAGAGTAATTGCTTTTCATGTTTGTAGGAAAAAGTGTGCAGGAATATGAGGGAAGAACATATTTATCTGACATGCTAGTGACTGAGACGGCATTTATAAGACTGTTCTTTTATGTTGGGAGACACAAATTAGGGCATTATAATAAATCTATGACTTGATCTTTGTCACTGTATAGCAGCACCATCAGTAAAGCTGATGGGACCCCGTTCCTCAAGGCAGAGAATGCCAGGGCTAAAGGACAGACCACATGGGCTGGTAGCAACATTGCCTACATGCAGGCGCTTGCCGAGGAGGACAGCAAGGTGCATTTGGCCAGGGTGTATTTCCCAGCACAGGGCAGGATTTGCGCTCATTAGCACAGCCCCTTATCCCCAGGTCACTCACTGTGGCAGGGCCAGGCACCAGCAGAGCAAACCGCCCGCTCCACACCGGCAACGAGGCCTTTCCTCGGCAGGTCACGGCCACCGAGGCTGCTTTAGCAGGAGGCAAACAGGCTTCTGCAGACCACGGAGAGACAGACAGGGAAGCACTTCCAACAGCGTAAAACAAATGCAGTGCCCACAAGACAAAATGTGTGCAGTGGGTAACACGGCGCCTGCATGCTAAAATTCCTGGAGGTAATTAGACTTCATTTTTGCATATGCTCATTGCTTAGTCTCAAGTATATTTTTTTCCAAAAAGCATTAAGTATTTGTTACACTTCCTTGAAGACAGGAAGCATCCATCTCTCCACAGATAAAAATCAGATATTTGTATTTGCTCCTTTATGCAGATGCGTGTAGAAAGTGTGGGCATATATCTATATCTCTCCCTTAAATAAAATAATGTGCTATGGAGGTATCTAACCTTATAATAATTATTTTTAAAAAGGCAGCTGTTAGCTGCTTTTTCCAGAATGCTTAGATAGCGATAGCTGACCTTTATCATGGCATTACCATGTATTAACCAAAATAATACTTTAGCAGTTTTTTAGTACCAGACTATATGTTCTGTTATAAGCAATAGCAAATGTTTGATCATAAATATTTTAATGGCTTCAGGGATTCATGGTATTCAATGACTGTGTTAAATGATAATAATCACATCTGGTTTATTACTATAGTAATTCAGCAGCTTCTCTTCAGTAGTTATTTTTTATTATATGTGCTGTGCTACTGTCATGGTCATTTATAGCTGTAATATTTTAAAGTGGCTCATTTGTTTGTTTAAGGACAGTTTCACAATATATTTCTGTATTAATATACATTTTGTACTATTATTTCCAAGCTGCCACTGGAAAATTGATCCTAGCTTGTTACGATGAGAGGGGCTGGAGCTTGTGCAGAATGCCAGCACCAGGAGCGAGCCACACAGCAGATGGGTACTGCACTGGTCTCCACTGGGTTGTAATTGCTGTTGAGTTTTATTCATAAATGAAGGGGTCCATTAAGAAATAGTTAACTAATAATAAACACGAGGGGAGGATTTGAGTCAGACAGAGCACAGGCAGAATTAGAAAAATATCATGGTTAAAGACAGACAAAAAGCAACTGGGTATAGCCATTTTACACTTTATTACCTGATAATACTCTCATTTTTCGCATGCTAGTGCGTTTAGGATGGAGCGATTTTTACTAGGGAGACAAGGGAGAACCGATTGATTTTGCCGATCATTTAATTCGGATACCTGCCCACTCTCAGTCGCATGAGAGAGATCTCATTTATCTTAATGGGATCACTCACAAGAGTAAAGGTTTGGAGGATCAAGCTGTGTATCAGCAGAAATGGGAAGCAAGTAGCAGGAGTTAGTTATCAGATTAGAGCAGGGACCACTCAAGACTGCAGAGCTCTTCCCTTCGTTATTTTCCCCCTTGGAAATGCAGTTTTCTAAAGCTCTGTGTCCGGCCGCCTGCTGCGCTCCCTGGTTATGGCTGCGAGGAGGCACCTGGGACTCCCGATATTCACCTGGAGAAACCTGAGGCAGCACGTGAGGGACAAAGAGGCTGCTGGGAGGATGACCTCAGGGAAGGTGCTGACATCTCCCACCAAGCCCTAAGAGCACTAGTGGCTACTGCCCGTGCCAGCATCCCCAGCATCCAAGATTTCCACGGAATTCCAGGGTTGCAGAGCAGCTCGTGACCATGGAACCTTACATGAGAGTTTACCACATACATCAGGTCCTCTTTGCACTGCTTTTCTATCTGGTACAAAATAATGGGCAATCATATTCCTGGTTGTGAGAAGCATTTTTTTTCCTTGCCTACAAGGAAAAAATAATAGAAGTAACTGGTAGAGCAAGGGTTAATTTTCTGGTCTCTTTTTATTCCTTCTTTCTCTGGCTTTCCCCTCCCTTTCCAGCCTTTAATGACCTGGTGAAGGAAGCTCTGTTTAGCTGAGGAAAACCTCCCGCCATCCCACCACACAGGATGCCTTGAATTGTTGCAGCAAAAGTTAAGAGGAAACTAAGGGACAATTATTTGTGCTTCTTTCCTGCTCCGTTTTCTGCTGGTTTTGATTGGTTGAGGGGCTGAGGGTAAATGGCTTTTATAGTGCTGAATGATGAATGCCTCTGGAATAGTCTGTAACCAGAAGTGCCGACTGACATGCTGCTGATTTAACTGACATGCAGGGTTATGTTTGTATAGAGTCACTTAAATAAACATGTGCTTGGCTGGAGCCAGCTACACCAGCACTTCTTCCCTGCTTCCCCTCCACCCTCCATTTATCACTAAAAGATAACCATAATGATTTGATCTTCCTATCAGTCATTCATTATATTAATTAATTCAAATGTAATTGTTTTAAATGCCTCTCCATTGCTGCCGGTACTTTGTACAGCACTTAAAGCACACGCACTATCAGAGGACAAAATAAATCCGCAATAAAAAGATACACTCATCAAATGGGCTCCTTCAGACTAGCAGTCCCTTTCATCCTGCATTATCTCCTTTGCCTTCAAAGCAGCCTCTCCCTAAATGTTCAGGATAATAAATGGTCCAGAAGCTTGACAAGGAGTTCAACTCACCCAGGCTTTTACAAAGGGAGCCAAAGCAAATTCCTCAGGGAAAAGCCTCCTCCCCTTTCTTCTACTCTTGCCTACCTTTGTGCACCAGTTTTATCCTTTGTGGCTTTCTCTGAAGCTTCAACAAACCTTATAAAGGTCTTTAAGCCTCTTTATAGCTTTTTCATTTCCTGTGCGAAGTCAGTAGCAGATTTCCCATGTAACTTTTAAAAATACACATTCTGGCATGGAAACTCACACCTCCGTGTGATTATATTAGGCAAGTCGGGGCACAACAATCTGTTTTTAATGTGTAAATTACTAAAGAATGCAAAACCAGGATATGAATTTAAGCAAGGGCCATTCCTCCTCATAGCTCTTGTGCAGAGCTTTGGGATGCTGGACTGACCTAACACGCAGCAAAGTTTTAGTACATGGTTCAGTTGGGCTTAAGTTTTAATAATTAGTGCATCAGAAGCACATGGTCACTCCAAGTGAAGGTAGAATCTACTGAGGTAGAATCTATTATAGGAGTGTGGTTCACATGCAGAGGGGGTCCTTTCACATGCATGGGTAAAATTCTGCTAATTGCATTTACCCTGATTTTTATTTCTCCCTTCTGTGCAAGGGGAAGTTGGAAGTTCAGAGAAAATGGATAGCTTTTTTTGGCAAAGCTTCCCAGGGCCAAGTGTCCCCATTCCAGCGTCTCTCCCCCTGAGCCAGGAGCCCCCATAGCTGGCCAGGACTTGCAGAAACCCACCCCACCCGCCCGGGTCCCTGTGCTTCAAATAAGTTACATGGAAAGATGACTCTTAGAAAGCACGTGGTGGCTTCATGTCGTGAATCAAAATCGGGAGCAAATCTCCATATCCATTCCCAAGAGCTTCAGTTTCAGTTTAAGAACATCTCTTTTAACATGATGTTGCTTCATTCTTTTTTTTTCCCTCGCTTGCTCAGAATGGTCCATCGCCTTATTTTACTTCCTGAGCTTGTCAGGGGCCTCCTTAATGATGTCATCCTGCTCCTTGGAGTTAATTTGTTAATTAACTCACCTCCCCTTTTCTTTCTGTTGTCTGAAAAAGGCCTCTCACACTGGAGAGCTAAAGAACTGCAGGACATCATGACAGCTGCTGCATTTAATATCTGGTCTGCATCATGATGGATTTAGCACAGCCTGGCCTGGCTATTTGGATTTGGGAGAACACTGAATGCCTGATTCCTATCAGGTCTAAGCAGTGTCTCATTGGGGGCCGAAATTACATGACAGATACGCTTTAAGGGAGAAAGAAACTGAATACCACCCTCTATAAATTAGCTGGAACAAACAAACTAGTTGCTCAAACTTACTGTACTCCTGCCAGGAGTCATAAACTAGCTAGCTGTGTTTAAGAAAAGTAAAAACTGTTTTTCCTCCCATGAAATAAACAGTCTCTGGGTTCTATTCCTAACCACAAATGGCAAATGTATGCAACTCTCCAGGAACCAAATTCTGCTCACTTTCCAAATTCGCTTAATCTCTAGTCCTCCGAGATTAATTAGCTCGACAGGGAAGCCAACACTGAAGTTAGGGTAGAGGTGTTTTTTGAAGTAAGTGCTGTTCTGTTCATCTAAAGGAGCTGCTCTGCTGAGGCCAGCAGAAAAATCTGTAGTATTTAACCTAGACGCTCCTGTTCTCCTATTTTGTAAGTAAAGTCTTTAAGTACAGAGACCCAAGAAAGAGATATTGGGTACAGATATGAACATCCTATAAGTCAAAGAAAAAACATTTATCTACCTCCAGAATTAATTACAGAGATTTCTAAACAAACCATAGAATAAGGACACGTTCATACAGCATACTCAGGCACGCAGGTACTGCAGGGAATGGGTTGGGGCCTTTTTCATGGAAAGAGCCAAAGCTCTAGAGTGCAAGTTAGTGACAAGAGCAGCAGGATCATCTCGTTCACCACCAAGGGCTGCTTGGATGCTCCAGATGAACCCACAGGGATGGTCTCCACTAGGAAGCACAAAATTCATTGCTGAGCACTATGATAAGCGTTCGTAATTGTTCCTGAAATTCTCTGTTACACTGGCTTCAGATTCTCCTTGTGTGGCATCACCATGTTGTGCATGTCAAAATGATTCACTCTATGGCTATGTGAGAGTAGCCTTGGACATGTCCTGAGGCAGAAAAGACCCCTGGCAATGCCAAACACCACTGAGATACGTTAGTGGCCTTGTGACAAGAATCAGGATTTAACTGAGGCTGAACAGATATCAAGAAACTCACTTCGCTTTCGGCAAGGGACACCTTCCTTTCAGATCTCATAGGTGAAAGACAAGGACTCCCCCCACCAATTTTCTGTGTCACTGTTTAAAATAAACCCTTAAGATTTCCATTATAAAATAGCACAGATTTTGGGAGGGAAAAAAAGCACTATAATATACTACAGTTCAAGCTCCTTGCTTCCTACCTACAACCACGTGATGCATCTCTCGCTATGCCTACAGGCAAATGCATAAAGAGCTGTCACAGGATGGAGAATAAAAAATACACCTTCATAAGAGAAAGTAAGGTCAGTAATGTTTCTTTCCTGGCTACAGACTCAATAATAGGTAATATAATAATAATTTCTTTCCTTGTTTCTTTTTTTTTCTCTCTCTGTCTCAGAAATACAAATGAAACTCCAATAGTTTTGCAGGAATCCTAGGACACAGAAGTATTTTCTTTAACATTTCCAATGCAATAAAAATGTCAATAGGCAGAAAGTCACATCCTCTCCACAGCCCTTCTCCTTTCAAATTACCTTACTTCTCCCTGGTTGTCCTCACCACACTTGACAATGAGGCCTTGAGGTCTATCTCTAATTACAAACATCCTGCCCTCAAACTCCCAGTCTGTATCTGATCAAGGCTCTCCTCCCCCTTGCCCTTTAGCTGTGCTTTACACAGTTCTTGGTGCTGTCTGCAATTCACTTGATCTCTCTTGACCTTGATTCACCAAGGGTTTTTCAAGAAGCTGGACTGCCTCTGCTCCTTATCCATGGTGCCCAGATACCTGGTGGATCTTCTCAGATGCAATGAATCCTTCCCAGACATGCTCCACAAAGAAGTATGGTAGCACCATCTTTACTACAAAAGTAGATGCTGCTGAGATCTCTCACTGACGTAGCTAATTCATATTGAAATCAACTTCTATGAGACTTTAAAGCTTGATTCTTATCTAAACACTGTTTATGTGGATGTTGATGGGATGATGGGAATGCTAGGCTTTGCTCATAACATTTTCAAATGATATAGTGGTATTATCTTTTATGCCTTTATGAACAATTCTGTAAATGTGGGATGTTACCAGCATGGCAGCAGGGGTCAAGATGCTGACTTCTTTCAGGTTAACTAGAAATAGATGTTTGATCTATGAGGACATCTTTGAAAATCCTCTTAGCATTTACCAGCCTCTTCATAAGTCAAAACACATTTCAAAATCCAACCCATTGCATCTAAACTTGCCTAGCTGTAAAAATGACATGGAATTATCTGTTTTTTCCAGTAAGTCTTGGTTAACAATTAGATGTTTGAAGAAAAGGCTCACCCTTCTCAAAAAAAAAAAAAAAAAAAAAAAAAAACTGAGCGGTCTTCTCAGAACTGCTACCCTTACACTAAAGAGCAGCAAAACATCCCACACACTTTGAATGTAAAATTAATCAAATGTATACGTCTTGTTGCTTTTTCCTGTCTATTAAACTTACTGTTGCTCTTTTCCTTATCTAACCTTTTATGTATTGCCAGCATCAATTTTATCAGTATCATGTCTCTTCTACCATATTAAAGAGAGACTCACTCAGCAGCAAATACACATCTCTATTTTCTTCTGATTCTTGATCCATTAGCAAACTTGCCAACTGTTCACTTTCTACTGAGTCATTTCCTTTCTGAGAATACATTATTTCATGATTCTTAACCAATATCAGGCAGAAAGCAGTCAACTAGTATGGATTTCAGAGGAAAATTTTCAAACCAAACAGGGCCTGAAGCTCAACACCTCAGATGCCTTGTTTTGTACCTTAGGATAAGATACCATCTGTGCTGTTTCATGACATGCCCTCTAATCCACTGTTATCTGTACAAAACAAGCCCCTTTCAATGTGTATTTCTTGGTCTCCGTGTTCCTTTGACTTCCTACCCTGCTCTTGACACATTTCTTAGGAAAGCACTGAGGCAACAGGATTCCCTCAAAACTATTTCTTTACAAGAAATACTAATTTCAGGGGGCCTACCATAGAGCAGACTGCCGTGTGTGGTCACTCTGCTTTCTGCCTGGTATTGCACACAGGACATAGGTTGAGAGCTCTGTGATTGATGTGGGCTGGTGGGAAACAGATCTGCATTCGATCCCTGATCTGACCACAGAGAAAAGGTTTTAGTAAGTTTAAAAAATGCCCAATTGCCCAGTTTTGCCAAGAGAGTTTGACACATCACCTTATTCATGAGCTATCATTTTCATCCCAAGGGCATACAAAGTGGGCTGCATGGAAAGGCATGTTCAGCTCAATAGCTGGGATTCCACTGTGCAGAAAGAAAATTGAAGAGGCAAAAGGTTCTGCTACATACAAATGCCTCAGAATGGTCTCCATATCCAAAATTGAGAGAGTATCTCTTTGCTCCCTTCTTCCTGTGGTTCAGTCCGCAACCAGCAGGAATCCTAAAAGTATGCTCTCCAAGACCCTGAAATCAATAGCAGAAGGGAATGGCAACGTATTGAAGCTAATATAAGACTAATGACCTCATCAAATGTTCACCTTTGCCTTTTTGGGGAGGCTGGTCTTTTTCTAAGTTTCAGAACAAAATTTTAACAATGTATGTAAGAGATGAATAGTTCCATGCACTTAGCATCTGAGTTCAAATAAAGTTATATTCTTTGTCATAACTAACATGCTCCTTCTACAGTCACTTAGTTAGCTATAAAGTCTGACAATTCACATAATCATTTAGGTTCATAGAATACTCTCCTATTACATTTTTCCATGCTATAAAATTAAATGTATACCAGTACAAAAACTTTTGTACTTCGGGTTACTTAGTGCTATCTGTCTAGTCAGTGATCATCTTGTTTGGACATGCCAGTTCTTCAGTACAAGCACTGCCTGTACTTTGGATTCCGTACAGCAGGGCACAGAACATATTGTTGGTGTTTAAAAAGAAAATGATTAATATTCCCCTTGCTTACCAGGCTAGAAATTCCAATAGATTCCATCATACTCTTCCAGCTAATCTCTGCTTGTGCCCAAGCATACAAGAGCCAGTTCACAGACCTTTGCCATGATTCAAAATCTAGTTTTCAAACAGAGCATTGCGAACTGCTGGAAAGTATGAACTAGAATTTGCATTAGAGTGAGATACTCCTCTGTGACACTGAAGTATGAAGCCTATACTGGCATTAGAAAATGGACTTTCCTTTGAGTTATGCTACTAACCCTGTCCTAAGCCTCATATAGTTGAGATGATCATGAAATACATATTCTTCCTACTCTGCACCAACACTGAGGCTAGTCCAGAGAAGTTTTCTATCTATCTTATACTGTCTTTCTGGAGAAGAAAGGTCAAAGCAGACTAGCACAAATGGGGACAAAACCTGAAGATGAAATGCGGAGAAAATCTACGGACAAAAAAACACAAAAGGGAGTGAAAAAAATGACATAGGAAGAAATGATCTGTCTTGAAGCTACCAGGCAGCAATCAGTCTCTTATTTATAGTGCTGTATGCAAGAAGCCTCCATGCATAACTTAGTGTAATGTTCATCTGAACTGTGCTGTCACACTCTCCGCCGGGCACAACATTCCTTCGGAGTGCACAACAATATGTTTTGCAAGAAAGTCCCTCTTCCTGACCCACTGCCAGGAGTGGCGGTGAATGTATACGCTCTCTGAGCTCAGGCACAAGCTGGGAAATCATAAGCAAGCCATACCAAATTTACACAAAGGGAGGAAGAGCACACATTTATCAGGGTCTCCATTCTGGTTCTTCATGGTGAGACTCTATCACAGAATTTCATACGCTCTGCTCTAGGCCCACGTTCTAGAAATGGAAAGAGAGATTATATCCCACCAAAGTTTCCTTTAAATGCTCTATTGATGAAGCTCAAAGAAGTTACCAAATGGCTTGGAGTCTTAGCGAAGGAAGGCAATATGCCTTACTTCAGGAGTAAAATGGAGCTGAAGCAGTGATCCCCAAAGCCAAACAATGAGACATTTTCCGGAGTTTGTTTGGCTGAAAGAGGCATTTAAGAGTGCACGAGCCAGCTGTGTGTGCCAGCTGAAGCTGTACACAAGTCATTCACACAAGTCACCAGCTAAACCACGGTGTCTTTGCATCCCTGTCTGGATTTTGACAGCAGATTCAGCGAGAGCTTGGGGATAGAAAGAGAGATCCAAGCACAAGTGCTCTAAATGGTGCCCATTGCTACAGCAGCAGGTTTTACAGGTGCTCCTGTTTGACTCAGTGATATATACAGCTTCCAAACATAAATACGCCCTTCCAAATTGAAATATTTTCAGTAGTAGTATTCTGAAATCAAGCTCTAGCAACCATATATGGGATGGGAGTTTGCAAGTGCTTAAATAATGTCTCCGAAGTAATGCAGGCACATTGAAAATTCTCCCATTAGGTGAGGATTTTCTAAATAAGTGGCCTGGGAGTCAGCCCTGCTGAAATCAGATCCCATGGAGGTGCCAAGGAGTGGATTGACAGCCTAATGGTAGGTCCCTTAGTTTCTGGAAATCTCAGCCACACTCTTCACAAATATGCTTTACTTTTAGGATTCTTGGAGGATGGAAAATGTCCAGTACAAACTGTGTTCAGACCACAGTTTTGAAACATTGGGAGGAAAACATAAAGTCTAGGTTCATGCCAGCCTTGTGACCACAAAGTCTGTACACTGCTCTTATTTAGAAGTGTAACTCTGCAGAGGTTCTGTTAACCCAGGGGAATTTCTCCAGATTTGCACCCACATACCTGAAAAGAATTTGGCATGAAATCTGATAAAAGCAACAGCGGAGGAGGAGGATGTTCAGAGTTTAATGTATATATATGCTACAGTAAACAACTGAAAATCAAACTAGCCTCTGAAACAGCCCAAGTCAAAGCCTCTTGCTCCTTATCCTTTTCCTCGTGACATTTATTGCAGAGCCCTAGAGAGGACTGGAGAGTATGTGGTGATCTTAGTTTTAACACTGGAATGTAAAACTGTTTCCAAATGGGTGAGGGGAGAAAGTTTTCTTTAAACATGTTCCAAGAACAGACCTGAGAAAAATGCCTGATCTGAAAATGCCTGATGAAGAGTTAGCCTTCATTAAATGGCATTTCCTTTGAAGTTGCAAAAGTGTATGTGACTGAGGATGCATTTTTGTCACAACTTCCTTGGGAGTCACATATCCTGTGATCACTGCATTTTGTTTTATTTTAATCTGTGACGTTTGGCATTTTGAAGGGTTTGCATGTGGGGGATGTGATGGTAAGCAGTTGAATCACACTAGGAATGCTGAGAGCTGCCAGCTTAAACCCCAGAGCTGCCTGGGAGGCTGCGACAACCCGATTTTGGTGATTTGTTGCCGATGATGCTAGCAGGGGATGCAGGTTCTGCGGCTCCCCTGCATTCGGGGAGCAGGCCAGGAAACACCAAAGTCTTGCCTAGATTAAAAAGATTTCCCCACTATTGGCAAGCATGTCTAGCCAAGAGAAGAATTTGCCTCCAGTGTCCCCAGGGAAAGTAAACCATAGTGAGAGAGAACTTTGTTGTAGTTGTTCTGGTTGTATATCTTTTCCTACAACTAGGGCATTTTGCTATATCCACTAGATGTAATTTCACACACAAATCTCACCTGCATCATGTCTGCTTTTCAAGGCTGTGCAGAAAAAAAAGCACAGGCAAGACTTGCTTGCCCTGTTACATTAACTGCACAGCGGCAGCAATTTTAATCACTGTTAAATATTCAGTAAAATACTATTCAGTTTCTTTGAAAAGTCGTAAGTGCAAACTAGAGGTTGCATTGATTAAAATACTGTGATTTGTGACTTAGGGGAATTTTGCTACTAATAGTTTGTGACATTTCTGTTGGATTTTCCTTGTATTTTCCCAAGCCTTGTTATTCATATTTTCCATGTCAATACTCTCCCCAAAATATTAATGAGCAATAATTCAAAACAGGTCAGTCCCCTTTAAAAAGTACTCTATTTTCCTTATATCATTTCTGCATCTGTGCAAAAAATCCCTGCTAAAGGAAAACAAGCTCACAAATGGGTTATATGTGCTGCTTTTTTTCGGCAAGGTCTGCACACTTTTTAAGCCTGGGGCTGTGTTTGCAAAAGTAAACAGTTATCACTTAGAAATAAATTTAGGAATAAATTTATAAATAAACAGTGTAAAATGGGGGCAGTTGTCTATGGCCACAACCAACGGTGGGGGAGGAGGTCACAGGGAAAATGTTTTTAAGCTCCAGACCTGTGATTCCCCCTCTATTCTTTGCACTGACTTCAGCTCAGTGAGCACCAGGGAGTCTGCATTAGTGTGAGGAGGAGGATGGTCCTCCCAGAAAAATACCTGACCCTTAAAGCAGTTGAAGAGGCCAATGCCACCGGCTGTGCAGAGGAGGAGTGATTTAGGAGTCTCTCTCACAGGGGAGGTTGAGGAGGTGCTGAGGAACATTATAAAGCAAGCAGGATTGCAAGGGACCTCCCGTACTTTCCAAGCAGTGTCTTCCTAGCACAAGTAGGTCATATAATACCTTACCGGCAGTTATCCACCACCATCTCCCTTGACTGGAGAGCCACTCCAGGACCTCCCTGCTCTTGCAATTAGGACTTTCTTCTCATTTCCAGCCTAAATTTATTTGCGGCCAGTTTACAACCATTTGTTCTTGTGCCAACATTGTCCCAAAGCTAAAAGATGTGTCCTCTCCCTCCCAGTTGTTTACCACTGGCTGTATTTATAGAGGAGAAGCCTCTCCCGTCTCAGTCCTCCTGGTGCTAGACTAAACAAGCTCCTCGTGGCAGGATCCACTCCCAGTGCCGGGCACCCGCATGTTGTAGGGAAAACAGGAGGAAAGAGGGGTTGGACTCAGGGATGAACTGCCAGGAGGGAGATATCTTTTTCCATAGACTCCAACTCATAATAATAATAATACTAAAAACTACTCAGCCCCCTCACAGTTTCCTCCTTGTGATGCTGACAGCGGTGCACAGTCCTATGGCAGCCATGCAGCTATATGTTCAGTGATAGACGCAGGTTTGTGTGTGTGGTCTCCACATTTCTGAGGGCTGAGTTCCCCGGCCCGATGCTCTCCCTGTGTGTGTCTCAGGCCTCTCAGCTCTCACAGATTGAGCATCAGGGACCCTCACACAGAAGAGTAGCTCTCTTACCAGTCAAACCTCACGAGTCAATACATAGGCGATCTGGACAAGGATGGTTTATAGTCGGGGACCCTCAAAGAATAGGTTCGCAGAAAGGAATAGAATGCAGTGAGGGAACCAGTTTTGAAAGCCTCCCATTAGGGAGGCGCTGGAGAGCTCTGGATGTGCTGGAAGCCAGCAGGGATGTTTGGTCCCATCCCTGCATGGCCACTTGGACGATCTGTGCTGGTGGCAGGACAGCTCTGGCCACCTGCTCTGGGATGGGACGGCAGTGTGGTGGCATGAAAGGAGAAGGCAGTGGGCAGCATCCCATCCATAGTCTGCTCTTAATGCCCATGGCCAGCAAGAAGGCAGAGAAGCATGGTGGCCTTCCATGAGGTGACTTGCTCCATGTGCTCCCCACATACCGTGGCAACAACACAAAATGAAAAGAGTTCTTGCATGTTTTTCCCAAATATTAACCCTTCCTAGTAGTGCTGTGCTCTCTGAGCAGCAGAGACACATGCAGTGGACAACTCCTTGCCTCAAAGTCGCTGGATCCAGGGATTTAAGGACCGGTGAGCTCTAGTTAGCTGTTTCCACCCATCTCTGGTGGCATCACCTTGCTCAGGGGTGACCTGACAAAATGCTGCAGTGGTAGGTGGCCTTTAGCCACTGACGCTGGGTAAGGCACATGGGAATGTCACCAGGAGGCAAGTTGGGGAAGGGTTTTACAATGCCATAGCTGAGCTGTGGCATCTGCCTTTGTGCACAGGGTTCTGCTGTACTGGGCTGCCCTGCACTGAGCAGATGGTTCTGCACCTGTAAAGTACTGATTATTCCTCGCTTTGAATAGGGAGTCCAACTCTCTCTGTACAGCCTGTTTTCAAGGTGCAAAGAAGTGCAACAGCTCAGTGCACACGCACATGTTACCAAGTATTACAAGGCAAGTGCTTCCAGCTTACTCTTTCACTGGACAAATGAATGAGCGATACGAGGAAAGCATGGCTGAGCAGCTCCAGGCCTGCCACAAAGGGCTCTCAGATAAATCAGTCTAACGTGTGTGGCTTTTTTGATAAGCTACCACCAAAAAAAAAAAAAAAAGCCCCAGAAAATTCTGAAATATGGCTGAAAGCAAACAGTGCTTGACCATATGTGACTGAGAAAGTTATTAATCTCCTCAGATAAACTTCTTCCATGGCACACAGGAAACTTTTTTTTTTTTTAAATTGATGAGTTAAGCTGCAGCAAATAAAAAAGATTAACTGTTGGGGGATGAGTGAGTCTCCTCAAGCCCATGATCAAATAAAAAAGACAAAATAAAAATCAAAGTGAGCCTCTTTCCATGTGGAAGATTTTCATAGCACGTTGCAAACGAACTGTGCAGGTCCTTCTGGCTCCCTGTCTAACTATTTCATCCCTAACTGAAATGCAGCCACTGCTGGGGCAAAGCACAGCAATTGCTTCACCATAGACAGCAGCCCGGCAAGGCACGACAGCCCAGGACCACAAGTGAAGAATGTTAGCTGGGCAAATCCAAGGTGTTTTCTGCTATAAATTACAGTGAATTTACTACACTAAGAAATAACCAGTTTCTGGGGAAAATTATAGGCAATGTGTCAGCTATAAATGATTTATGCATAAAACAACCTGTACTACTGGGACCCAGGGGGTATAATAACAAGACAAAAAATCATTTCATCTTGTATGTAAATTTAAGCAGGCAGGAATTTGGGAAGAACTGCTTGTTTTTATTCCATCTTCTGTTGCTGCCAAGGAAAGACAGTACTTGAGCAGGAAGGCACTGACGTGGAGCAGGTAGATGGGCTTGCCAATTTCCAGCAAGATACATTTGAAACTGCCTTTTTGGTTTCAGTTCAACACTCTCTGAGAATTGATTGTTTTCCATTTGACAAGAAAGGAGTCAGAAAACCCAAAGACTCTTTCTGGGCTAGATAAACTCAGCATGAGCAATGCTGTCCGTGGGCCAGATGAATCTGAAACATGCCCATGTTCAGTGAAAAGCTGATTCCCACACCCTTATCCACATGAAGGAGCCCATTAATTCTGATGAGATGCCTACTGGAGTAAGACAGTACATGAGCAAAGGTAGTTAAATCAGCTCAGATGTGAGAAATCAGCATGGGGTCAGACTTGGCAGGAAAACAGACACTTCACATCAGTGCAATGTCAGATAGACAGTCTAAGACAACTAAGAAGCAGCATAAGGTGTTTTCATCTGATTTGTATTTATTTATTTATTTTTATTGACCTGAAAGGAACCATTCTGATTTTATATGGCAAAGAGTGGTGCCCACACTCCAGGTTATGCCTTCTCTCAGAGGCATTGCAGGCTTGAGCACCTCGCGGGAGGCCTGCAGACTGGAGGCAGAGCTCACATGGCACTCATGCCTTCCCAGGAAACAGCCTCGGGCTGCCGAGGTGAAACAGAGCTGTGGCTCCTCCTTCCCTTCACAGGCCTCTGCTTCCTCTCCTTAAAACATGACAGAAAAACCACAGCTCCTCCGCATGTTGATCTGCCTGGTCCTCGTGGGTACTCCACAGGGGAAGAGAGGGTGTCCCTTTTGCTCCTCCTGCCAGAAACAGCAATCTTGCTCGAGCTTAAGCTAGACTTCTTGATATGGAGCCAAGTCCTTCTGGTTTTACTCATTCAGAGTTAAAGGATGAGGGCCATGAAATATTTACTATTACTGTATATGATAATGACTTTTCTGCATATCTATATGCAACCCACACACCCCCATATAAATGCAGCGTGCACACAGACACATATATATGCAATTAAACAAGTCTGAGTTATTATAGCTGTGGGAGTGATTGCCTGGAATTGTCTGCCCATTGTAAATTAAATATGACAGTTCTACATCTGCATTAATGTTATTACTTTTTAAGACTCTTCGATCAGATGCTGACACTGGTCTTGCAGGATGTGAGCGTAGGCCACCCCTTTTAAGAAAGTCACACTCTTCTTCCTTTACTCTTCCTTTAGCTACATAACTACAGAGTAGGTCATCTTACCTCTTCACAGTCTTGGAAGTGGGATCTGGAGAAGCCATCTAGGCTGAGGAAGGTGGTTATGGCTGTTCTGGAAGGGACCACCCAAAACAGGTGTAGGGCAATTGCTACCCTCTACCAAAGGGCAGAACAGAACAACAGGGGTGAAAAAAAATCACCTTTGCAGGAGGAGGGAATCTTCTTGAACTCCATCCAGTAGGAAAATATACAAAGGGCTGTAGGGATCATCCCACAGAGCTGAACAAGGAAGCATCTTTTTTTTACCAACACTGTGGTGGTGCTAATGTACCATGATTCAATAAGGAAACACGCAGTCATCAAGGTCTAGCGGTAAAGCAATAGCACACTGCATAATGAACCAGGACACACGAGCTGGGTGCGGAGCCTCCTCAGGCTCTGCGCAGTGCAGCCAGCCCTGCAGTCTGTGCATCCCCCTCTGACCTCGGGGAGGGCTCTGAGGAGACAGTTCTTCTCACCAGTGCCCACCAGTTCTTCTACTTCTGCTCTTCTTCACTTTCCAAACACTCATAGGTCTCTCATACCTCAGATAAGACTGATGCCTCATCTTTCTCTAAAGAGGAGACTTTTTTTTTTAAATGAAACCTAATTGTCGGCATTTGCTCAGGGAAAGCAATAGTCATTGCACCTGGATGGTGCAAACATCACAATGATGTTCCAGGTACGTTTCCTCTTTATTTTTCAGTCAGGTATGGAGAAGGATATTCCTGTACATGCTCATGCATGCAATTTCTCTGAGCATATCCTAGTTAAGAAGTTACTGTTATTGTAAAAATTGATCAGTGCCAAAAGTAACATGGGACATAAGTGAAAAACCTCACTCTCATGATATGCTACCCAGAGTCCTTCACCCAGGCTTGGGAGAGGCTAAGTATCACAGAGATCTTTGGAAAAAAGGGGGCCCTTGGTGCTAACCTATTGGAGAAGTTTGTGCAGCTCTTAAAAACAAATGAACGACTGCAACAAGAAGTTGAAATGGAAGCATAAATTGATTCACTTAATGTTTTGCAGTTTATATGGTCAGGGAGACAGCTCAGGACAGAGTCTGTTAACAGACTGAGGTTAGAAATTAAGAGGACAGGAGTTAACTTTCCATAGCAGTGTGTTTAGACAGGAAGAAAAAGATGTGGCTTGTGTTTAGTGAGCAGATAGTGAAATGAAATATATTATGTATATGTGCTTGTACACCCTGATTCCTTGCCTCACTCAATTTTCTGGTAAGATACCATAAAGCTGAATTACTGGCCAGCTGCACCCAACTGTGCTGCTCTTTAAACATCATTACAGTATTCTGGACAAGTAGGTAAAAGAAAACAACATGTGAGCTGCTAAGCTGGAGTTCACTGATGCAGAGTATGGGCAATACGAAATTCAACTGAGGAGTAAAGTTGGCCGCATCCTTGTGTCTCCAGAGCTCCTGCAGGGGCAGAAACCTTTCAAGTATCATTTTTCCCATGTTTAAACCAATGTCATGGTCTACAACATGTCAAAAGGTGCGGTGCATCCCCTTCCAAGGCGCAATGCTGAGGTTTCTTTTCAGCTCCATCGTCATTCCACTCACTGCTGACTGGAAGATTGCAGGGCTCTGCTGAGTCTGGCCTGAGGTAGGAGGCAATCATGAAGCACCACATAAATATATGGGAAGCAGCTCGTTCTGTGGGAACGCCTGCAGAAACAAGAGCCTCCTATACGAGTCTCCCACTCAATGTGAGAGACATGCTGGGGAGGAGGGAAAAGGTTGTCTTGGCTGAGCTGCATCACGACTTCATTTAACAGTGTGTAGGAACACGAAGCAGCATCTAGCCAAATGTTTAACAAATTTACCCTTTCTCAGAGTGGGGTTGTGCTCTGACTAGCAAACTGCTGCTAAACGTACTGGCAGGCTCTGGTCCAGAGATGCCTTACCAATACAATCCTTAGGAATTGGGTCCCAGGTACAACTGAAGTTGTCGGTGTCATGTATTTCAATGGAAAAAGATTGAGCCCTATATAGTTTAAGTTTTGCAAAGGCAGATTATTGCTTACCTTCAGCCACATGCACACTGGTGTAAGAAACTCCGTTTTTATGTTCCTAAGGAAGGTGTGCAAATCAGTTCGCAGATCTGCTCATCGGGACCAATCACCTCTCCTGCACTCCGCTACATATAGCATGAATATGCTAAAGAAAAATGTGAATAGAGAAGCTTTAAGTATAATAATAACTGCTCTAAGGAAAGATGTTCTTGCCTCCTATGTTTTAAGGAATATGAAATTGTCAGCCTTCCCACTGGCAGCCTTCCCACAATGTGGGCTCTTTTTTTTTAATTTGCATCAAATTTTACTGCATTTGTATGATATGCAATTAATGAGCCATAGAATCATTGAAATTAGAAATGGAAAAGATGCATTAAGTCATCTAGTCCATCCCCTGACAGTGCAGGATTGTTCCCTACAGTGTAGTTTTATATTTTCTAGTGCTCTGTACAGTCCAGATTTAAATGTCTCTAGAGATGGAGCTTCCACCAATTCATTTAGAGGACTGCTCTATGGTCCTGTAGATCTCACTCTCCAGAAAATTTTCCTCATTAGGTCTCATACATTTTCCTTTTCTCACTTTCATTCCTCCTGTTTTACTCATAATCCCTTCTGCCACCTCAAGTAATTCCTCTTCTTTGATATTTATATGTCATGTCATCATGCTTTCTCCTTAAAGATTGCTTACATAAGCTATATCTATATAGTTTTTACACCTTGCTTATATGCCCGATACTTTCCTTTCAGCCTTTTATTCCTATTTGTTGCTCTTTCTGAACTCCCTCCACGTTGTCTTCTTCTATTTGACAAAAATGCTACAAAGGCAGAATTCCAGGTGTAGTTTTCCCAGGTTTATAAAGGAAAATGATGTTACTCGCCTGCTCCATATATTTCAGCTTGCTGTGGATCCCTGTTAGCCCTATTGCCCTGAAAATGTAGTTCTGATTTTCTGCCCACTTTTGGCATTATTGTAATAACATGTTACAAACCATGACAAGATTTCTGACTGTGCAAAAGGGCTGATGTTAGCAAATGAAACATCTAGGTTGCCAAAAAAAGGAATGGCAGAGGGTAAGTTTTAAGGTGGGATTCAGCACTGTATTTTAGGATCCAGATGGGCTCATAGTTAATCCAATTGCCCCTGATTTCAGAGAATGTGACATGAAGGCTTTACTTCCAAGAGGATGGAGAAAAATGAGAAAACCAAAACCAAGAGGCATAAAGACATCAGACACCATAACAATGATCATAGTATAAAATCCTTAATAGAATAAAATGGGTGGATACTATAAGAACAAACCCTGCTCGCGGTATTGCAAGTGAAGTGATTCCTCCTTCTACTCTAAATCCTTTTAATGTCCCTGCTATTGAATATCCCATACAGGTGGAATGCCATAAATTCTGATACCTAACAGAACACACAGTTTGTATGAACACTTTATCCCAGCTGAGGCATAAGTATTAATAGCAGCCTGGATCCTTCCTTTCAACCCCTTCCTTTCCAGAGAAAAATTTATTTCTGCTGCCTTTGGCAAGACTTGCTCTGAGA